>NC_091977.1:54231297-54605805 GCF_044704955.1 Pristiophorus japonicus
ATGGTGATAAATACAAGTTGTTGTTGTTGTTGTTATCTCTGTCCTCCTTAGACAAGCAGGGAGATGGCCTCACGCTCTAGCAGATTGAGATGGTGAGGGTTCGTCAGTTTGTGTTGAGAACGTCAGTGGAGTTTGTGCATATGTGTTGAGAGGTGGGAAGAAGTAAGATAGAGTGAGGATGGGCCGGTGATGAATGTAAAGCCAAGTGTGTGGAATGTGAGGTGAGCAAGAAGTGCTGGGAGTAGTTGTTCCCGATGGGAATTTCAGCAAAATTATGCCTGAGCAGCGAGTAGGTTAAGATTACAATCAGAGACAATGGGAAAGGGCTCCCCGCGAATGGGATGATGCTACAATCTGGAAATTATACTGTCATTAGAGACAAGATATTCAGTGAAGAATGACGCATTGTGCAAGTGGTGGTATGTGAGAAGAGAATAGTGTGATGTGAAGAAAATCAAGAGATAATAGTGTGCCTTGGTGATTGTATGCTGAAAGATGTGATGGAGGGGAGGTATTGTTTGTGATGGAGGGGAGGTATCGTTGAGAGCGGTGGGGGAGGACTGTTGTGAGGTACTGGTGAAAGTGGTGAAAAGGTGTATTTACCCTTGTGAGGTCATGAAACCTCTTTCTACATTGAGCCCAAGTCCTGGGGGTGGTGCTGATGACACTGACCACCCTTCCACCTCTGCCCAGGCCTGCATGGCATTCTGCGGGTGCTGGGAACAGTACCTCCCTCCTGGCCTTCACTTCCTCCACCAGGACCTCCACGGAGGCGTCAGAAAAGTGGGAGGCAGCTCTGCGAATCATCACTGCAGCCAATGAGTCTTCCATAGTAATTCAGTAAGAAATACAAGCCAGGGAAGGCAACCTTGCTTTAAGAGGGCAATCCCCATCCGTTGAATGTTTATGGGCCCCGGGAGTTAAAAGTGCCTGGGCCTCATGCCAACAGCATCGCCGGCTGCCCAATTCAGTTAAAATCGACCCTTGAGTGTGGCAGCTTCACTGGAATCTGCAGCAGTCCACCACCTAAAAAAGTAGCCAGGGACCAGTCGGTGTCTGCATAAACGCACACACTGCAGCTCTGGTGTCAACAGAGGAGAGAGCAGAAACACAGTGTATACTGGATTTCACCATGCGTGCTGCTGTCCCTCAGGGCTTTCAGATCTGGGAGCTGCCATTATATCAGCCATCCTGCTGTTCAGTGGGATCACAGCTCCTGGGCTCCATGGAATGGCGACATCTGGATTCTACCTGCCCAATACTGCTGTCTCTCAGAAAATCAGCACCTACCAGGCTGCTGGCCTTCCACCTCAGAGCACTATGCCAGTGGAATGTGTGAGGCAACACCAGGCTGACCAGGAACAAAGCTTCAAAGATGCAGCCAGCAGCAACTCTCTGTCAGAAGCCAGAAGCCAGGTGCCGTGAGCGGAGGACCACCTGAGTCTCATGAGCCTGTTGTAGAATAAGAGCCACCAACCACCTTTCATGATCCTGGCCCTCAGGTTGCAGCTCACAGAAGCACTTGAATAGGTGAAAGAAAGGCAGTGGAAGCACGGGGTCAGGAAAGAGTAAGTTGTCTTGTTTTCCCCCCGGTGTATTTTGTTGTAATTAAATAGAATGTGCACCGACAGCATGGAATTTGGAGTCAGACAGGAATGGTTGCACTGAATCCTTTATTAGCCAAGGGCATCAAGGATCATGGATCAAAGGCGAGTAAATGGGGTTGAGGTAAAGGTCAGCCATGAGCTAATCGAATGGCTGAAGGGGTTCAATTGCTTACTTCTTGCTAGATCAACCGATTAGATTTGGACACCAAAGATTAAAAAACTTGTTAGTTTTATTAATATTTCCAGAAAGTACAAACAAATTGTATGTCTATATACTTACAAGTCAGATAACCATTGGGCTTTTGGAACTACTAACCAATTCAGCTGAGTTTTCAGCATGGAATACGGAAACAATTCTAAAAGTGAGCCTATTTCTACACTTAGATGGACAATGTTAATGAACTTGCTCTTACCCTATCAATTGTCAAGGTCATTGTCATTGTCATGTGCTCTTTGTGTCATATGCTACTGCACCAGTAGATGGCAATGTCACACCTCATACATTCCATTCTCATTGCAATGAGGGTAAGATTTATTTCTTAACCTTAGAAGATATCACAATTTTGCATGGTTATAAACGTCATTCTTTACCAGAATAATAACAACTGAAACCTAGATATGTTGCCTCCAAACTAGCTATGATTCTTTTCACAAACCCATTGATGCTTCTTAAATTGCATTAACTTTCACCTTCTGCATACTTAGCATTCACCTGCGGAATCCTAACAACCTAATCTAACCATGTATTACACAGAATACATTCTCATAAAACAAAGATATCAATACTGACCTGTATTGTTAATCTATTTTTCCTATTATATCATACCCTATCCTATATTCTCCTCCTTAGAACTCAGGAAAATACCTTTTCCAGGGTTCCACATTTAACTAGTCCTCTCACAGTTCCCCTTCATATTACTTAGACTTCATTTCCATCATATTCTTTAACCTCTTCAACATTTTCTGTAATATGTGTATTAAAACCATCAAAATTACAAACATTCTTCCCTGGGCTATAACAAACAACGTTGAGATGATTCATACCCACGGGTGTTGTCTAACATCATATAGTACATTCAACCATTCATGTTTGCCTGTGGCTGATAGACCTTTCTCCATCTTATTATTTAACTGCAGCATGTGAACTAAGTGTTTCTGCGGATTACTACTCCTTTCCAAGTTTAAGTTTAGACAGGGACAATGCTGGGATTGGATGTCCAAATTTGATTACATCTGCTTGATGGGATATATGTACTCAAATCTCTGTAACATTGTGGGCCTTAACTGGTACCAAAATCTTATTCCCAAATTTCGTTATTTCAGTTTGTGTAAAGCAGAACATGTGTTTAGAGATGCGATAATCTAAAGTGTGCCCCACCAGATGTCACACAGAATACATTTGCATAAGACAAAGATATTAATATTGACTCCTATATCCTATTACAGTTGTACCTCTCCAGTCCGGCACCCTCGGGACCTGACCGGTGCCGGAACAGAGAATTTGCCGAACCACGGGAGGTCTCGCTTACCGGTCCCGGTACTGGTGGACAGCTCCTGTATGTGTGAGTGTGTGCGACGGCAGCCTGTAGGCAGCTCCCTCAGCATCCGCGCACACACTCACTGACTGACAGCCGCTCCCAGCCGATCGCCGAACACACTGATGGCAGCCATTGCAGCCATTCCCTCAGGCCCAAATAATGTCGAACCATGGATGTTTCCGGATGAGAGGGTCCCGGACTGGAGAGGTACAACCTATACTACTTTCATATGATGGGAAAAGCTTATAATGGGATGTCTAGTTTGGCTCTCCATTCGATGGCCTCCTGAGATGCCAAGTGGAGAAATGAGGTGCCTGCCACAACAGATCTTAGTGGGCAGGGTGATGTGATGTGTTCCATGGTCTGAGACTCATGGCTATAGTTGCACTTCAGGTCATCTTCTGTATTGTTAATCTTTTTTTTCCTATTATAGTAAACATTATCCTATACTCCTGTTCTTATTTGGTGCTGATTTATTTAATCAGGTGATGATTATTGTAGGGTCATGTAGGGCCGACGTGTAGCCACATTGTAGGATGGGTACTGGGATAAGAACATAAGTACATAAGAACTAGGAGCAGGAATAGGCCATACAATTCCTCGAGTCTGCTGTGCCATTCAATAAGACCTTGGCTGATCTGCACCCTCAACTCCATTTTCCCGCCTAATCCCTTGATCCCCTAGAGTCCAAAATGCTATCTGTCTCAGCCTTAAATATACTCAACAACTGAGCTGGCACAGATAATTCCAGAGATTCACAACCCTGTGAGTGAAGAAATTCCTCCTCATCTGACCCCTTATCCTGAAACCGTGCCCCCTAGTTCTAGATTCTCCAAACAGGGGAAACAATCTCTCAGCATCTAACCTGTCAATCCCCCTCAGAATCTTATATGTTTCAATGAGATCATCTCTCATTCTTCTAAACTCCAGCGAATATAGGCCCAATCTACTCAATCTCTCCTCATCCCAAGAATCAATCTAGTGAATCTTCTAAGGCAAGTATATCCTTCCTTAAATAAGGAGATCAAAACTGTGCACAGTACTCCAGGTGTGATCTCACCAAGGCCCTATACAATTGTGGCAAAATGTCCTTACTCTTGTACTCCAACCCCCTTGCAATAAAGGCCAACATGCCATTTGCCTTCCTATACCTGCATGTTAACTCTATGTGTTTCCTGTATGGGGACATCTAAATATAGTTTCTCACCATTTAAAAAATATTCTGTTTTCCTGTTCTTCCTACCAAAGGGAATAACTTCACATTTCCCCACATTATACTCCACCTGCACCTTATTGCCCACTCACTTAAACATAGAATCAAGGGGTATGGCGAGAAAGCAGGAATGGGGTACTGAAGTTGCATGTTCAGCCATGAACTCATTGAATGGCGGTGCAGGCTCGAAGGGCCGAATGGCCTACTCCTGCACCTATTTTCTATGTTTCTATGTTTAACCGTAAGTGCCATATCTAACTCCCTCTTCAACATATCCAGTGAACTGGCATCAACAACTCTCTGCGGCAGGGAATTCCACAGGTTAACAACTCGCTGAGTGAAGAATTTTCTCCTCATCTCAGTCCTAAATGGCCTACCCCTTATCCTAAGACTATGTCTCCTGGTTCTGGACTTCCCCAACATCGGGAATATTCTTCCCGCATCTAACCTGTCCAGTCCCGTCAGAATCTTATATGTTTCTATGTGATCCCCTTTCATCCTTCTAAACTCCAGTGAATACAGGCCCAGTTGATCCAATCTCTCCTCATATGACAGTCCAGCCATCCCTGGAATCAGTCTGGTGAACCTTTGCTGCACTCCCTCAATAGTAAGAACGTCCTTCCTTTCCTCAGACTAGGAGACCAAAACCGAACACAATATTCCAGGTGAGGCCTCACTAAGGCTCTGTACAACTGCATTAAGACCTCCCTGCTTCTATATTCAAAACCCCTAGCTATGAAGGCCAACATACAATTTGCCTTCTTTACCACCTGCTGTACCTGCGTGCCCACTTTCAGTGACTGATGAACCATCACACCCAGGTCTCGTTGCACCTCCCCTTTTCCTATTCTGCCGCCATTCAGATAATATTCTGCCTTTGTGTTTTTGCCCCCAAAATGGATAACCTCACATTTATCCACATTATACTGCATCTGCCATGCATTTTCCCACTCACCTAACCTGTCCAACTCGTCCTGCAGCCTCTTAGCATCCTCCTCACAGCTCACACCGCCACCCAGTTTAGTGTCATCTGCAAACTTGGAGATATTACACTCTGTTCTTCATCCAAATCGTTAATGTATATTGTAAAGAGCTGGGGTCCCAGCACTGAGCCCTGCGGCACTCCACTAGTCACTGCCTGCCATTCTGAAAAGGACCCGTTTATCCCAACTCTCTGCTTCCTGTCTGCCAACCAGTTCCCTATCCACATCAGTATATTACCCCCAATACCATGTGCTTTGATTTTGCACAACAATCTCTTGTGCGGGACCTTGTCAAAAGCCTTTTGAAAGTCCAAAGACACCACATCCACTGGTTCTCCCTTGTCCATCCTGCTAGTTACATCCTCAAAAAATTCCAGAAGATTCGTCAAGCATGATTTCCCTTTCATAAATCCATGCTGACTTGGTCCGATCCTGTCACTGCTTTCCAAATGTGCTGCTATTCCATCCTTCATGAATTGATTCCAACATTTTCCCCACTACCGATGTCAGGCTAACTGGTCTATAATTACCCGTTTTCTCTCTCCCTCCTTTTTTAAAAAGTGGTGTTACATTAGCTACCCTCCAGTCCATGGGAATAGATCCAGAGTCGATAGACTGTTGGAAAATGATCACCAATGCATCCACTATTTCTAGGGCCACTTCCTTGGGCACTCTGGGATGCAGACTATCAGGCCCTGGGGATTTATCGTCCTTCAATCCCATCAATTTCCCTAACACAATTTCCCGCCTAATAAGGATATCCTTCAGTTCCTCCTTCTCACTAGACCCACTGTCCCCTAGAACCTTTGGAAGGTTATTTGTATCTTCCTTCGTGAAGACAGAACCGAAGTATTGGTTCAATTGGTCTGCCATTTCTTTGTTCCCCATTATAATTTCACCTGAATCCGACTACAAGGGACCTATGTTTGTCTTTATTAATCTTTTTCTCTTCACATATTTATAGAAGCTTTTGCAGTTTTTATATTCCCTGCAAGCTTCCTCTCATACTCTATTTTCCCCCTCTTAATTAAACCCTTCGTCCTCCTCTGTTGAATTCTAAATTTCTCCCAGTCCTCAGGTTTGTTGCTTTTTCTAGCCAATTTATATGCCTCTTCCTTGGTTTTAACACTATCCTTAATTTCCTTTGTTAGCCATGGTTGAGCCACCTTCCCAGTTTTATTTTTACTCCAGACAGGGATGTATATTTGCTGAAGTTCATCCATGTGATCTTTAAATGTTTGCCATTGCTTATCCACCGTCAACCCTTGGAGTATCGTTTGCCAGTCTATTCTAGCCAATTCACGCCTCATACTGTCGAAGTTACCTTTCCTTAAATTCAGGACCTGTCTATGGCCCAAATTTTCCCCAGCACTGGCCGCTGTTTATTCGGCGCCCAGCGAGTTTTTTGGCACCATACATCTCAGTTCAAAGATTCCCCAGTGTTGGGATGCCGGCGTCTACTACTAGCAGCAGAATTTTGCCGCCATACATTCTGGCGCTGGTGTACCTGTAAAGCAGGTTCCCGCTCCATTTCTGGGCTTAAGGCCAAGTTTCCTCTGGCCTTTATAAACCTGCGCACAGACCCCAGAATCACCGTAGGACAAAGCCTTATCCTCAGTTGGAGAAATCGGCGCTGGTCCGCTCCTATCCCCGGCTAAATGGACTCCCTCGCTAATATTTTAACTTTTAGCACAATTAAAAATACATTATCTGTAAGTAAGTATAAAAATAAAAATGTTAAATGAAAACTTACCAATAATGCTGCTCGTGCGATGTTAAACTGCATTCAGGCCATAAAATTTAAACAAAATTAAACTTTTTCCATCGATGTTTCTGGGTCCCAAAATTATCCAAAAATCTTGAAAGATAATCCACCAGGCTCCATCTTCCGAGACATCCACCGGTTTTTCAAAGAAGCTGCCATTTCTCCTCATTGACTGCAGCCGCTGCTAGCCCCCAGCCAAAGGTCCTCCACCCACACGGCCCCACTGCTATCCCAGGCCCAAGGTCTACACACAGAAGACGGTGCAAGACACTCCAGGCTCAAGGGAAAGCAGCAGTGATTTCTTACAAAGACTGGACATTACATTATTATTAAATAACCCAACACAAATCTTATATTTGTGAAGATATTAAATTAGCATTTTCCTGTACTAAGTTGTTCATGGATCTAATAACACTGGGTCAGGGTCACTGATACATGACCATGGTCCTGCGTTGCATTTATCAGTGACTCAGAACACATTAGGATCCATGAACACCTTAGTAGTGGAACCTGTCCCTGTATCATTTAAAATATGTTCCAAGGGTTGAGGCCATTTTAATTGTTGTGTCTGTTTCTTTATTCTATAATATGTATTAGTGCAGCATTAAGAAATGAAGTGCAGGAGTCAGGTTAAAAGTCCAAAATAAATATGTTTATTAAACATTTGTACAGTTGTAATTAGCCTAACATGACTTGTATTAAAACCTTCGTACCTTTAGAAACTTTAACGATTACAATGGAAAACATTATAAAAAGGCAATCAACCAGACCAACCAAAAAACAAACAAGCAAGCCATCTATCCTCCTCTTTGGCGCTGTGCACCAATCCTGCCCCAGTAGATGCCGCTGCCCTTGTGCGTGCCCGTAGTTGTAGAATTCTGCTTCCTTGGCCTCCTTAACCCCAGGTTTAATCTGGATTTTTTCCGGTGCGGCTTTTCTTGCTGCTGGGTTACAACAGGGACAGAGCCAAAGCCAAAATGTGTCATTGTGGAAGACCGGGGTTGCTCTTTGTTATCATCCTCAGCCTCAGGATCAACCCTTGATTTTGGTGCAGAGCAGAAAGTGTTCCTCGCATCAATGACAGCCTGGGTTAGCCCCCCTATTTCCGCTACGACCCCGCTCAACTGTCCTGAAAGTCTTTCCACCTGTAATGACAGTCACCCTAACTCTGCCCTCAACCCATCAATGGCTTCCAGGAGCAAGCGCGATGGTTGGTTGTTCTCCCCGCTCATCCCCACAAGATGTCCTATGTTCTCCAAATCCATTGTTTCTGCATCAGGTCTACAGTGCACCCTCCTTTGATGTCTTGCAGGTTTGCTGCGACACACCTGGACCCGCAGCCCCAAACATCACACCTAGAAAAGTCCTGTCGCTTGACTCATTCATGAGAGGGCTTGGAATGCTCAAGGGGTTCATCATCTCCAAATCCAAGGTATCCATGTCATCGTCGTCGATGCCTTTTAGCGTCCCATCATAGTCCTGATTTGGAATATCTGGAGTGGCGGTTTCCTGAACATTCTCTCCTTCAACTTGAGGTGCACTTTCTGTCTCCTCCAGATGCTCAACCTCTGCGAAACAAAAGATAGATGGCAGGTTAGCAGCATTGAGAAAGGAGAAGCATAGGCAGCACACGCAGTACATAACATTCAGCCAACCCAGACTGTGCCATTTGCAGGGCTTACCCTCTATTGGAAAACTGGGACCAGCTTCCACGTTGATGGTTGGTCCTCTCCTGTGACATTTAATCATTGATGCTATCCTCTGCTCCATGGCTATTGGTCGCAGCCTACTTGGCTGACCTCCTCCTGTGACCGTTCTCGGTTGATCCGTGACACCATCTTCTGCAAAGATGAAAATGGAATTTTTAAAGAGAGGGTCCTTCTGAACACACGCACACACACAAACACACACACACGGATCACATTTACAGATGTTATTGCAGTGCATAAATATACATATGCTTAAAAACCCACATAAATGTAAGTTTAATGTATTACTTACAGTCACTGTCTGTCCCCGGTCCTGCCACTTCTTTTGCAGCTGCACACCAGTTCTCAGGGTGATGGACATTCCATTAAACTCGACTGCGACCTGGTCCCAATCTTTTGCGAGTGCAGACGGTTTAAGTTTCTTTTTACCGACGCTCCCCTTGTTTTCAATAACTTTCCATCTACTCGCAATTAAGTCTACCAGGGGCTCAATTTCTTCCACGAGAAATCTCTTCGCCCTTACTGCTTCCCCTTCTCCGCCTCTGCCCCTTTCGCCTTCTCTACGCCCTTCGATTGCAGCCATCTCGTGAACTAAGCTGTATTTCCTACCTGCAAATCCACCTCTGCCACCAATGGATTTGCAATGGTCATGCACACAGTCCCCACACGTGCTGTTTTTTATACATTAAGCACATGCACAGGTTTTCTATTTTGTTTGTGCGCATGCACAACGCGCATACACAGTGCGTTTTATAAAATAATTTTTTCCGTTGCACATGCGCACTTGCCCGTTTTTTTTTCTGGAGCACATGCGCTATGCGGTTTCGGTGCACACTGGAAACCCCGCCCTGCGAGTTCAGCTCGGGTAGTACCGGCGCCAGAAGGTGCGCATGGTGGGACAAAACTTTGGTTTTTTAGTTTCAGCACTGAGGGGACAAATAAAAATGGGCGTCCAGGTAAGTGAGCGCCATTATTTTTTATTAGGGAAACTTGGGACCGTAATCCCTTTGCAAGCTCTTTGTGTCCTCCTCACAGCTTACTTTCCCACCTAGCTTTGCATCATCAGCAAACTTGGATACATTAGACTCGGTCCCTTCATTTAAGTCATTGTATATAGCTGAGGCCCAAGCAGCACTGATCATTGCGGCATCCCACTAGTTATAGCCTGCCAACCGGAAAATTACCCGTTTATTCCTACTCTCTGTTTTCTGTTCGTTAACTAATCCTCTATCCATACTAATATATTACCCCCAGCCCCATGAGCCCTTATCTTGTGCAGTAACCTTTTATGTGGCACCTTATCGAAAGCATTTTGGAAATCCTAATATACTGCATCCACTGGTTTCCCTTTATCTACCCTGCTAGTTACAGCCTCAAAAAGCTCTAATAAATTAGTCAAACATGATTTCCCTTTCATATACCATGTTGACTCTGCCTAATTATATAATAATTTTCTAATTGCCCTGTTACCACTTCCTTAATAATGGACTTCAACTTTTTCCCGGAGTGAGGGAATGTTTTTTTTATTTGGAAGAGGGGACTAGGAGGTAAGGCTCTGTTGTGAAAGATAAACTGCGCTAAACGGAAGAGTAGACTTCAATGATGAGATGTGCTCTGATGAGCCTTGCAGTAGTCACTGAGGAGTCTTCTGATTGCAGGTCATTGTAATACTTCCCTCCGTGTAGCTTTGCCTCCATTGAAGCTAAGCTTTCCCTCTACCCCTCAGCACTCTCAAAGTTGAGCACTTTTTGTAAGATTGTATTAAAGGGCATAGTAGTCTATACAGCTATATGTGACGCATGAAAGGGCGCGCACTGCAGTCCCTCCTTACCAGTTTAGGCAGTGAAACCAAGCCGTTAAGACTCTGATGGTCTCCTTAATAACCAATCTTGTACAGGCATGTACGCTGCGGTAAATGCGGTTCTGCTCCTTTTCGGGCTACGTAGGGGGGAATTTTCCAGGGGGTCAGCGGGTGCAATCGGTGGCGGGTCAGATGGGAAAGTATGCTTTTTGACAACAGGTCAGGACCCTGCTGTCAACTTGCCGCCACGCGCCTGTACCACACTGCCAGCGTTGAGCAGATCAGATACGTAACAGCGGGGAGAGGCAAATGAAATCATTAGTGCTTTTTTCCCAGCTTTTTGAATTTGACAGGTTGCCCACCAGTATCCCGCCGTGCCTAGACCTCGTCAGTGAAGCTGAGGTGGGAGGTCACTTGCCATTGTTTCAGCTGATAATTTGACAGCTTCAAATGTCAAGTCAAAGCTCCCAACTGATTCAAATATCTTTCCTTAGCCACTAGATTCTCTAAACTGCATTTCCACTACAGATTCAGAATGCTGCAAGTCTTTGCACAAGTCTCCATCCAGTTGGACCTTATTACCTCTCCCATGATTGCCAGATAGCTTCTGTCATCTCTACTTCACCTGCCATCTATTCCATCAGAACTTTATACTCTCTCACCTTGGTCCTCAGAATCCCACCACAATCAGCCCAAACATAAACATCACTGGGCACACCAGCAGCACCAACAACACCAACCTTCTCCGCAATCAACTGATGCTGCACAGGGTAGATGGCATCTGCACCTGACCACATTGCTGCCCTGGACACCAAAAAATGCCTCACCATAGCTCGATTTACTTCACTTGACGCTTTCAACCCCTGGCTGCCACATGATGTGCCAGGTTGGCACCATCCCACAACACCAAAAAGCATCCCTACAATGCTCAAGCCATTCCTTTCACACTCATCATATTTGCAGGGGTACCGTATGTCTCACCATTCACTGCAACTCACTAAGCCACTTCCAAATGTGCACACAAATCTGTCCAAGAACGCAAAGTGTTGAAAATAAAGATTTCAATGTTTGACAGCATTTTAACAGAAACTTCACATGAACATTGGCTAAAACACACAAGTGCCTACCCTTGTGTGTTGTTGGTTGGTATGATTGGACTAGGATGAAGGTGAGTGTGAGGGACAGGTGGAGGTGCAAGGTAATTTGTTGTGAGTAAGGATGTGCAGGAGTAAGGTAGGGAAGGCAAAGTGATGGGGATGTGATGAGTGGCACAGGTTGAGTGTGGCTTTGGAGGAAGGTTTTGTGATCGACTGAGATTATTGAAAGGTTTGTGCCACTGCAGCCTGGTCCTCCTGACGACATCCCTGTTTGTGTCCTCCTGTGCAATGTGCAACCAGGCTGCATTGGTCTCCTGGGGAGGTCTCTTCCGCCCATGGGAAGGAAAGAGAACAGTGACTCCCTCCATAGGAATATGCGTCATCGGTCCCGCTTCCTTCAAGTGGCTGGGAAACGTGCTGGGTGGGCTTTACAAGCCCAATCAGGGGAAAATCGTTCTACATACTGGGCTGGAGACAGCAGCGAGGTAGGGACCCGCCACTGACGTTGCCCGCCACGGACCTGCCGAGGTAGGGAAAATCTCAGCCTTAGTGTCATCTTTATCTATGGGACTCAGGGAGTAGGCTTTGTCACCCAGAAGCCATATGTTGATGTTATTTTCTTCTTGAAGAGTCGGGGCTGAATTTTGAAGAATAAATGTATTGTGACAATGACGTATCTGTGTGTTGACGTGTAGGCTGTGTTACATAGAAACATAGAAAATAGGTGCAGGAGTAGGCCATTCGGCCCTTCGAGCCTGCACCACCAGTCAATATCATGGCTGATAATTCACCTCAGTGCCCCTTTCCTGCTTTCTCTCCATACCCCTTGATCCCCTTAGCCATAAGGGCCATATCTAACTCCCTCTTGAATATACCCAATGAACTGGCATCAACAACTCTCTGCGGCAGGGAATTCCACAGGTTAACAACTCTCTGAGTGAAGAAGTTTCTCCTCATCTCAGTCCTAAATGGCCTGCCCCTTATCCTAAGACTATGTCCCCTGGTTCTGGACTTCCCCAACATCGGGAACTTTCTTCCCGCATCTAACCTGTCCACTCCCGTCAGAATCTTATACGTTTCTATGAGATCCCCTCTCATCCTTCTAAACTCCAGGGAATAAAGGCCCAGTTGATCCAGTCTCTCCTCATATGACAGTCCAGCCATCCCTGGAATCAGTCTGGTGAACCTTCGCTGCACTCGCTCAATAGCAAGAACGTCTTTCCTCAGATTAGGAGACAAAAACTGAACACAATATTCCAGGTGAGGCCTCACCAAAGCCCTGTACAACTGCAGTAGGACCTCCCTGCTCCTATACTCAAATCCCCTAGCTATGAAGGCCAACATGCCATTTGCCTTCTTCACCGCCTGCTGTACCTGCATGCCAACTTTCAATGACTGATGAACCATGACACCCAGGTCTCGTTGCACCTCCCCTTTTCTAATCTGCCGCCATTCAGATAATATTCTGCCTTCGTGTTTTTGCCTCCAAACTGGATAACCTCACATTTATCCACATTATACTGCATCTGCCATGCATTTGCCCACTCACCTAACCTGTCCAAGTCACCCTGCAGCCTCTCAGCATCCTCCTCACAGCTCACACCACCACCCAGTTTAGTATCATCCACAAACTTGGAGATATTACACTCAATTCCTTCATCTAAATCGTTAATATGTATTGTAAATAGCTGGGGTTCCACCACTGAGCCCTGCGGCACCCCACTAGTCACTGCCTGCCATTCTGAAAAGGACCCGCTTATCCCGACTCTCTGCTTCCTGTCTGCCAACCAGTTCTCTATCCACGTCAGTATATTACCCCCAATACCATGCGCTTTGATTTTGCACACCTATCGCTTGTGCGGGACCTTGTCAAAAGCCTTTTGAAAGTGCAAATACACCACATCCACTGGTTCTCCTTTGTCCACTCTGCTAGTTACATCCTCAAAAAATTCCAGAAGATTCGTCAAGCATGATTGGGATTCTATTGGGGTACTGAAGTTGAATGTTCAGCCATGAACTCATTGAATGGCGGTGCAGGCTAGAAGGGCCGAATGGCCTACTCCTGCACCTATTTTCTATGTTTCTATGTTTCTATGATTTCCCTTTCATAAATCCATGCTGACTTGGACCGATCCTGTCACTGCTTTCCAAATGTGCTGCTATTCCATCCTTAATAATTGATTCCAACATTTTCCCCACTACTGATGTCAGGCTAACCTGTCTATAATTACTCGTTTTCTCTCTCCCTCCTTTTTTAAAAAGTGGTGTTACATTAGCTACCCTCCAGTCCATAGGGACTGATCCAGAGTTGATAGACTGTTGGAAAATGATTACCAATGCATCCACTATTTCTGGGGCCACTTCCTTAAGTACTCTGGGATGCAGACTATCAGGCCCCGGGGATTTATCGGCCTTCAATCCCATCAATTTCCCTAACACAATTTCCCGCCTAATCAGTTCCTCCTTCTCACTAGATCCACTGTCCCCGAGTACATTCGGAAGGAAACATTCGGATGGCCCGTACGGGGAACGAACCCGCGACCTTGCCGTTATTAGCACCCGTTGTTGCCTACAATCTACACATTTAGTGAGTGTACATGTCATTGATTGCACCCTAGACCTTGGGAAAGCCAGGAATCCTATATAGGAGTATGTCCCTATCTCGCTGCTGTGATGTGAAAGGTGATGAATTCCCCAGCTCTCCTTCATTCCTATTATCCAGTCTGGCTGATATTACAGATACCCTATGGCTGCTTGAAATTAGCCTGTGCCATAAAAGTTGAGGATGATGGCCACTGTAATGTATGCACATGTGGGTATGCTCATGGATTTGTAGAGCTGTTGCATTGTGAGTGGCTTAGCCAGTCACGTGATGTTCAAAAGTCTCAATAAAACCCCAGTCGGTTGGGCCTAGGTCATCCATGATGTGAGCCTAGTGGATGAACTGTTAATGTGTAGTTTGATTGTTAAACCTTTGTTAGTAAACAAACTGATTCTTAATGGCAATGTGTTGCTATGAATTGTTAAGCAAAGAACCCATAAAGCAAATACATTACAGTCACCTTCACAGCTACATAGAGAGCGGTGCAGGCAGGTGAGTGTAGCTACAGGTACACATGCAGCAGGTGGTAAGGCTGCTCCAGTGGCTCTTTAGTGAAGTTCTCTTCTTATACAAATCACCTCAGTAAGCTCCTCATGTGACCTGTGTGCCAGTGTAATCTATGATGTTGCTAGCTGATGGGGTCCATCTTCCTTAAGCGCTGTCTGACTCCTTCACTCCATCGGTGCTGCTAGCCCTCCTCCTCCTCCTCCTCCTCTTAAATGAAGATGATATACAAAGCCCATAGGGAATCCCATACTTGCTGCTGTGAAGCCCTCGCTGTGGGTGAAAATCTCCTGATGGTCTCGCACGGTCAGAAGCCGTGAATGCCAAAAGAAAAAGAAAATCACTGCAAAAGCTCCTTCCCAGCTGTAGAAATTGCTCCACAATGTACGGGCTGGGAAACTCCTCACATCCGCCTATGTCAGCTGATTCTGCTCGCAGTCGCACCGTATAATTCTCAGTCTCACTCCAACTGCTTTGCGAGTGTCAAAGCAGGAAACTCAAAGCCCCAGTAAATTATAATTTATGTAAATGAGGTTCATCTGGACTCAGCAGATGGACCACGCTATGTGAGGTGATTTGGGGGTTTCAATTTTGGAACAGAAAAACCAACAGAAGCAGCTTCCACCCCATTTAGCGACCATACACAGTTACTAGTACACTGAAATTACACCTGAAAGGGCGTTGAGATTCTCCGCCCTGATATAAAAGCAGGAGCTATTTGTTGCAGAAATTTTGGTGAAGGAGGAAAGCTGCCAGCTAGTTTCATTTTTTTTTAGTTTCTGGTTATTCATTTGCCGTGTAAATATCCACCCTCTACCCCAATGGATCAGTCTGTTTATTTGATCTTTGTAGCATGACCAACTCGGTGAAATCATACTGGTGGTAAATAAGTCATTTTTAATCACACTTGGTTGAGAGAAAAAGAGAGACACAGTGAAGGAATGAAGGTAACGAATGCTGAAACACAACACAGAATACATATTAAAACTGGCCAGAGCTATACTGGAAAGTCAAATTGCCTAATTCCCTTGCGACACTGGCAGCTGTATCATCAGAACAGAAAAGGATGGAAAGAAGGATTAATTGGAATTAGGAGGGACAGCTTTGTTAAGTGACCAGAATGAGCTGCTGGAGGGGCAGGAAAAAGGCAGCTGACCGGTCTTTACAATAAAGTTGCATTTAGCAGCTCTGTTGGTGGATATTCAGAAGTAGAAATAAAGTTAGCTTGGGATGCGGAAGACTGATCATCCTGTCAAGTGTGATAGGCAGAATTTTTATGATGTGCAGAAAGTGACAGGGATGATGAATTATGATATAGTACCAGGTCTGCGAGACAGGGGAAGATAAAGTTATGAATCCCTATACACAAACCAGTCAGCCCCGTCCTATCAAATATGCACTGAAAGTGGATCCCAGCCCTCTGAAACTCCACCACTTTGGTTCCTCTGATATCAGTGAGCATGGTGCTCTGTATTGTAAATATTAGATATTTCATTAACAACAGGAGACTTTTCTCCTAGTTATTTGGAGCAAGTACTTTACTTCTTTAGTAGAATTCTCTTTTAAGTTTGCACAGTTCAGTTCAGTTTCGCTACCACATTAATCTCTTGTTAAAAGAAAGATTTGCATTTATATAGCACTTTTCATAACCACCGGACGTCCCAAAGCGCTTTACAGCCAATGAAGTACTTTTGAAGTGTAGTCACAGCTGTAATGTGGGAAACGCGGCAGCCAACTTGCGCACAGCAAACTCCCACAAACAGCAATGTGATAATATTACCTCTGGATTCCTGCCAAACACAGAATCAGGGCTCAGGTGTGGAGAACTGGAGGTTTGTGGTGTCAGTATATAAACTGTGCAGTGAAACTGATCTATGTAACCCTATTTAAATAATTTTATAAATGATGAGATGAGATGCAGACTTTTCTTTTGCAATGAAACTCTTTAAATTCAATCCAATCACGAGGGACAGCTTAATTAGGGATTAACGACAGGGTACCATGCCTTCACCCTTGCTTTTCACTGCTTTTGTTCTAATTGCTTTCTCTCATCCATAATACAGTTATATTAAAATCTGTTAAGTGGGTCACTGTGTTCCATGCAATACCTGTTACTACAGCAGATGGCACTGTGAGAGGTGTTTTCAATGTAAACTGTTACTAACATTAGTAACATCCTAAACTACATCTCAGTGCCTTACAGCAATCATGTGTTCTATTCCTCTGGAACTCACATGGCCTGTACAAAAAGGTAAAAGTCAGGGGTTATTTTTTTTAAATCATGGCCAATTATTCTCTTTTAAAAAAATCAGTGCATCTTGGTGATTTTTTACTAATCTGGGTCTATTAAAAATGAGAGCCAATTGATGTTTTATGAAAATTGGGGCCCATTAAATCTTTTAAAAACTAGAGCTTATTGATTATAAAAAAAACTCAGGACCTATTAAATCTATTAGAAATTGGGGCCTGTTGATGTTCTATAATCTCTTCAAATTAGTGAAGGATGCATTTGTGGACAATGGAGTGCCTTGTAGTGTACAGGTATACTGGCTGTCACTAATTACTCCGTTTAATAAATCAGGACCGCTTTATTTTGTGGACAATTATATTTCCTCCCCCCCAGTGAGGCACTTTTCCAACCGCTCCCGCTGAGGTGTTTTCCACCTCCCCCGCCACCCCCCAACTAAGTAGCTTTTCTAACTCCCAATGACTGAGTAGCCCCCCCCCCCCCCCGTCCATCTGCTTTTCCTATCCCACTAAGGTACTTTCTCCTCGCATCCTCCCCTCTCCCGACTTCCTTTCCCCTCCATATCCTCTCTTCTTTCCAACTCCCCGCTCCCTCCCCTCAGCCCCCTCCCTTCCTTCTCCCCTGCCTTATTTTCTCCTATCCCTCCCCGCCTCTCCCACAGATCTTCTCGCCCTCCTTTTCCTTCCCTTCCTTCCACCCTCTCCTCCTCCACCTTGGCCCAATTATCTCCAATTATCTCCAGAATATCGGCTGTGGCTCAGTGGGTAACACACTCGCCTCTGAGTCAGAAGGTTGTGGGTTTAAGTCCCATTCCAGGGACTTGAGCACATAAATCCAGGCTGACACACCAGTGCAGTGCCATCTATCAGATGAGACGCAAAACTGTGTCCCCGTCTGCTTTCTCAGGTGGACGTAAAAGATCCCATGGAGTTATCCCTGATGTCCTATCCAATATTTATCCCTCAACGAACATAACAAAAACAGATTATCTGGTTATTATCACATTGCTGTTTGTGGGAGCTTGCTGTGCATATATTGGCTGCCGCGTTTCCCACATTTCAACAGTGATTCATTCGTCTTTCTTCTTTCTTTCCTCACTCTATAACCTGCTTGACCTGAAGCGAGCACTTTATCTTCACAACCTGTGAATAAAGCCACAGGAGATCGACTAGCAGCTTTAAAATTAAAAATCGGACGATTAGGATATGATTTCACACACATTCAGGATCCACGGCAACAGCTAAATACTAGTGCCTCAAAATTGATTGAAGTATCATGTACTGTTTCGCAGCAACCAGTTAGTTATGTAAATAAATGAGTTTTCTCATTCATTTGCAATAAACATTTACATATTCTTTTAAAAAAAGCCCTACTTTTTTGATTTATTTTTAAGCAGAACAATACTTAATTTTGTCTGATAAATGCATTTGTAAATGGTCTCTTTAAATCAGTACCCTGAATGAAATGAAAGCAACAAACATAAAGCAGTCTTGAATTACCTCAGAATTCATAGGGCAGCCTTTCCATATTATGACTTTTTCCACACCTGTGACACAACTTCACTGAATAAATAGCATGTTATGCTTACATAATGCAAAAAGTTGCCGCTTCATGCATAACAATTACAATACAAAGCAATAAAAATGCAGTATGAAGACTCTGGTTATGCTCCAGTTGGAGGTCTCAGACCAATATGCACAGAGTGTAACACGCAGTTGGCAGACCAGTGTTATACTGGCAGCTGTGGATTGCATTGAGCTCAGCCACAAAGGAGTTCTGTGCGTGTGAGCTAAACATGTGGACAGAGCGCTGATCCCCAGGTGACTGGTTTTGAATGAAGGGGGGAGGGGGAGGTTTGTCCATTTTCTCCTAACATTGAAGACTATGTTTATGAAGTACACCGAGATACAATGGACTGGGCAATTTTACAGTGGGTGGAAGTTTTACCACACTCTGGGATAATTTTGACTTTGGGTGATAGTGTAAAATGGGCGATATCAATTCAGCTGCTTGTTATGTATCTCCCCAATTTTCATTTCCATGAAATCAAAGGAAATAAAATCGAGAAAGATGTATCGTGGCCAGCTGAATCAACGTCACTCGTAGTGCGGATGACACTAAGTTGGGTGGGAGTGTGAGCTGCTAGGAGGATGCTATGAGGCTGCAGAGCGACTTGGATAGGTTAGGTGAGTGGGCAAATGCATGGCAGATGAAGTATAATGTGGATAAATGTGAGGTTATCCACTTTGGTGGTAAAAACAGAGAGACAGACTATTATCTGAATGGTGACAGATTAGGAAAAGGGGAGGTGCAAAGAGACCTGGGTGTCATGGTTCATCAGACATTGAAGGTTGGCATGCAGGTACAGCAGGCGGTTAAGAAAGCAAATGGCATGTTGGCCTTCATAGCGAGGGGATTTGAGTACAGGGGCAGGGAGGTGTTACTACAATTGTACAGGGCCTTGGTGAGGCCACACCTGGAGTATTGTGTACAGTTTTGGTCTCCTAACTTGAGGAAGGACATTCTTGCTATTGAGGGAGTGCAGCGAAGGTTCACCAGATTGATTCCCGGGATGGCGGGACTGACATATCAAGAAAGACTGGATCAACTGGGCTTGTATTCACTGGAGTTTAGAAGATTGAGAGGGGATCTCAGAGAAACGTTTAAAATTCTGACGGGTTTAGACAGGTTAGATGCAGGAAGAATGTTCCCAATGTTGGGGAAGTCCAGAACCAGGGGTCACAGTCTAAGGATAAAGGGTAAGCCATTTAGGACCGAGATGAGGAGAAACTTCTTCACCCAGAGAGTGGTGAACCTGTGGAATTCTCTACCACAGAAAGTAGTTGAGGCCAATTCACTAAATATATTCAAAAAGATGTTAGATGTAGTCCTTACTACTAGGGGGATCAAGGGGTATGGCGCGAAAGCAGGAATGGGGTACTGAAGTTGCATGTTCAGCCATGAACTCATTGAATGGCGGTGCAGGCTCGAAGGGCCGAATGGCCTACTCCTGAACCTATTTTCTATGTTTCTATTACACTATCAACCAAATTCAAAATTACCTCCCCTCCCCTGTGAACTCAAGGCTTTACAAATATTCTTCATGTTAGGGTTTAGAAACAAATAACATCAACAACAACAACAACTTGTATTTATATAGCGCCTTTAACGTAGTGAAACGTCTCAAGGTGCTTCACAAGAGTATTGTGAGATTTTAAAAAATTTGACACCGAACTGCATAAGGAGAAATGAATGCAGGTGACCAAAAGCTTCGTGAAAGAGATAGGTTTTAAGGAGCGTCTTTTGAAAGTGAGGTAGAGAGGCAGAGAGGGTTAGGCAGGGAGTTTCAAAGTTTGGGGCCTAGGCAACAGAAGGACAGCCACCGATGATTGAGCGACTATAATCAAGGATGCTCATGAGGGCAGAATTAGAGGAGCGCAGACATCTTGGGGGGGGTTGTGGGGCTGCAGGCGATTACATAGTTAGGGAGGGATTAGAACATATGAACATAAGAAATAGGAGCAGGAGTAAGCCTTGAGCCTGCTCCGCCATTTAATACGATCATGGCTGATCTGATCATGGATTCAGGTCCACTTCCCTGCCCGCTCCCCATCACCCCTTATTCCCTTATTGGTTAAGATATTGTCTATTTCTGTCTTAAATTTATTCAATGTCACAGCTTCCACAGCTCTCTGAGGCAGCAAATTCCACAGATTTACAACCCTCTGAGAGAAGAAATTCCTCCTCATCTCAGTTTTAAATGTGCGGCCCCTTATTCTAAGATCATGCCCTCTAGGACTAGTCTCTTTCATCTGAATTCCAATGAATAGAGGCCCAACCTACTCAACCTTTCCTCATAAGTCAACCCCCTCATCTCCAGCATCAAGAGAGCATAGTTTCTGCAGTACATTATCATTTAAGGTTTGTTTGCTCCTAACACCAGTTTCAAATGTGTTGTATTTATTTTTGGCAGTTCTGGGAAGTAATTGTTTTTTTCCTTGTGCAAGTCCTTTTCTACTTGTTAATTACCTGTGAAATGCCAATTAAAGGAGATCCATCTAAATTTAGTCATCTAATGCTGGGCACATTTACTTTGTGACTCTCGCCAAGATCTGTCCAGGTTGATGACACAGCTGATACAGCAAACTCAGCAGTGGTTCAATTTTAGTCAATCACATTATGCTTGGCTTGACAGCATCAACTCGAGAGAAGCAGTCAGCGCTAGCCTATGAATTGTTGGAGCAGGAAGACGAGTACAAGGTTCCATGTCACTCTCAATTAAGATCAGAAAATAAATGACAAACACACAAACGGTGAAGTAAACTGGCTTGAGGCTGGAGGTTGGTCTGATGTGCTAGGAACAGGCCTAACATGCCAGAGGCAGACTTCATCAGTCAGTATTGAGGCTGCTCAGGGCAGGGTCGAGGAAACCGGGAACATGTTGAGATCGCGTCTGAGTGTAATGGGTTGGATTGGTTCGAGTTGAACTGCAAAGCACTTGAGACCAGTATAGATAGTGGGCCAAGTCCCCAAAACTTTTCCGTAGTCTCCTCTGTGAAAGTACTTCATATTCACACCAATATTAGTTTAGGGACCACTTATCACAAAAATCAATGTTCTCATCTTCAAAAAGTGAGCATTTTGCAGAAATTTTCATTAGAAAATAGGCAGAAATCTCGTCCAAAACCAGAGTGATGACATAATTGCAAGTTACTTAAATGACCAATCACAACTGTATTTTTCAGTACCGCAAAATCAGCCAATCATGATCTCTGTACTAGATCGATTAAAGTCCGTGACTGCATGCACCAAAACAATGGCGTGCTGCATGCATGTAATTGTGGGAGCCAAAGGCAAAATAATTTCTTTTTTGGACTCCAGCTGGATAACATTTTTTATAAGTCTTCATCAGTGAAAATTTAGTGGAACTAGAGAAGTTGAAATTGCAGAGAATGTCATCAATAGTTTAGATCTGGAGCTGGTTATTGCATCAGAAAGACTTGCAACATTCGATTGGATATCATCGGCAGTGCTACATGCATTTCACTGATAAATCCAAGATCGACAAAGCCAAGAAGAAGCAAGAAAGGGAAAATCAGAACTACGAGCATGAGTACATTCATATATTTATTTGTATATATTTATCACATATCAATACTGAGAAGAATGAAATTAAAGCATGACAAATGTCTATCAACTCAGAGATTCCAGACACTCATCAGTAGCTACAAGAACTTTGTTAGTAAGAACAAAGACAACCTAACATTTCAGTTCTGGAGCAGTTACATCAGTATGGTTGAAAAATTGCTGCTATTTATCAGAGCAACTAGAGTAGCCAGCTGGGATCTTCATCTGTCAAGTGTTCACTCCATGATGCCATGATTCTTCTCATATGACCAGGTCAACTATTCCAGGTATCTTTCAGCTTATTGGCTCAAGATGTGCAGCTTGAGAGTCATCCCGATATCAATGCAAAGCTACAAGCAGGACAGTTTGTTTCCCAGAGACAGCAGGAATATGGCTTCTCTCAGACTGCATGTGATCAAGTTATAGAACAGACAGCAAACCGTGACTCCAAGACAAAGGGAGGTTTGACAGGATTTACTCTCAACAAGGGAGCTGTACAAAGATGGACCTTGTCACAGCATGAGAGGGCTGCTATAGCAGAGAATGTCAAGAGATGGCTGTCAACAAGATCTCGCGTTGACTTGGACAAGACAAGAAGGGAGCATGATGAAAAGGATGTGAGGAATGTCATGGACACCATTCAGAATATGGTTAATCCTTTTGACCCTTCCTTGGAGACAGATTAGTTGTATCACATTACATCAGGCCAAGTTGCATCAGTCAAAGACCTTACAAAGGCTGAGGAAAAGGGAGAGCAAGCATTCATGAGTTGTTGACAGAAGCGACTACAAAACCAACATGTCAGCTTTCAAGAAGATGAAACTGAAGACTTTCAAGGACTCAGGAAAAACTACCAGAATGAAAGTAAAAGGTAGAGAGATTGTTCAGACTAACAGTTGTTGGAACAGTGAGAAAAGTGGACATCGACGAGATGCTGGTTCATACATTAGGACCATTGCCATTGACTCTAGCTAATCATGATAGATTTCTCATCAAGACAAACAAAGCCAAGCTCTTACACTTTCCCGAGGGGTCAGTCAACCCATCCCTTACCATTGATGGAATCCCAAGTGGTTCAACATGGGAGTGGATTGCTATGGCATTGATTGAAGTCATGAAACCACAATCAATATTTGGACAGTTTGCTGACCAAGTACTGAAAGTTCTTGTGAGACAAGCAAAGATGGATAAGTCCAGAGTGATTCACTTTGTTCCAGACAGATACAAGACCAACAGCATCAAAAGTGGTGAAAGGGGTCAGAGGTCAGTTGGAGGAACGCAAATCACCAAATTCTTCTCTCCTGACCAGAAAATTCCAAAGCAGTGGACAAAATTTCTGTCTTGAGGTGACAGCAAGGAAAATCTTCTCCAGTTCCTCTATGAAAGATGGTGCAAGTCTGGAAAGGAGATTATTGATGATATAACACTCTTTGTTGGACACGGAAGTGAGGATCATGCTATACATCAGAATGACAGCAAAACAGGTCTGGACGTGATACCAATCTCCAAGCAGGAAGAAGCCGACACACGACTATTGCTTCACAGCGCATTTGCTGCCAGTTCCAATGAGCATGTCATCATAACCAGTCCCGACACTGATGTCTTTGTACTGTGCTTGATGCTTTGCAAGGAATTTGATGCCAAGTTCTACTTTCGTGCAGGAAGAGGAAACAACACGCATACAATAGATGTTCATCGCATCTTTGATCACTTTGGGAAAGATGTATGTGCTGACCTCATAGGGCTTCACTGTTTTTCAGGATGTGATTCAGTGAGTGCTCTGTATGGAATACGGAAGGTGAAATCAGCGAAAGTCCTGATCACCAACAAAGAGCACTGTTTGACATTTGAGAAGTTAGGGATCTCGTTTGCTGTTTCACAATCCCTTTGTGAAGAACTAGAGGCATACACGTGCGAACTCTATGGGCAGAGTGGATGCAGAGATGTGAACCAGGCCAGATGTCAAATATTCAAGACCGGAAGTTATGCAGAGAAGTGCTTGCCACAAAATAAAGATTCATTGCATAAGCATATACAGCTTGCAATTCACAAGCGATGTCTTGAGAACATGTCGGAAATCCCATCTCCAAAGGATCATGGGTGGAAACTTGAAGATGATGTACTTGTCACAGACTGTATGACACTTCTTCCAGCTCCAGTAAGTGTAATGGAGCTTGCCCATTGTTCATGCAAAAAGACCCAGTGTGCACAAGGAAGGTGCTCTTGTCTTCTCCACAAGCTAGCTTGCACCGACATCTGCTCATGTGTAGGTTACATAAGAACATAAGAAATAATAGCAAGAGTAGGCCATAAGGCCCCTCGAGCCTGCTCCGCCATTTAATACGATCATGGCTGATCCGATCATGGACTCAGGTCCACTTCCCTGCCCAATCCCCATAACCCCTTATTCTCTTATCGTTTAAAATATTGTCTATTTCTGTCTTAAATGTATTCAATCTCCCAGATTCCACAGCTATCTGAGGTAGCGAATTCCACAGATTTGCAAGCCTCTGAGAGAATAAATTTCTCCTCATCTCATTTTAAATGGGGCTCCTTATTCTAAGATCATGCCCTCTAGTTCTAGTCTCCCCTATCAGTGAAAACATCCTCTTTGCATCCACCTTGTCAAGCCCCCTCATAATCTTATACATTTTGATAAGATCATCTCTCATTCTTCTGAATTCCAATGAGTAGAGGCCTAACCTACTCAACCTTTCCTCATAAGTCAACCCCTTCATTTCCAGAATCAACCTAGTGAACCTTCTCTGAACTGCCTCCAAAGCAAATATATCCTTTCGTAAATGTGGAAACCAAAACTACACGCAGTATTCCAGGTGTGGCCTCACCAATACCCTGTATAACTGTAGCAAAACTGCCCTGCTTTTATACTCTATCTCCTTTGCAATAAAGGCCAAGATTCCATTGATCTTCCTGATCACTTGCTGTACCTGCATACTAACCTTTTGTGTTTCATGCACAAGTACCCCCAGGTCCCGCTGTACTGCAGCACTTTGCAATCTTTCTCCATTTAAATAATAACTTGCTCTTTGATTTTTTTCTGCCAAAGTGCATGACCTTACACTTTCCAACATTGTACTCCATCTGCCAAATTTTTGCCCACTCATTTGACTGTCTATGTCCTTTTGCAGATTTTTTGTGCCTTCCTCACACATTGCTTTTTCTCCCATCTTTGTATCATCAGCAAACTTGGCTACGTTACACACGGTCCCTTCTTCCAAGTTGTTAATATAGATTGTAAAAAGTTGGGGTCCCAGCACTGATCCCTGCGGCACCCCACTAATTACTGATTGCCAACCCGAGAATGAACCATTGGAGAATGTTGCATCTTTGCTCAAGACTTCTCGGGTTGAGGAAACAGACACCCTTGATTCTGATGATGATTCATGGATATGCATTCCTTTTTAGCCCTTAACTCTTCTTTAGATCTATTCTGTTTTTTTGAGTACTTCTATCTTTAAAAAAAATCAATACTATTACTTTTATTATTATAATTATATGGTTGACAAATGAGTACGGGTGTCCATCTGAAATGTCAGTAAGTGTGTATGAAATAAATGGTTGCTATGGTACATTTCTTTCTTAGCAACTTAGATTTATGTATAACTGCACCATATGATGCGTCCAGACTTCAGATATCCTCAGTGATGCATCTTTTTACCAATTCTTACATTCTCCATGCTTAAAATTTAGCAGCAGCATTATTATGACACCATTGCTAGGAAAAGAAAGTCCATAGCAATCTGTCATGTATCTCACATTACTGTACATAACTGTATCCTACCATGCTATACATGACTGTAACTGGATATGACCTGTAACAATAAGCATACCTTACCACCAGGGGTGCACTTGCAGGAGACACTCCATACCTGTCCCACTGAGGTATATATAGAGCCCCTGACTCATCACGGGCAGGGACACCGACTCTCATCTCCGCAAACTTGAGGAAGTACTAAGTCGATTGGATCGGGTAGGCCTAAGAGTTAAGAAATCCAAGTGTCTGTTTCTCGCGCCTGAGGTTGAATTTTTGGGCAGAAGGATTGCCGCTGATGGAATCCGCCCAACCGAATCCAAAACCGAAGCAATTCGCCTGGCACCCAGGCCCCGGAATGTCTTGGAACTGCGCGCCTTTCTCGGGCTACTCAATTACTTTGGGAATTTTATACAGAACTTGAGCACGCTGCTGGAGCCTCTCCACGTGCTACTCAGAAAGGGGTGTGATTGGTTTAGGGGGGACGCCCAAGAACACGCCTTCAATAAGGCACGCAACCTTCTATGTTCCAACAGTGTTTTGACTTTATTTGACCCAGGTAAAAAGTTAGTCCTTACGTGTGATGCGTCAACATACGGGGTCGGGTGCGTTTTACAGCAATAATGCGGGTAAATTGCAGCCCGTTGCTTATGCCTCCAGGTCACTTTCGCGGGTGGAATGGTTGGTTGAGAAGGAGGCGCTCGCGTGCGTGTACGGTGTCAAAAAGATGCACCAATACCTTTTCGGGGCCAAGTTTGCATTAGAAACCGACCACAAACCCCTCACGTCCCTACTATCTGAGTGCAAGGCAATCAACGCCAAATCCTCGGCGCACATTCAACGGTGGGCACTCATGCTGGCAGCTTACGACTACAAGATAAGGCACAGACCAGGCACAGACAACTGTGCCGACGCGCTTAGCAGGCTACCCCTGGCGACCACAGAAGGGTCCAACGAACAGGACTGTGAGATGGTCATGGCAATCAATGCCTTTGAATCCACAGGTTCGCCCATGACGGCTCGCCAAATCAGAGCCTGGACGACCAGCGACCCCACGTTATCTCTAGTTAAAAGATGCGTTTTAACCAGTGACTGGGCAGAGGCTTACGATGCCTGCCCCGAGGATGTTAAACCCTTCCATAGGTGCATGCATGAACTCTCACTACAGGCAGACTGCCTGATGTGGGGCAGCTGAGTAGTTATGCCCTTACGAAGCAGGGAGGCGTTTGTCCGGGAGCTCCATCGCGAGCACCCGGGGATCGTCCTTATGAAGGCCATAGCCAGAACTCATGTCTGGTGGCCTGGCATTGACGTGGACTTGGAGCTCTGCGTCCATCGGTGCACCATTTGTGCCCAACTCAGTAATGCTCCCAGGGAGGCCCCCCTAAGCCCCTGGCCCTGGCCCATCAAACCGTGGTCGCGGGTGCATGTAGACTATGCGGGCCCATTCATGGGCAAAATGTTCCTCGTAGTCATTGATGCATTTTCAAAATGGCTCGAGTGCACCATTTTATACTCGAGCACCACCTCCACCACTGTGGAGAGCCTTAGAACCATGTTTGCAATGCATGGCATTGCTGACATATTGGTCAGTGATAATGGTCCGTGCTTCACCAGCGCAGAATTTCACAATTTCATAGTTGACCACGGTATAAATCACGTTAAGGCGGCACCTTTCAAGCCAGCCTCCAATGGCCAGGCAGAGCGAGCAGTGCAGATCATTAAACAAGGCATGCTCTGAATCCAAGGTCCCACGCTGCAGAGCTGCCTGTCACGACTGCTGCTGGCATACAGATCTCATCCACATTCGTTGACTGGGGTTCCCCCCGCGCAACTATTGATGAAACGAACCTTAAAGACCAGACTTTCGTTAATCCTCCCAGACATGCATGAAATTGTTGAGGCTAAGCGTCAAAAGCTAACTGAGTACCATGACCGAAATTCGAGGGGGAGGTGGAATGAGATAGGGGACAAAGTATTTGTGCTAAACTATGGCCCGGGTCCCAAATGGCTTGCAGAGACAGTAACAGACAAAGAGGGAAACAGGCTACTGGTTGTACAAGTGGACAATGGCCAATCCTGCCGGAGGCATGTAGGCCAAGTAAAAAGTAGATTCACTGATAACACTGAAGAACCAGAGGCAGACTACAATGTGGAACTCACACCACACCTGGTGGACAGACAGGTGGAACAACTCGCCCAGGCGAGATACCAGCAATCACACCGAACGAAACAGACAGCCCAGGCGAGATACCAGAAATCACACCAAACGAAAAACAGGCACCAAGGAAAACAACTGAACCACAACTAAGACGCTCCACGCGAGAGCGCAGACCACCTGAGAGACTGAATCTATAAAGGCAATTAGACATTGGGGGAGGATGATGTCATGTCTCTCACATTACTGTACATAACTGTATTTTACCATGCTATACATGACTGTAACTGGATATGACCTGTAACAATAAGCATACCTTACCACCAGGGGTGCACTTGCAGGAGACACTCCATACCTGTCCCACTGAGGTATATAAAGGGAGGTCTCAGGCAAGTGCAGCACTGGAGAGCTGGAATTAAAGGTGCAGGTCCTGAGTGACCCTTACTTCAGCATGTGTCTCGTGTAAGTCAGTACATTAGACTCAGGACTTAACACAACCATTTTTATGTTTTTCCTTGTTTTTGACCATTTCTTAGTAACATTCAATTATCAGACTTGGGAACATTTGGTTTTTGTTTCAGATACATATGTTTAACATATTTAGCATGGTTCAAAGTACCTCTGATACGGAGACTACGGATCTAAAAATCGAGGCAAGAAAACAGGCTTCGGCCCGCGGTCAAGTAGGGCAGTGTTGTGTATCTGTAAAGCATGCACTCCCATGTTCTGCCACCAAGGAGCTCATCCCCTGAATTCCCAAGGGATCCCAGCATCCCTTGGGAGCACTGCATATAAGCCGGTCCCTAAGGCCTGTTCCTCACTCTGGAGTGTCTTATTAAAGACTGAGGTCACTGTTACTTTAACCTCCCTGTGTGCAGCCTCATCTGTGTTAGGAGCACAATAACTGGTGACGAGTATACGAATCCTAAGCAAAGATGCAGCAAACTATGGGCATCATGGAGAGGTTCTCGGAGGGTGAGGACTGGGAAGCCTATGTCGAATGACTAGACCAGTACTTTGTAGCCAACGAGCTGGACGGATAAGGAAGCGCTGCAGAAAGGAGAGCGGTCCTCCTCGCGGTCTGCGGGGCACCGACCTACAGCCTCATGAAGAATCTTCTGGCTCCGGTGAAACCCACAGATAAGTCATATGAGGAGCTGTGTACACTGGTTCGGGAGCATCTTAACCTGAGGGAGAGCGTGCTGATGGCGAGGTATCGGTTCTACACGTGCCAGCGATCTGAAGGTCAGGAAGTGGCAAGCTACTTCGCCGTGCTAAGGCGACTTGCAGGACAATGTGAGTTTGATGGCTACGTGGAGCAAATGCTCAGAGACTTTTTTGCACTGGGCATTGGCCATGAGAACATCCTACGAAAACTTTTGACTGTAGAGACACCGACCCTCAGTAAGGCCATTGCGATAGCACAGGCATTTATGTCCACCAGTGATAACACCAAACAAATCTCTCAACACACAAGAGCTAGCAATGTTCATAAATTAACTGGAACTGTGTTTGCAAGCAGAAATGTACAGGGGAGAAACCACAAGTCTGCAACTGCCAGCAGGCCTCAGGTGATCCAGATGACTCAGAGTCCGCAACAAAGGATGAATGCAAGGCAATTCACACCTTGTTGGTGTTGTGGAGGCTTCCATTCAGCCTATTCATGTTGCTTCAAAGGGTATGTTTGCAAGAGCTGTGGAACAATGGGGCACCTCCAATGAGCTAGCAAACGAGCTGCAAGCTCTGCAAAACCTGCTAACCACCACGTGGCAGAGGAAGATTGGTCCATGGTGCATCAAAGCAATTTCGAGCCTCAGAGAGAGGAGGCAGATGCTGAAGTACACGGGGTCCACACATTTTCAATGAAATATCCACCTATAACGCGAAATGTAAAATTGAATGGCTTACCCGTAGCCATGGAACTGGACACTGGCGCTAGCCAATCCATCATGAATAAAAAGATGTTTGAGAGACTGTGGTGCAACAAGGCATTCAGATCAGCCCTGAGCTCCGTCCACAAGAAACTGAGAATGTACACCAAAGAGCTTATCACTGTCCTGGGCAGCGCCATGGTCAAGGTCACCTACGAGAACACAGTGCATGAACTGCCACTCTGGATTGTCCCGGGTGATGGCTCCACACTGTTGGAAGGAGCTGGCTGGGCAAAATCCGCTGGAACTGAGATGACATCCGAGCGCTATCACATGTCGATGAGGCCTCATGTACCCAGGTTCTTAACAAATTTCCTTCCCTTTTTGAGCCAGGCATTGGAAACTTTTCCAGGGCGAAGGTGCAGATCCACTTGGTCCCAGAGGCACAGCCCATTCACCACAAGGCGCGAGCAGTATCTCACATGATGAGGGAGAGAGTGGAAATCGAGCTGGAAACGCTGCAACGCGCGAGGGCATCATCTCCCCAGTGGAATTCAGCGAGTGGGCCAGCCCGTTGTTCCAGTACTCAAAAGTGATGGCACAGTCAGGATTTGCGGCGATTATAAAGTAACTATTAATCGTTTCTCACTACAGGACCAATACCCGCTACCTAAGGCAGACGACCTATTTGTGACGCTGGCAGGAGGTAAGACGTTCACCAAGCTTGACCTGACTTCGGCCTACATGACGCAGGAGCTGGAGGAGTCTTCGAAGGGCCTCACCTGCATCAACACGCACAAGGGACTGTTCATCTACAACAGATGCCCGTTTGGAATTCGGTTGGCTGCAGTGATCTTCCAGAGAAACATGGAGAGCCTACTCAAGTCAGTACCACGCACGGTGGTCTTTCAGGACGACATATTGGTCACGGGTTGGAACACCGTCAAGCACCTACAAAATCTGGAGGAGGTTCTCCAGCGACTGGATTGCTTAGGGCTGCGGCTGAAGAGGTCGAAATGCGTCTTCAGGGCAACAGAAGTGGAGTTTTTGGGGAGAAAGATTGCGGCGGACGGCATTCGGCCCACAGACGCCAAGACAGAGGCTATCAGGAACACGCCCAGGCCACGGAACGTCACGGAGCTGCGGTCGTTCCTGGAACTCCTCAACTATTTTGGTAACTTCCTACCGGGGTTAAGCACCCTTTTAGAGCCCTTACATGTGTTATTGTGCAAAGGTGAGAACTAGGTATGGGGAAAAAAACCAAGTAATTGCTTTTGAGAAAGCCAGAAACATTTTATGTTCCAACAAGCTGCTTGTATTGTATAACCCATGTAAAAGACTTGTGCTAATATGTGACGCATCGTCGTACGGAGTCGGGTGTGTATTACAACAAGCTAACGTTGCGGGGAAGTTGCAACCTGTCGCCTATGCCTCCAGGAGCTTGTCGAAGGCCGAGAGGGCCTACAGCATGATTGAGAAAGAGGCATTAGCGTGTGTGTTCGGGGTAAAGAAAATGCATCAGTACCTGTTTGGCCTCAAATTTGAGCTGGAAACCGATCACAAGCCTCTCACATCCCGTTTGCTGAAAACAAGCGGATAAATACTAATGCCTCAGCCCACATATAATGGTGGGCACTCGCGTTATCAGCGTATAACTATACCATCCGCCACAGGCCAGGCACCGAGAACTGTGCGGATGCTCTCAGTCGGCTACCATTGCTCACCACGGGGGTGGAAATGGCGCAGCCTGCAAACTTGTTGATGGTGGCGCAGCCCGCGGACTTGTTGATGGTCATGGAAGCATTTGAAAATGATAAATCACCTGTCACGGCCCGCCAGATTAGGACTTGGACCAGCCAAGATCCTCTGCTGTCCCTAGTAAAAAACTGTGTACTGCATGGGAGCTGGGCCACCGTCCCCGTTGAAATGCAAGAGCCAATCAAGCCGTTCCAGTGGCGAAAGGACGAGCTGTCCATTCAGGCAGACTGCCTGTTGTGGGATAACTGCGTAGTGCTACCCAAAAAGGGCAGGGAGACGTTCATCTCGGATCTCCACAGCACACACCCGGGTATAGTAATGATGAAAGCGATAGCCAGATCCCGCGTGTGGTGGCCCGGTATCGACTCTGACTTAGAGTCCTGCGTACGGCAATGCAGCGTATGTGCTCAGTTGAGCAACGCGCCCAGAGAGGCACCACTAAGTTTGTGGTCCTGGCCCTCCAGACCATGGTTGAGGATCCATGTCGACTATGTGGGCCCATTTCTCAATAAAGTATTCCTGGTGGTGGTGGATGCTTTTTCAAAATGCATTGAATGTGAAATAATGTCGGGAAGCACCGCCACCGCCACCATTGAAAGCCTGAGGGCCATGTTTGCCACCCACGGCCTGCCTGACATACTGGTCAGTGACAACGGGCCATGTTTCACCAGTGCCGAACTTAAAGAATTCATGACCCACAATGGGATCAAACATGTCATCTCGGCCCCGTTTAAACCAGCCTCCAATGGACAGGCAGAGCGGGCAGTAGAAACCATCAAACAGAGCCTTAAACGAGTCACAGAAGGCTCACTCCAAACCCGCCTGTCCCGAGTACTGCTCAGCTACCGCACAAGACCCCACTCGCTCACAGGGGTGACCCCGGCTGAGCTACTCATGAAAAGGACACTTAAAACCAGACTCTCGCTGGTTCACCCCAACCTGCATGATCAGGTAGAGAGCAGGTGGCAGCAACAAAATGTAAACAATGGTGGCGCCACTGTGTCACGGGAAATTGATCTGAACGACCCTGTGTATGTGTTAAACTATGGACATGGTCCCAAGTGGATTGCGGACACGGTGATAACTAAAGAAGGAAATAGGGCGTTTGTAGTCAAACTAGACAATGGACAAATTTGCAGAAAGCACCTGGACCAAACGAGGTTGCGATTCACAGACTGCCCTGAACAACCCACAGCAGGCACCACCTTTTTCGAGCCCACAACACACACCCAAAGGATCAACGACACCACGCCGGACCAAGAAATCAAACCCATCACGCCCAACAGCCCAGCAAGGCCAGGCTCACCTAGCAGCCCTGCAGGGCCAACAACACGCCAGCCCAGCGAGGGCACAGCCAACACACCAGAACAGACATTTGTACCGAGGTGGTCCACCAGGGAAAGAAAGGCTCCCGACCGCCTCACCTTGTAAATAGTTTTCACTTTGACTTTGGAGGGGGAGTGATGTTGTGTATCTGTAAAGCATGCACTCCCATGTTCCGCAACCCGGGAGCTCACCCGCTGACGTCCCAAGGGATCCCAGCATCCCTTGGGAGCACTGTATATAAGCTGGCCCCTAAGGCCTGTTCCTCGCTCTGGAGTGTCTTAATAAAGACTGAGGTCACTGTTACTTTAACCTCCCTGTGTGCAGCCTCATCTGTGTTAGGAACACAATAGGCAGTATGGGCTTTTTTTTTTAATCCTGGAAATTGGGCATAGGCATTTATAATAGAAACATTTGACACAATACTGTGATGAAAATGCAACAACAGGAAGTAGGCTTTGTAGAGTGAATGTGTGCACAGATATAAGATCATTAATATGAAATAGATAGGTCGCTAGGCAGATACACATGAATAAGGTTTGGTGTTGATTTTAGTAAGGGTCAGGTTAGCTGAAATTTCAGGATTCAAGTATATATTATCCAGAAAAAAAACCTTAATGCATACTTAGTAAAACATTGATATTATTTGATATTGGTTCTATAATTACATTTCATAAACAACTATATTGTAATATAGGATTGCTCTGGACAGCACAATATATTTAAGATCATCCAATTAGTGGATCTCCCATTTCAGAAGATGTAATATTTTATAATGCTCCCTCAACCACTTCATTCACTATTTGTTTCATTTTCTTTTCATTATTAAAAACTAGATCCCTAGTATGCCCCTATATATGTTCTCTGATCACTAAAAAAAACTGCTTCAACATTTTTGCAACACTGAATGTTTTCTTGTCTAACATCAATGTGCTTCTTTGGCCTTGTTGATACTTTAAGTATTTTTATAATTGGTGAGAACATCATGAACATTTGAGAGAGTTTCTAATTTGCTCCTAATTTAGGTATGATCAGATTGAGTTGTTATGCCAATCATGCACAAACCCTCTTCTGCCTATTTGTCCGAACTCCAATCTGCTGTATTAGGCAATATTGGATTTCCATTTCTTACGCGTTCAACCTGACTGTTTCAGTCTGCTGAATTAGTACAGTTTGTGTTGTTCATTCCTGTTCACTGGGAGCAGATTGTGACTGAAGAACTCACATTACGTATGACTTTAACAGCGATTACTGAAAAGTGACCTTCATCAGCTATTCCACTGAATTTCAGATATTCTATCATACAGCCAGACCCAGATGTGTAACATTTGCTGAAATATTTCATTAAAATATTCTGTCCTCAATCACCAAGTTTCCAAAAAGAAAAAAGTCTCCAAAGATACAGTTAGAACACTTTAGTTCTTTTTTTCCTTAAAATATGTTTTTATTAACCGTAGCAATATATACAATTGCAGTTATGTTGTACATTAATGTTAAATAGTCCATATTATTTCTAAATTGACACATTTTGTTAGCTTTTACTTAGACATTTTTTAATATTTTGGGATTTAAACTTTTTTGCCCTTGTTTATGTCTCTCATTTGGTGTCTGCTAAAGTAGATTTTCTACCACTGGCTGACTCTTGCGGATTGTGTATAAAGGATTGTGGGCAGCACGAGCTACCATTGTTACAATGACTAACATTGACTAGCAGCCAGAGTCCTCCAAACCCATGTAGTAGCATCATAGATATCAGCGCTGAATATTGGAGAGTAAAGCGGAGGAAAGAGTGGGGCAGTTGAGGGTTGCCAGGGACAAATTACCAAAGCCTCTTGGTAAAGACCAAGTGAACCAGGCCCTCAGACACATGTAGACACAGGTCAGGGCAGTGAGTGAACTAGGCCCTCGGACACAGAGAGACACAGATCAGGGCAGTGAGTGAACCAAGCCCTGGGGCACAGATAGACACAGGACAGGGCAGTGAGTGAACCAGGCCCTAGGGCACAGACACAGATCAGAGTAGTGAGTGAACCAGGCCCTAGGGCACAGAGAGACACAGATCAGGGCAGTGAGTGAACCAAGCCCTGGGGCACAGATAGACACAGGACAGGGCAGTGAGTGAACCAAGCCCTAGGGCACAGATAGACACAGATCAGGGCAGTGAGTGAACCAGGCCCGAGGGCACAGAGAGACACAGATCAGGGCAGTGAGTGAACCAAGCCCTGGGGCACAGAGAGACACAGATCAGGGCAGTGAGTGAACCAAGCCCCCGGACACAGAGAGACACAGATCAGGGCAGTGAGTGAACCAAGCCCTGGGGCACAGATAGACACAGGACAGGGCAGTGAGTGAACCAGGCCCTAGGGCACAGACACAGATCAGAGCAGTGAGTGAACCAGGCCCTAGGGCACAGAGAGACACAGATCAGGGCAGTGAGTGAACCAAGCCCTGGGGCACAGATAGACACAGGACAGGGCAGTGAGTGAACCAAGCCCTGGGGCACAGAGAGACACAGATCAGGGCAGTAAGTGAACCAAGCCCCCGGACACAGAAAGACACAGATCAGGGCAGTGAGTGAACCAGGTCCTAGGGCACAGAGAGACACAGATCAGGGCAGTGAGTGAACCAAGCCCTGGGGCACAGATAGACACAGATCAGGGCAGTGAGTGAACCAGGCCCTGGGGCACAGATAGACACAGATCAGGGCAGTGAGTGAACCAGGCCCTGGGGCACAGAGAGACACAGATCAGGGCAGTGAGTGAACCAAGCCCTGGGGCACAGATAGACACAGATCAGGGCAGTGAGTGAACCAGGCCCTGGGGCACAGAGAGACACAGATCAGGGCAGTGAGTGAACCAGGCCCTGGGGCACAGATAGACACAGATCAGGGCAGTGAGTGAACCAAGCCCTGGGGCACAGAGAGACACAGATCAGGGCAGTGAGTGAACCAAGCCCCCAGACACAGAAAGACACAGATCAGGGCAGTGAGTGAACCAGGCCCTGGGGCACAGAGAGCCACAAATCAGGGCAGTGAGTGAACCAGGCCCTGGGGCACAGAGAGACACAGATCAGGGCAGTGAGTGAACCAAGCCCTGGGGCACAGAGAGACACAGATCAGGGCAGTGAGTGAACCAGGCCCTGGGGCACAGATAGACACAGGACAGGGCAGTGAGTGAACCAAGCCCTAGGGCACAGAGAGACACAGATCAGGGCAGTAAATGAACCAGGCCCTCGGACACAGTCAGACACAGGACAGGGCAATAAGTAAACCAGGCCCCCGGACACAGAGCCAGGATGAGATAGAACAGTGGGGAAAAGGGAAGGGGGGAATGCGGGGGCACACAAAAGGTTAGACTCAGAGGACTGAAAGGAGTGAGGGAGATAATATAAGGCTGGCAGAGCTTGCAGAGAGGCAAAGCCATGAAAGGATTTGAAAATGAGAGTGAATAAATTAAATTTAAAATGTTAAAGGTCAGGTAGCTAGTGCAGTTCAGTGAGGGTGGGGTTGATGGGTGAGTGGAACAGGATACAGATGGATGTTAGAGTTTGTAGAGGGTGAAGGATGGGAGGCTAGAAAGGGGAACACTGAGTCTAGAGATGATAAAAGCATGGATAGGGGCTGAGATAACAGAGGAAGCAGGAGATATAGAGCAGGTGGAAAAAGACAGAAATGGTGTTTAACGCTGTGAATCGCCTCTGAGTCAGAAGGTTGTGGGTTCAAGTCCCACTCCAGGGACTTGACGCACATAAATCTAGGATGACACTCCAGTGCAATGCTGAGGGAGTGCTGCACTGTTGGAGGTGCCATCTTTCAGATGAGACACTAAACCGAGGCCCTGTCTGCTTTCTCAGGTGAATGTAAAAGATCCCATGGCACTATTTTGAAGAAGAGCATGGGAGTTATCCCAGTGACCTGGCCAATATTTATCCCTCAATCAGCATAACAAAAACAGATTATCTCGGTCATTATCACATTGCTGTTTGTGGGAGCTTGCTGTGCGCAAATTGACTGCTGCGTTTCCCACATTACGACAGTAACTATTCTCCAAAAGTAAATAATTGGCTGTAAAGCGTTTTGAGACGTCTGATGGCTGTGAAAGACGCTATATAAATGCAAGTCTTTCTTTTTTTTTGAGGAGATTCACACAGGCTCTGCACAAGACCTCAAGAAATTGGACAATTTTTACTTCCAATATTTTCCTAATGGTGAGTGACAAGGAGCAGTGGAGGAGAAATGTCGGAAGAGGCTCGAGGGGTTGAATGGCCTACTCCTGTTCCTAGGTTCCAATCAGTGAGGTATGCTCCAGAATATGTGGACGTATCACCACAACACATCGCTGAATTACCTTTGGGAGTCATAAAATATAGCTTGGTGTGAGGGATATTTAAATAACTCTGCTCTTGATTACTTAACTTAATTAGGCACATTCTTGTTTGTCTAATTCCCCAAATAATATTTGCAAAAACTCTACCTGAAGTATTAAAAAATTTGAAAATATATCTATTGGTAACAAAGAGAACAGATGGATGATACCATTACATTTCATCCTATTTCTGCTCCTATTCAGAATGAAAGGGGTAGGTTCTTCATTATTTCTATTTCATTGTTCATTTTAAATGGCTTAGAATTTCACTGCTTCATTTCATCATTGTTCGTCACGAGCAGAACACCTAAATATTTAACCATTTAGAAGGCCATTTCACTGGAATGCATTAGATATGCCCTGTTGCAGTTGATAGAGATTAAGCTTAAGTCTACTCAATTAGTTTTATATTTTGATAATTCTGCAATTTTTTTCAGGAGATGAAGAATTGAGCTGCCAGGATTATCCATGAAAAGTAAAATACCATCTGCATACAAAGTCAATTTCTATCTGCACAGTTCCAATCTGAACTTCAGAAAACTTGGTGAATACTAACAATGGCTCCAATGCCATGAGAGTTAACTGTGGGGAGGAGGCAAGGTAAGAGATTGGAAACCCTCACGTTGTACTTCTGTTTAAATCAAAGGACGGAGGCAGAATCTTGACACCAGCTCTAGATTAAAGATATTGGGTCATAATCTATTGTGCATCGTGGTCAAAACCTTACTTTTCCCTGCAGCAACCAAAAAAAATCAGGTTTCTCTGAATCAACCAACATCATGTAAAAGTGTCAATCCTTTAGTTCTACAATGTTTGATTGTGCTCATCACTTTTTCTACATTGGCCACACTCTCCCATTGAACCTACTTGATCAATATAGATATTAGAAAGAAAATATCTTGCATTTATACAGCCATATCACGGCCTCTGGCTGCCTCAAAATGCTTCACAGCCAATGGATCACAACTCATAAACAAAATGGTCCTAAAAATCTTGCTTGCCTTTTGCCCAGAATTATGAAGCTTGCATTGGCATTATAGCATCCACAGGATCATGAGACAATTACAGTTGAAAAAGGCAATTTGTCCCATCTTAATTCATCCATCAGGAACTGAAGATGCAGGGCTATTTGCCATTTCAGAAGGATAGGCAGAAAGGAAAAGGAGGTGCGGTAGCTCTGTTAAAGGATATTCAGTTCCCGACGCAGGAAGAATGTTCCCGTTGTTGGGGAAGTCCAGAACCAGGGGTCACAGTCTAAGAGTAAGGGGTAAGCCATTTAGGACCTAGATGAGGAGAAACTTGTTCACTCAGAAAACTGAACCTGTGGAATTCTCTACCACAGAAAGTTGTTGAGGCCAGTTCGTTAGATATATTCAAAAGGAGAGTTAGATGTGGCTCTTACGGGATCAAAGGGTATGGAGAGAAAGAGGAGGCGGGAGTCCGAGGAGTCGGAGGCCTATAAAAGGTCAGCAAGTTCAGGAGTTTGGAGAGTCGTCAAGGAGGCGGGAATCCGGGGAGTCGGAGGTCTATAAAAGGCCCGCGAGTTCAGAGTTCGCAGAGTCGTTGAGGAGGCGGGAGTCTGGGGAGTCGGAGGCCTATAAAAGGCTCGCGAGTTCAGGAATTCGGAGAGTCGTCGAGGAGGCCAGTCAGTGCAGGGGCAGAAGGCAAGCAAAGAAGTAGAAAGAAATCGAAAGGTGAAGTCACAGCCAAGGGGGTAAGTGATTGGCTGGTGATAGGTGATTAGTTTTTCTTTTTCTTTTCCTTTATCGGTAGGTAACCTTTATCATTGTTGTTGCCAAATTAAGTTAATCTAGGGGTTAAGTCATGGCAGCAGAGCTTGGACACGTATCATGCTCCTCCTGTGCTATGTGGGAACTCAGGGGCGCTTCCAGTGTCCCTGACGACTACATGTGTAGGAAGTGTGTCCTGCTGCAGCTCCTGACAGACCACATTGCGACACTGGAGCTGCGGGTGGATTCACTCTGGAGCATCCGCGATGCTGAGGATGCCGTGAATAGCACGTTCAGTGAATTGGTCATATCGCAGGTAAAGGTTACACAGATAGATAGGGGATGGGTGAACAACAGGAAGAGCAGTGGAAGAAAGGTAGTGCAGAGGTCCCCTGCAGATACACCGTTTTGGATACTGTTGAGAGGGATGACTCATCAGGGGAGGGCACCAGCAGCCAAGTCCATGGCACCGTGGGTAGCTCTGCTGCACAGGAGGGCAGGAAAAAGAGTGGCAGAGCTATAGTGATAGGGGATTCTATTGTAAGGGGAATAGATAGACGTTTCTGCGGCCACAATCAAGACTCCAGGATGGTATGTTGCCTCCCTGGTGCAAGGGTCAAGGATGTCTCGGAGCGGTTAGGACACTTTGGAGGGGGAGGGGGAACAGCCAGTTGTGGTGCATATAGGTACCAACTATATAGGTAAAAAATGGGATGAGGTCCTACAAGCTGAATTTAGGGAGCTAGGAGTTAAATTAAAAAGTAGGACCTTAAAGGTAGTAATCTCAGGATTGTTACCAGTGCCACGTGCTAGTCAGAGTAGGAATCGCACGATAGCTCAGATGAATATGTGGCTTGAGGAGTGCTGCAGAAGGGAGGGATTCAAATTCTTGGGACATTGGAACCGGTTCTGGGGGAGGTGGGTCGAGTACAAACCGGACAGTCTGCACCTGGGCAGGACCAGAACCAATGTCCTAGGGGGAATGTTTGCTAGTGCTGTTGGGGAAGGGCTAAACTAATGTGGCAGGGTGTTGAGAACCTATGCAGGGAGACAGAGGGTAGTAGAATGGGGGCAGAAGCAAAAGATAGAAAGAAGAAAAGTAAAAGTGGAGGGCAGAGAAACCCAAGGCAAAAATCAAAAAGGGCCACATTACAGCAAATTTCTAAAGGGGCAAAGGGTGTTAAAAAGACAAGAATGAAGGCTTTGTGCCTCAATGCGAGGAGTATTCGTATTAAGGTGGACGAATTAACTGCACAGATAGCAGTTAATGGATATGATGTAATTGCCATCACGGAGACATGGCTCCAGGGTGACCAAAGCTGTGAACTCAACATCCAGGGGTATTCAACATTCGGGAATGATAGACAGAAAGGAACAGGAGGTGGGGTAGCGTTGCTGGTTACGAGGAAATTAATGCAATAGTAAGGAAGGACATTAGCTTGGATGATGTGGAATCTGTATGGGTGGAGCTGCGGAATACCAAAGGGCAGAAAACGCTAGTGGGAGTTGTGTACACACCACTAAACAGTAGTTGTGAGGTTGGGGACAGCATCAAAAAAAAAATAGGGATTTGTGCAATAAAGGTACAGCAGTTATCATGGGCGACTTTCATTTACATATAGATTGGGCTAACCAAACTGGTAGCAATATGATGGAGGGGCATTTTCTGGAGTAGCGATGGTTTTCTAGACCAATATGTTGAGGAACCAACTAGAGAACTGGCCATCCTAGACTGGGTGATGTGTAATAAGAAAGGACTAATTAGCAATCTTGTTGTGCGAGGCCCCTTGGGGAAGAGTGACCATAATATGGTAGAATTCTTCATTAAGATGGAGAGTGACACAGTTAATTCAGAGACTAGGGTCCTGAACTTAAGGAAAGGTAACTTCAATGGTATGAGACGTGAATTGGCTAGGATAGACTGGCAAATGATACTTAAAGGGCTGACGGTAGATAGGCAATGGCAAACATTTAAAGATCACATGGATGAACTTCAACAATTGTACATCCCTGTCTGGAGTAAAAATAAAATGGGGAAGGTGGCTCAACCGTGGCTAACAAGGGAAATTAAGAATAGTGTTAAATCCAAGGAAGAGACATATAAATTGGCCAGAAAACCTGAGGACTGGGAGAAATTTAGAATTCAGCAGAGGAGGAGAAAGGGTTTAATTAGAAGGGGGAAAATAGAGTACGAGAGGACGTTTGCTGGGAACATATCAACTGACTGCAAAAGCTTCTATAGATGTGTGAAGAGAAAAAGATGAGTGAAGACAAATGTAGGTCAGATTCAGGTGAATTTATAATGAGGAACAAAGAAATGGCAGACCAGTTCAACAAATACTTTGGTTCTGTCTTCACAAAGGAAGACACAAATAACCTTCCAGAAATACTATGGGACCAAGGGTCTAGTGAGAAGGAGGAACTGAAGGAAATCCTTATTAGGCGGGAAATTGTGTTAGGGAAATTGATGGGATTGAAGGTTGATAAATCCCCGGGGCCTGTAGAGTGGACAACGGAGAACCAGTGGGTGTTGTCATGTATTCAACCATGTATAATCTGACCTAAGTTGTGCATTGTGAGAACAATGACCACTAGGTGGTGAACTTGTGGGAGACACTCCTAACCTAGACCTTCAGATATAAAAGGGGAAGCTCCACCCACTTCCATCACTTGAGTGCTATGGAATAAAGGACAGGTCACAGACTGACCTTCTCTCAAGCATGGGCCTCATGTTCATTTATACTGTGTAGTAAGGACCTATCAATGGCGACGAGCAACTGGGATTTAAACCATGCGAGCATGGCCACGAGCAGAACAGAGAGGTACTGTGTTAAGGAATGGTTGGGACAGAGATCCAACATTGTTAAAGCAGCACACAGTTCTCCAGGCAGACAAGGGCAATCGGGCATGCCCCAACATGTAGTCGAACCCAGAGGGGGAGTTCGACAGAGACAATGGCAAGCTGAACGGCAATTCACGCCATTGCAAGGGACAATGCGGCCAGTAATGGGGCCATCAACACCTGTTAATGGCGCACTCAAGGACAATAACAGGGGCAGTCAGGGACGATCGACTGGCAAGGGAACTTTTGTTTCAAACAGCAGCTCATGTTGGAGGCGTGGAGGCACACAGTTTGCAGAGATGAGCAAAATACCTGCAGAAATTGCAGAAATGAACGCTGGGGGAAATCGCTGGAAGCTGAAGTTCAGTGAGTTCATGTGAAGCACATATACAGTTTATACACCAGGATGCCACGGATAATGATGAAAGTGCTCTTCAATGGCATCCCAGTATCAATGGAGCTAGACACGGGGGCCAGCCAGTCCCTGATGGGTATCAAACAGTTCGAAAAGTTGTGGGCGTCCAAGGCCAGGAGGCCAAAATTATCGCCGATTGACACACATCCACGGACATACACAAAGGAGATCATTCCGGTGCTAGGCAGCGCCACGGTATTCGTGACCCACAAAGATTCGGAGAACAGGTTGCCACTCTGGGTTGTCCCGGGGGACGGTCCCGCACTACTGGGGAGGAGTTGGCTTGCTGTCATGAAATAGAAATGGGGCGATGTCAATGCAATTTCCTCCGCGGAGCGAGTATCATGCTCACAGATCCTGGACAAATTTGACTCATTATTTCAACCCGGCATTGGCACTTTCATGGGGGCCAAGGTAGTGATTCACATAAACCCGGACGCCAGGCCAGTACACCACAAGGCCAGAGCGGTGCCGTACGTAATGCGGGAAAAGATAGAATGCGAATTGGACCGCCTGCTGAGGGAAGGCATCATCTCGCCAGTCGAATTCAGTGACTGGGCGAGCCCGATTGTGCCGGTGCTCAAGGCAGATTGGTCGGTCAGGATATGTGGCGATTACAAGGTCACCATCAATCTGGTGTCACTCCAAGACCAGTATCCGCTACCGAGAGCGGAGGACCTCTTTGCGACACTTTTTTCAAAATTGGACCTGACCTCAGCTTACATGACCCAGGAGCTGGCGAGTGAGTGGAAGAAGCTGACCACCATCACGACACACAAGGGATTGTTTGAGTATAACAAATGTCCATTCAGGATTCGCTCGGCCTCCGCGATCTTCCAACGAAATATGGAAAGCGTCCTCAAGTCAATTCCAGGGACGGTGGTTTTTCAGGACGACATCCTCATCACGGGTTACGATACTGAAGAACACCTCCACAACCTGGAGGAGCTGCTACGCAGACTGGACCGGGTAGGGCTGTGACTGAAAAAGGCGAAGTGCATCTTCCTAGCTCCAGAGGTAGAATTCCTGGGGATGAGGGTAGCAGCAGACGGGATCAGCCCTACTGCGTCCAAGACGGAAGCGATCCAGAGAGCACCCAGACCCCGTAACACGACGGAGCTGCGTTCATTCCTGGGGCTCCTGAACTATTTTGGTAACTTTCTTCCCAAATTGAGCACGCTGCTAGAGCCGCTACACGTGCTCTTACGCAAAGATCGCGAATGGGTCTGGGGGGACAACCAGGAAAGGCCTTTTAATAGAGCATGCAATTTGTTATGTTCCAACAATCTGTTAACACTATATGACCCATGTAAGAAACTTGTGTTAATGTGCGATACGTCGTCCTATGGTGTCGGGTGTGTGTTGCAGCATGTCAATGCCAATGGTCAGTTACAGCCAGTAGCTTATGCCTCCAGAAGTCTGTCCCAGGCAGAAAGGAGCTACAGGATGGTAGAAAAGGAGGCGCTCGCATGTGTATATGCGGTAAAGAAAATGCACCAGTACCTATTTGACAGGAAATTTGAGCTGGAGACAGATCACAAACCCCTAACATCCCTTTTGACCGACAACATGGCCATAAATGCAAACGCATCGGCCCGCATACAGAGGTGGGTACTCACGTTTGCTGCCTATGACTACACAATACGGCACAGACCGGGCACCGAAAACTGCGCCGATGCACTCAGCAGGCTCCCACTAGCTACCACTTAGGGGGCTACCGAGCATGCTGCTGAGATGGTCATGGCTGTTGAAGCTTTCGGAAGCGAAGGCTCACCCGTGACAGCCTGTCAGATTAAAGTCTGGACAAGTAGAGACCCGCTATTGTCTCTAGTCAAGAAATGTGTCCTGAATGGGGACTGGGCAGCCACGTACAGGGCATGCCCTGAGGAATTTAAACCATTTCACAAGTGCAGGGATGAACTCTCGATTCAGGCCGATTGCCTACTGTGGGGAAACCGCGTAGTCATGCCCCAGAAGGGCAGAGAGGTGTTCATCAGAGAACTCCACAATGAGCACCCGGGCATTGTCACGATGAAGGCAACTGCCAGGTCACACGTTTGGTGGCCAGGGATAGACGCAGATCTGGAACTTTGTGTTCGCAGGTGCAACACGTGTGCCCAGCTGGGCAATGCACCCAGGGAAGCCCCCCTTAGCCACTGGCCATGGCCCGCCAAGCCTTGGTCACGCATCCATGTGGACTACGCAGGTCCTTTCATGGGAAAAATGTTTTTGGTTGTAGTAGACGCCTACTCCAAATGGATCGAGTGTGACATTTTAAATTCAAGCACATCCTCTGCCACAGTAGAAAGTCTACGGGCAATGTTCGCCGCCCACAGTCTACCGGACATCTTGGTCAGCGACAATGGCCCGTGCTTCACAAGCACTGAACTCTAGGACTTCATGGCAGGCAATGGAATTAACCATGTCAGAGCGGCCTCAAGCCGGTCTCAAATGGCCAGGCAGAACGAACAGTGCAGATAATCAAACAGGGGATGCTCAGAATCCAAGGGGGTTCCCTACAATGCCGCTTATCACGCCTCCTGTTGGCCTACAGATCCCGACCATACTCGCTCATAGGGGTTCCACCCGCAGAGCTGCTAATGAAAAGGACGCTCAAAACCCGGTTATCCCTTATACACCCCACCATGAAAGAAATTGTCGAGAGCAGGCGCCAGTCACAATATGACCACCATGACAGGAATGCGAGGGCGCGATGTATTGATGTAAATGACCCTGTTTTTGTCCTCAACTACGCTGCAGGGCCCAAATGCCTCGCAGGCACTGTGGTTGCCAAAGAGGGAAATAGGATTCTGTAGTTAAACATACCAATGGACAAATCTGCCGCAAACATGTGGATCAAACATGTGGATCAGCAACCCCATAGAAGAAGCAGAGGAAGAAAACATAAGAACATAAGAATTAGGAACAGGAGTAGGCCATCTAGCCCCTCGAGCCTGCTCCGCCATTCAACAAGATCATGGCTGATCTGGCCGTGGACTCAGCTCCACTTATGCGCCCGCTCCCCGTAACCCTTAATTCCCTATTGGTTAAAAATCTATCTATCTGTGACTTGAATACATTCAATGAGCTAGCCTCAACTGCTTCCTTGGGCAGAGAATTCCACAGATTCACAACCCTCTGGGAGAAGAAATTCCTTCTCAACTTGGTTTTAAATGGGCTACCCCGTATTTTGAGGCTGTGCTCCCTAGTTCTAGTCTCCCCTACCAGTGGAAACAACCTCTCTGCCTCTATCTTGTCTATCCCTTTCATGATTTTAAATGTTTCTATAAGATCACCCCTCATCCTTCTGAACTCCAACGAGTAAAGACCCAGTCTACTCAATCTATCATCATAAGGTAACCCCCTCATCTCCGGAATCAGCCTAGTGAATCGTCTCTGTACCCCCTCCAGAGCCAGTATATCCTTCCTTAAGTAAGGTGACCAAAACTGCACGCAGTACTCCAGGTGCGGCCTCACCAATACGCTGTACAGTTGCAGCAGGACCTCCCTGCTTTTGTACTCCGTCCCTCTCGCAATGAAGACCAACATTCCATTCGCCTTCCTGATTACCTGCTGCACCTGCAAACTAACATTTTGGGATTCATGCACAAGGACCCCCAGGTCCCTCTGCACCTCAGCATGTTGTAATTTCTCCCCATTCAAATAATATTCCCTTTTACTGATTTTTTTCCCAAGGTGGATGACCTCACACTTTCCGACATTGTATTCCATCTGCCAAACCTTAGCCCATTCGCTTAACCTATCCAAATGTCTTTGCAGCCTCTCTGTGTCCTAAACACAACCCGCTTTCCCACCAATCTTTGTGTCATCTGCAAATTTTGTTACACTACACTCTGTCCCCTCTTCCAGGTCATCTATGTATATTGTAAACAGTTGTGGTCCCAGCACCGATCCCTGTGGCACACCACTAACCACCGATTTCCAACCCGAAAAGGACCCATTTATCCCGACTCTCTGCTTTCTGATAGCCAGCCAATTCTCTATCCATGCTAATACATTTCCTCTGACTCCGCGTACCTCTATCTTCTGCAGTAACCTTTTGTGTGGCACCTTATCGAATGCCTTTTGGAAATCTAAATACACCACATCCATCGGTACACCTCTATCCACCATGCTCGTTATATCCTCAAAGAATTCCAGTAAATTAGTTAAACATGATTTCCCCTTCATGAATCCATGCTGCGTCAGCTTGATTGCACTATTCCTATCTAGATGTCCCGCTATTTCTTCCTTAATGATAGTTTCAAGCATTTTCCCCACTTCAGATGTTAAACTAACCGGCCTATAGTTACCTGCCTTTTGTCTGCCCCCTTTTTTAAACAGAGGCGTAACATTAGCTGCTTTCCAATCCGCTGGTACCTCCCCAGAGTCCAGAGAATTTTGGTAGATTATAACGAATGCATCTGCTATAACTTCCGCCATCTTTTTTAATACCCTGGGATGCATTTCATCAGGACCAGGGGACTTGTCTACCTTGAGTCCCATTAGCCTGTCCAGCACTACCCCCCTAGTGATAGTGATTGTCTCAAGGTCCTCCCTTCCCACATTCCTGTGACCAGCAATTTTTGGCATGGTTTTTATGTCTTCCACTGTGAAGACCGAAGCAAAATAATTGTTTATGGTCTCAGCCATTTCCACATTTCCCATTATTAAATCCCTCTTCTCATCTTCTAAGGGACCAACATTTACTTTAGTCACTCTTTTCCGTTTTATATATCTGTAATAGCTTTTACTATCTGTTTTTATGTTTTGCACAAGTTTATCTTCGTAATCTATCTTTCCTTTCTTTATTGCTTTTTTAGTCATTCTTTGCTGTTGTTTAAAATTTTCCCAATCTTCTACTTTCCCACTAACCTTGGCCACCTTATACGCATTGGTCTTTAATTTGATACTCTCCTTTATTTCCTTGGTTATCCACGGCTGGTTATCCCTTCTCTTACCGCCCTTCTTTTTCACTGGAATATATTTTTGTTGTGCACTATGAAAGAGCTCCTTAAAAGTCCTCCACTGTTCCTCAATTGTGCCACCGTTTAGTCTGTGTTTCCAGTCTACTTTAGCCAACACGATATGGAGTTCACTCCTCCACAGGTGACCGAAAGCAGGAACCAAAGGGATGAGAGCCCAGTCACTGTGGGCAGTCCGCACAGGCCTGAGGCACCGCAAACAGCAGACACTCAAGCCAGCGCCCGACAACCGGAGCCCCAACTCAGGCGCTCTACAAGAGAGCGTAAACCACCAGAGAGACTCAACCTGTGATCCCAATAAGACTTTGGGGGGGAGGTGATGTCATGTATTCAACCAGCATTGTAACCCATGTATAATCTGACCTAAGTTGTACACTGAGAACAATGACCACTAGGTGGTGAACTTGTGGGAGACACTCCTAACCTAGACCTTCAGATATAAAAGGGGAAGCTTCACTCACTTCCATCACTTGAGTGCTATGGAATAAAGGACAGGTCACAGACTGACCTTCTCTCAAGCATGGGCCTCGTGTGCATTTATACTGTATAGTAAGGACATATCAGGTGTGGTGTATTTGGACTTTCAAAAGGCTTTTGAAAAGGTCCCACACAAGAGATTGGTGTGCAAAATTAAAGCACACGGTATTGGGGGTAATGTACTCACATGGATAGAGAACTGGTTGGCAGACAGGAAGCAGAGAGTCGGGATAAACGGGTCCTTTTCACAATGGCAGGCAGTGACTAGTGGGGTGCCGCATGGCTCAGTGCTAAGACCCCAGCTATTTACCATATACATTACTGATTTAGATGAAGGAATTGAGTGTAATATCTCCAAGTTTACTGATGACACTAAGCTGGGTGGCGGTGTGGGCTGCGAGGAGGGTGCTAAGAGGCTGCAGGATGACTTGGACAGGTTAGGTAAGTAGGCAAATGCATGGCAGATGCAGTATAATGTTTTACAGGGCCTTAGTGGGGCCTGAGCTGGAATACTGTGTTCAGTTTTGGTCTCCTAATCTGAGGAAGGACATTCTTGTTATTGAGGGAGTGCAGCGAAGGATCACCAGAATGATTCCCGGAATGGCAGGACTGGCATATGAGGAGAGACTGGATCGACTGGGCCTGTATTCACTGGAGTTGAGAAGGATGAGAGGGGATCTCATAGAAACATATAAAATTCTGACGGAACTGGACAGGTTAGATGCAGGAAGAATGTTCCCGATGTTGGGGAAGTCCAGAACCAGGGGAGATAGTCCAAGGATAAGGGGTAAGCCATTTAGGACTGAGATGAGAAGAAACTTTTTCACTCAGAGAGCTGTTAACCTGTGGAATTCCCTTCTGCAGAGAGCTGTTGATGCCAGTTCATTGGATATATTCAAGAGGGAGTTAGATATGGCCCTTATAGCTAAAGGGACGAGGGGTATGGAGAGAAAGCAGGAAAGGGGTACTGAGGTGAATGATCAGCCATGATCTTACTGAATGGTGGTGCAGGCTCAAAGGGCCGAATGGCCTACTCCTGCACCTATTTTCTATGTTTCTATGAATGAGGTACTGAAGTTGCATGAACAGCCATGATCATATTGAATGGTAGTGCAGGCTCGAAGGGCCAAATGGCCTACTGCTGCACCTATTTTCTATGTTTCTATAAGTCTTGCCACAGCTACATAAGGTATTGGTGAGGCCACACCTGGAATACTGCGTGCAGTTTTGGTTTCCATATTTATGAAACGATATACTTGCTTTGGAGCCAGTTCAGAGAAGGTTCACTAGGTTGATTCCAGGGATGAGGAGGTTGACTTATGAGGAAAGGTTGAGTAGGTTGGGCCTCTACTCATTCGAATTCAGAAGAATGAGAGGTGATCTTATCGAAGGGGCTTGACAAGGTGGATGCAGAGAGGATGTTTCCATGATGGGGGAGACTAGAACTAGAGGGCATGATCTTAGAATAAGGGGCCGCCCATTTAAAGCAGAGATGAGGAGAATTTTCTTCTCTCAGGGGTTTGTAAATCTGTGGAATTCACTGCCTCAGAGAGCTGTTGAAACCGGGACATTGAATAAATTTAAGAGAGGAATAGACGGTTTCTTAAACGATAAGGGGATAAGGGGTTATGGGTAGTGGGCGGGGAAGTGGAGCTGAGTCCATGATCAGGTCAGCCATGATCATATTGAATGGCGGAGCAGGCTTGAGGGGCCGTATGGCCTACTCCTGTCCCTATTTCTTATGTTCTTATGTTCTTATGAGATCAGTGCAGTAATGAGAAATGATATTGGCTCAGAAGATCAAAATGTAGAATCAGTTTGGGTGGAAATAAATAATAAGGGACAGAAGTCACTGGTGGAAGTAGTCTATAGACCCTCTGAAAGTAGCTACACTGTAGCACAGAGTATAATTCAAGAAATAATGGAGGCTGGTAAGAAAGATACGGCAATAATCATGGGTGATTTTAATCTTCATATTGATTGGACAAATCAAATTGGCACAGATAGCCTTGAGGAAGAGTTCATAGAATGTATTCAGTATGGTTTCTTAGAACAATACATTGTGGAACCAACCAAGGAGCAGTCTATTTTAGATTTGGTAATGTGTATTGAGGCTGGAGTAATTAATGATTTCACAGTAAAGGATCCTCTTGGGAAGAGTGATCATAACATGATAGAAATTCAAGCCAACGCAGAGTTGGCTAAAATGGACTGGGATAATAGATTAAGATGGTAGGTGAGCAGTGGCAAATATTTAAGGAGATATTTCATAACTCTCAGCAAAGATATATTCCAGTGAGAAAGATTCCATGAGAAAGATGAACCATCCGTCACTAACTAAGGAAGTAAAGGATGGATTGGTATGTTAACGGATGGTATGTTAACAGATATGATGTAATTGGGATTACGGAGACATGGCTCCAGGGTGACCAAAGCTGGGAACTCAACATCCAGGGGTATTCAATATTCAGGAAGGATAGACAGAAAGGAAAAGGAGGTGGGGCAGTGTTGCTGGTTACAGAGGAGATTAACGCAATAGTAAGGAAGGACATTAGCTTGAATGATGCGGAATCTGAATGGATAGAGCTGCGGAACACCAAAGGGCAGAAAAAGCTAGTGGGGATTGTGTACAGACCACCAAACAGTAATAGTGAGGTTGGGGATGGCATCAAACAGGAAATTAAGGATGCGTGCAATAAAGGTACAGCAGTTATCATGGGTGACTTTAATGTAGATATAGATTGGGCTAACCAAACTGGTAGCAATACAGTGGAGGAGGATTTCCTGGAGTGTATAAGGGATGGTTTTCTAGACCAATATGTCGAGGAACCAACTAGAGAGCTGGCTATTCGAGACTGGGTGTTGTGTAACGAGAGAGGATTAATTTGCAATCTTGTTGTGCGAGGCCCCTTGGGAAAGAGTGACCATAATATGATAGAATTCTTCATTAAGATGGAGAATGACACAGTTAATTCAGAGACTAGGGTCTTGAACTTAAAGAAAGGTAACTTCGATGGTATGAGACATGAATTGGCTAGGATAGACTGGCGAATGATACTTGACGGTGGATAGGCAATGGCAGACATTTAAAGATCACATGGATGAACTTCAACAATTGTACATCCCTGTCTGGAGTAAAAATAAAACGGGGAAGGTGGCTCAACCGTGGCTACCAAGGGAAATTAGGGATAGTGTTAAATCCAAGGAAGAGGCATATAAATTGGCCAGAAAAAGCAGCAAACCTGAGGACTGGGAGAAATTTAGAATTCAGCAGAGGAGGACTAAGGGTTCAAATAGGAGGGGGAAACTAGAGTATGAGAATAAGCTTGCAGGGAACATAAAAACTGACTGCAAAACCTTCTATAGATACGTGAAGAGAAAAAGATTAGTGAAGACAAATGTAGGTCCCTTGCAGTCAGGATCAGGTGAATTTATAATAGGGAACAAAGAAATGGCAGACCAACTGAACAAATACTTTGGTTCTGTCTTCACTAGGGAAGACAAAAATAACCTTCCAGAAATACTAGGCGACCGAGGGTCTAGCGAGAAGCAGGAACTGAAGGAAACCCTTATTAGTCTGGAAATTGTGTTCGGGAAATTGAAGAGATTGAAGGCCGATAAATCCCCAGGACCTGATAATCTGCAGCCCAGAGTACTTAAGAAAGTGGCCCTAGAAATAGTGGATGTACTGGTGGTCATTTTCCAACATTCTATAGACTATGGATCAGTTCCCATGGTTTGGAGGGTAGCTAATGTAACCCCACTTTTTAAAAAATGAGGCAGAGAGAAAACAGGGAATTATAGACCGGTTAGCCTGACATCGGTAGTGGGGAAAATGTTGGAATCAATTATTAAAGATGTAATAGCAGCGCATTTGGAAAGCAGTGACAGGATTGGTCCAAGTCAGCATGGATTTATGAAAGGGAAATCATGCTTGACAAATCTTCTGGAATTTTTTGAGGATGTAACTAATAGAGTAGACAAGGGGGAACCAGTGGATGTGGTGTATTTGGACTTTCAAAAGGCTTTTGACAAGGTCCCACATGGTATTGTGGGTAATGTATTGACGTGGATAGAGAACTGGTTGGCAGACAGGAAGCAAAGAGTAGGAATAAACGGGTCCTTTTCAGAATGGCAGGCAGTGACTAGTGGGGTACCGCAAGGTTCAGTGCTGGGACCCCAGCTATTTACAATATACATTGATGATTTAGACGAAGAAATTGAAGGTAATATCTCCAAGTTTGCAGATGACACTAAGCTGGGTGGCAGTGTGAGCTGTGAGGAAGAAGCTAAGAGGCTGCAGGGTGACTTGGACAGGTTAGGTGAGTGGGCAAATGCATGGCAGATGCAATATAATGTAGATAAATGTGAGGTTATCCACTTTGGTGGCAAAAACAGGAAGGCAGAATATTATCTGAATGGTGACAGATTAGGAAAAGGGGAGGTGCAATGAGACCTGGGTGTCATGGTACATCAGTCATTGAAAGCTGGCATGCAGGTACAGCAGGCGGTGAAGAAGGCAAATGACATGTTGGCCTTCATAGCGAGAGGCTTTGAGTATAGGAGCAGGGAGATCTTACTGCAGCTGTACAGGGCCTTGGTGAGGCCACATCTTGAATATGGTGTTCAGTTTTGGTCTCCTAATCTGAGGAAGGACGTTCTTGCTATTCAGGGAGTGCAGCGAAGGTTCACCAGACTGATTCCCAGGGTGACAGCACTGTCATATGAAGAAAGACTGGATCGTCTAGGCTTATATTCACTGGAGTTTAGAAGAATGAGAGGGGATCTCATAAAAACATATAAAATTCTGACGGGATTGGACAGGTTAGATGCAGGAAGAATGTTCCCGATGTTGGGGAAGTTCAGAATCAGGGGTCACAGTCTAATGCTAAGGGGTAAGCCATTTAGAACCGAGATGAGGAGAAACTTCTTCACTCAGAGAATTGTGAACCTGTGGAATTCTCTACCACAGAAAGTTGTTGAGGCCAGTTTGTTGGATATATTCAAAAGGGAGTTAGATGTGGCCCTTACGGCTAAAGGGATCGAGGGGTATGGAGAGAAAGCAGGAATGGGGTACTAAAGTTGCATGATCAGCCATGATCATATTGAATGGTGGTGCAGGCTCGAAGGGCCGAATGGCCTACTCCTGCACCTATTTTCTATGTTTCTATGTATCAAATTGAAAACAAAAGCATAGAATGTTGTGAGAATAGTGGAAACCCAAAGGATTGGGAAATATTAGGAAACCAGCAAAGGATGACAAAAAAAAATAAAGAGAAGATCGTTTATGAGAGTAAACTAGCAAGAAATATAAAAACAGACAGTTAGAGCTTCTACAGGTATATAAAAATGAACAGAGTAGCTAAAGTAAATGTTGGTCCCTTAGAGGATGAGACTGGGGAATTAATAATGGGAAACAGGGAAATGGCAGAGACTCTGAACAAATATTTTGTATCGGTCTTCATGGCAGATGACACTAAAAGCATCCCAATAATTGATATTCAAGGGGCTATTAGGAGGAGGAACTTAAAACAATCATTATCACTAGAGAAAAAGTACTAGGCAAACTAATGGGACTAAAGGTGGACAAGTCCCCTGGACCTGATGGTCTGCATCCTATGGTCTTAAAAGAAGTGACTTGCAGAGATAATGGATGCATTGGTTGTAATCTACCAAAATTCCCTGGATTCTAGAGAGGTCCCAACGATTGGAAAGCCGCAAATGTAACACCCCTATTTAAGAAAGGAGGGAAACAAAAAGCAGGAAACTATAGACCAGTTAACATCTGTCATTGGGAAAATGCTGGAGTCCATTATTAAGGAAGTAGTAGCAGGACATTTAGAAAATCATAGTGGAGTCAAGCAGGGTCAGCATGGTTTTATGAAAGGGAAATCATGTTTGACAAATTTGCTGGAGTTCTTCGAGGATGTAATGAGCAGGGTGGATAAAGGGGAACCAGTAGATGTCGTGTATTTGGATTTCCAGAAGGCATTCGATAAGGTGCCATATAAAAGATTACTGCACAAGATAATAGCTCATGGGGTTGGGGGTAATATATTAATATGGATAGAGGATTGGCTAACTAACAGAAAACAGAGAGTCGGGATAAATGGGCTATTTTCAGGTTGGCAAACTGTAACTAGTGGGGTGCCACAGGGATCAGTGCTGGAGCCTCAACTATTTACAATCTATATTAATGACTTGTCTGAAGGGACTGAGTGTAATGTAGCCAAATTTGCTGATGATACAAAGATAGTTGGGAAAGCAAGTTGTGAACAGGACACAAAGAATCTGCAAAGGGATATAGATAGGTTAAATGAGTGGGCAAAAATTTGGCAGATGGAGTATAAAATGGGAAAATGTGAGGTTATCCACTTTGGTAGAAAAAATAAAAATGCAAATTATTATTTAAATGGGGAGAAATTACAAAATGTTGAGGTACAGAGGGATCTGGGGGTCCTTATACATGAAACACAAAATGTTTGCATGCAGCTACAGCAAGTAATTAGGAAGACAAGGGGAATGGAGTATGAAAGTAGGGAGTGCTGCAACAACTGCACAGGGTGTTGGTGAGACCACATCTGGAGTACTGCGTACAGTTTTGGTCTCCTTATTTATGGAGGGATATGCTTGCATTGGAGGCAGTTCAGAAAAGGCTCACAAGTTTGATTCCAGAGGTGAAGGGGTTGTCTTATGAAGAAAGGTTGAGCAGGTTGGGCCTAACTCATTGGAGTTTAGAAGAATGAGAGGTGATCTTATTGAAACATATAAGATTCTGAGGGGGCTTGACAGGGTAGATGCAGAGAAGATGTTTCGCCTCGTTGGGAAATCTAGAACGAGGGGGCATAGTTTCAGAATAAGGGATCGATCGAGGAGGAATTTCTTCTCTCAGAGTGTCGTGAATCTTTGGAATTCTCTATCCCAGAGAGTTGTGCAGACTGGTCAATTAATATATTTAAGGTGGAGACAGACAGATTTTTGAATGATAAGGGAGTCAAGGATAAGTGGAGTTGAGGCCAAGATCAGATCAGCCATGATCTTATTGAATGGTGGAGGCTCGAGGGGCCAAATGGCCTACTCCTGCTCCTATTTCTTATGTTCTTATGGGAGAGATCTTTAAGCCCCTCCTTTTTAATATCCAATTTTTTCTTGAATTCCAGGGTTTTTGCCTCCACTGAGTTCCTGGAAGTTCATTAGATACATTTCACACATTGTCCTAAATTTATCTTTCAACCTGTATTCCTTCGTCTTACTCTCACAATTTGAAGTAATATTCCAGATTTTCCTTTTCCTGTCATGTATACGTTTTATAGATCACATCTCAAATGCTTCCTCTCCAGCTAAAAATCCCAAGTTTCTCTAGTTTTTTTTCTCAGACCTTTAATGATAGGGATCACCCTAATGGCTCTCTGCACTGCTTCTAGTATTTGAATATCTCCCTTGTGTCTTGCTGACTAGAACTGGACGCAGTACTCAAGATATGATCTGACCATTGCACTATACAGTTTGGTCACAATTTCCTCTGACTTGTATATTGATTGTTGTGGCTATCTAATTCAACATTCTATTGAATTTATTAATTGCTACTTTGTATTGGTTGGACATCTTGAGAGTTAAGTCCACTAAAATTCCTAGATCCCTTACAACTTTGCCCTTGGCTATTTCATGAAGTACATGGCCACTTATTTCCAATGTGTATCACTTTACACTTGTCTGCATTCAATTTCATCCACCATTGTTCTGCACACTTACACATTTTTTCCAAGTCAATCTGAACTACTTCCACCAATTCCACTGCCTCTCGTTAGGTGTCATTAAAATAAGAGTCATGCTCATAATATTTAAAAGGTTTCTTTGGAGTTTCAAACTAATATTAACAGCCTCCAGGAGTAAGAGGGAGGTCTGAGAACTCAGTTGAAGATTGTGCTGAAACCCTTATAGTTCAACTGATTTTCCCATTTCTACAATCATTTATTTTTTCAATTTTCTATTGTAAAAGGAGCTCTAGGTGTTGGCTGTGAATTAGAAAGTTGTGGTTCAAGTCTCACTCCAGAGCTGTGAGCACAAAATCTAGGCTGACACTCCACTGCAATACGGAGGGAGTGCTGCACTGTTGGAGGTTCCGTTTTTTCAATGAGATGTTAAACCGAGGTCCTGTTTTCCCTCTCAAGTGGATGTAATAGATGTCATGGAACTATTTCAAAGAAGAGCAGGGGTGTTCTTCCCAATGTCCTGGCTAATATTTATCCCTCACTCAACATCACTAAAAAAACAGATTACCAGCTCATTATCACATTGCTGTTTGTGGGACTTTGCTGTGTGCAATTTGGCTGCCACAGTTCCTATGTGACAACAATGACTATACTTCAAAGCACTTTGACTATAAAGCACTTTGTGATGTCTTGAGGTCATGAAAGACGCCATATAAATGCACATTTATTTTTAGGCCTTCCCCTTGAGGTGGTAGTGATAAGAAGTTGTTCCAAGTCTTAATTTTGCAGTGAATTTTAACATTTATATAAAGGATCGGGAATATTTTGCGCTTTTAAGTCGCAATGTATTCTTTAATTGTGTATATTTCTACATTTAAGTGCCCTTCAATCAAAGAGGTGGTTGATGGTGATTTTCCGGCCATGAGATTTGTGAAACACTGACAGATGAAGTAAGTACCTGTACCACTTTTGTAGATTCACACCTCCCCAGATTTATTCCCCTTTTCAATCCTTTTATTCTTCTGTCATTCTCCTTCCCTAGTGAGAGGGAGATGCCTGAACTGTCAAAATATAAATATGAAAGATAGAGAAATTTTATCACTGCAACAAATGACCAAAATTTCAAAAGGTCCCTATCAAAAAAAAGTGTTATTCATGTCATTTATTTTTATACATTTCTAGCTCTTCTATCTCCGTTCATTAACAGTTGTCAATTAGATCATTAGGACTACTTTTTAATGTTTATTTCATATTTTTTGTGGTCTCTTCTGGAGCAGTAAAAACTGGGGCCAATCTCCAATATTATCTTTGAAGTTGGCACTTAAGTGTCCGTGAGATTTGCACTCTGCTCTGTGTAATTGTTATACCTCTCCAAAGTAATCCCCATCAATCTAAATTTGTGACTTTGTAAAGTAAAGGCTTTTACTCCTTGCTGTTCTCCTAACTCAAAAACCTTGTAGGAGTTAATTCTAGGGACCTGATTCATTTCTGGTTTTCTGAGCAATTTATTTTGTCTTAACCATGCTTGTAAAAATATTCTTGTTATCAAATCGCTTGAAATCTGTGAAACTGTTAATTACTTCAGCAAGAATTGTTCTCTACCAAACATGAGTAATCAGCAAGCTTTTTTTTAATATGACGTGCAGTTATATCTCCTACTATTATCATGACTCTAGTGATAAGTTGTTTTAGATATATGTAAAAACCTTCCATATTCACCAGGAGCAAGACTGAGACTGCCCCATCCCATCAAATAATGTGGCTGGTCATGAGTTTGAGTTGTGAAATTACTGATTTACTTCTACTTCTTTACACTTTGCCAGTAAAACAGTAACTGCACTGAATGTTAAGACATTTGGGATGTCCTGAGGATGTGCTAAGGCTAATATAAATGCCAATTCATTCTTTCTTTCTCTGCCTTGTTCAAGATTAACCATTTTAAGCTTTCTTTTTTGAACATCTAATTTAAAATAAAAGGCACTACCAGGAGCTCAGCATTTCAAATACATTCCATCAGAGTGGTCATGTAACTTCCATAATACTAATTATATTTAAAGTGATTTATTTCTCGTGCGTGCCTGACAGGTGGTCTGGGGTCTGATGTCTGATATGCACCACTGTCCTGCTGCAACCTGAATGTATCACTACTTTGCCCATCACTGTAACTACTGAACCCTTACATGGCTGATCTGATCATGGACTCAGCTTCACTTCCCTGCCCCTAACCCTTTATTCCCTTATCGCTCAAAAATTTGTCTATCTCCACCTTAAATATATTCAATGACCAAGTCTCCACAGGTCTCTGGGGCAGAGAATTCCATAGATTTACAACCCTCTGAGAGAAAAAATTCCTCCTCATCTCAGTTTTAAATGGACGGCCCTTTATTCTCTCATCTCTCATCTGAATTCCAATGTGTATAGGCCCAACCTATTCAACCTACCTTCATAAATCAGCCCCCTCATCTCCGCAATCAACCTTGTGAACCTTCTCTGAACAGTCTCCAATGCAAATATATCCTTCCTTAAATACAGAAACCAAAACTGTACGCACGCAGTACTCTAAATGTGGCCTCACCAACTGTAGAGTTGTAGCAGTTCTTCTCTGCTTTTATGCTCTATTCCCCTTGCAATAAAGGCCAACATTCCATTTGCCTTTCTGAGTACTTGCTGTACCTGCATACTAACTGTTTGTGTTTCATGCACAAGGATCCCCAGGTCTCTCTGTACTGCAGCACTTTGCAATTTTTCTCCATTTAAATTATAATTTGCTTTTCTATTATTTCTGCCAAAGTGGATAACCTCACATTTTCCCTCACTATAGTCCATCTGCCAAATTTTTGCCCACTCACTTAGCCTGTCTCTATCCCTTTGCAGATTTTTTGTGTCCTCCGCACAACTTGCTTTCCCACCCATCTTTGTATCATCAGCAAACATCTGGCTACATTACACTCGGTCCCTTCATCCAAGTCATTAATATAGCTTGTAAATAGTTGAGGCCCCAGCACCAATCCCTGAGGCACCCTACTAGTTATTGTTTGCCAACCGGAAAATGACCCATTTATTCCAATTCTCTGTTTTCTGTTAGTTAGAGGATTGGCTAACTAACAGAAAACACAGAGTTGGAATATATTACCCGCTAATATATTACCCGCAACCCCGTGAACTTTTATCTTGTGCAGTAACCTCTTATGTGGCATCTTATCGAATGCCTTCTGGAAATCCAAATACACCACATGTAAAGTCCTGTCCCCGCAGTACAGATTCACACGAGGCATGTAGTGAAGTCAAGGTCACTCTGGACCTGCACCTTTATTTCACAGCTCTGGAATGCTGCACTTGCCTGAGACATGTCCTTACATACCTGTCTCTTGCAAGTGCACCCCTGGTGGTAAGGTATGCTGGTGGTTACAGGTCATATCTTATTACAGTCATGTATAGCATGTTAGGATACAGTTATATATAATAATGTAAGATACATGACACCACATCCACTGGTTCCCCCTTATCCATCCTGCTCGTTACATCCTCAAAGAACTCCAGCAAATTTGTCAAACATGAGTTCCCTTTCATAAAACCATGCTGACTCTGCTTGATTGAATTAGGCTTTTCCAAATGTCCCGCTATTGCTTCCTTAATAATGGACTCTAGCATTTTCCCGACAGATGGCTAACTGGTCAATTCTTTCCTGCTTTTTGTCTGCCTCTTTTTTAAAAATAAGGGCGTTACATTTGTGGTTTCCAATCCGCTGGGACCATCCCAGAATCCAGGGAATTTTGGTAGATTACAACCAATGCATCCACTATCTCTGCAGCCACTTCTTTTAAGACCCTAGGATGTAAGCCATTAGGTCCAGGGGACTTGTCCACCTTTAATCCCATTATTTTACCGAATACTACTTCATTAGTGATTGTGATTGTATTAAGTTCCTCCCTCCCTATAGCCCCTTGATTATCCACTATTGGATGTTTTTAATGTCTTCAACCGTGAAGACCGATACAAAATATTTGTTCAACGTCTCTGCCATTTCCCTGTTCTCCATTATTAATTCCCCATTATGGTGATGGTTCTTCACTCTCACCTTCTGATTTAATTTCACACTTCTCTTTCTTAAACTACCTCTATCATAATTATCTTTAGATACGTCATAGTGAACTAACATGGTACTCTCTACCAATCGGCTTTTACACTCCTTGAATGCTGCATTGCATTCTTCTGACCACTTCCAATGGACCTGTTTTTTCAACAGCTCATTCAGTGGATGTAACACTGTAGCCAAATTTGGTAGGAACTTCCCATAATAGTTCAAAAGACCCAAAAATAATTGAAATTCAGTGACATTCTTGGGAGTGGGTGCATTTCTAATTGCATTCAGCTTTCCCTTGGTTGGATGTAAATCATCTTTGTCTACTCTGTGCCTGAAGTACGCCACTGAGTTTTGAAATAACTCACACTTGCGAGCAGATACTCGTACTACATTTGAGCACTTCATTCAATATGTTATTATGAATTTGCCTGTTTGGTGCTAAAATTAGTATGTCAACTAAATAACATACTACCCCTTCAATGCCTTGCAAAATCTGGTTCATCACCCCTTGAAATATGTCAGGGGCGGAAGACACTCCAAATGGTAACCTATTAAATTGATATAGGCCTAGATGAGTATTTATAGTAAAGCATGACTTGGACTCCTCATCTAACTCCAGTTGTAAATAGGCACTTGTAAGATCCAACTTTGAGAAGATCTGACCACCTGTCAATGTTGTGAACAAATCTTCTAAATTTGGCAACATATTGGGAAGATTACCCTCTAGAACCTGGTTTACGGTTACTTTATAATCACCACACAACCTTACCTTACCATTGGATTTAGGTACAACAACAATGTTTGTAGCCCAATTACATGGATCCAATTTAGAGATAATGTTCTCAGTCTCTAGTCTTTTGAGTTCTTGCTCAACTTTCTCCTTGAGTGCATATGGTACGGAACGTGACTTGCAGTAAATTGGTCTAGCGTCCTTATGTACCCTGACAGTCACCTTAAAGCCTTGGATTGGACTGTCTGTTTAGCAGAATACCTTCGGATACTTCTTGATGACATCATCCTTCGATGCAAATCTCATTTCAACACAAAAAATCTCATTCCGATCCAGCTTCAGTGATCCCAACCAATTTCTTCCTACCTTCGATGCAAATCTCATTTCAACACAAAAAATCTCATTCCGATCCAGCTTCAGTGATCCCAACCAATTTCTTCCTAGTAAGGCAAGCTTGCCTCCTGCCACTATTAATAGAGGCAAGCTCTGAAATTGATCCTTGTATTTCACCAGTATGGTGATACGATCTATCACAGGAATGTTCTCTCTCGAATAGCCTCGCAGCTCTATCTTGGATTTCTCCAATGGGAAATCACGCAATGTGTCGAGATATAGCGATTCCGTCCGGTACTACGCTCAAAGATGCACCAGTGTCGATTTCCGTGGGTAACGTGGTTTCTGCAACATTTACTTGGATGATGATACTTTTCAAATCGCTGTTAGATACTTTCATGCTCCTGATGACGTGTATCTCTTCGTCTTGTTGCTTCTCTTCCCTCTGGGACTTTCTACTTATAGCCTTGAAAGTTGGTTTACGTTTCAGTCGGCATGCCTTCAGCCCAGTTTTCCTGCAAAAGAAACACTCTGCATTCACATATGGACAACTTTTAGCAATATGTTGTCCCAGGCACTGATAGCATGACTTCAATGTAATTTTACCTTGGCCAGTTGCTGAGACCTTGGGGCCCAACTGCCTTTTACTTTTAACCTGCAGGCGATTCACCTTGGTTGTCTGACGATTGGAAATGGTACGAAATTCTCAGGAATATTGGTTGGCCATATCCATTGACATAGCTGTCTGACAAGCTAAATCAAAAGTCAATAACTTCATTTTACATCCCACAAACAAAGCATCCACACAATGCTTGGCCTGAAAGTTTCTGAAATGACAGTGAAGAGATAGCTTTTTTAATGCTACAATGTACTCACTGATACTTTTATCGGTTAATTGATCTTGTATTCCGAAACGATATCTTTCAGCAATTTCAAGGATCTCAGGACTGTAGTGCTGTTCCAACTTGCTTAGAATCTCCGTAAGTGATGTGTCCTTTGGCTTGACAGGAACAAGCAACATTTTCAGGGTTTCATACACCTCGGCGCTTGCTTCAGTCAAGAAAATAGCCTGTTTCCTTTCCAACACCACCCGGTTACAGTTTTCATCATCAGGGACTTCAATTATACTATTCGCAGTGAAAAACATTTCTAGCCACTCCTCATACGCTCCGAAAGTTTCACTGTTGCGATTGAATTCACCCAAGCGTCCTATTATTCCCATCTGAATTCTTCAGTTCAGCCAAGTGTACTTGTAATTTACCTTGGATTTTTAGTTTTTTTACAAACAAAGGACCTCTCTTGTCTTTCTGTTGTTTGGCTGGAATCATCCACCAACAAAAATTTCAGCTAGGGTATCCAGAAATCCTATCCTTCATCGCCAATGAGATATCTTCTTTATGGCCTCACAACACACAGATTGCAAAATGGCTTCATTAACATAGGAACTTGTCAGGTGACTGTCACCTGATGCCTTTATTGTGAAAACAGCAATGGCTGCATTACCACAGTAGTCCACTAGGTGGAACTATATTACAGTGACCATGATCTCTTCCCTCCGACCACGATCTCTCTCTCCCCTCCCCATGACCACCATCTCCCCCCACCCAGCGTCCATGATCTCTTCACCCCCCCCACGACCACGATCTCTCTCTCCACACCCAGCATCCACGATCTCTCTCCCCCCACAACCACAATCCATCTCGCTCTCTCCCCTCCGTGATCACAATCTCTCTCTCTCTCCCTCCTGTGACCACAATCACTCTCTTCCCCCCCCCACGACCACAATCTCTCTCTCTCCCCACCCCGCGACCACAATCTTTCTCTCTCTCCCATGACCACAATCTCTCTCTCTCATGACCACAATCTCTTTGCCTCTCTTTCCCGACCCCATGACCATGATCTCTTCCCCCTCTTCCTTTTACTTGTTTTCGCTCTCTAGCATTTGCTCTTTTTATTATCAATAGATTCTTGTTGCGTAAGTATATCAAGGGATATGGAGTTGAGGTACAGGTCAACCATGATCTAATTGAACGGCGGAACAGGTTTGAGGGGCTGAATGGTCTACGCCTGTTCCTATGTTCCAATGAATGATATTCACTATGCAAAAATCAACCAAAGTTTTTCATTTCCAAGTTTTTAGCAGTCAAGAATTTCTGGAAGAACAAATAGTGCAAACAAATAGTGCATGACTGTTTTTTAGTACTTTCAAATAAGTAGGTCAACCAAAACAAAACCTACATTTATACGTCAAGTTTTACAGATAAAAACAAAGATTCTGATAAACAATAAGCACAGATAACAAGATATTCATAGTGTCCTCGAACACAGAACAACATTTTTCTAAGTAGACAGAATCAGCATGATGGTTAATGACCTTTATATATGAATTTTTGTGCTTATGAAAGAGAAGGGTTAGGGTTAGTGCTGAGGAATGAAATGTTTTCCATTTTGGACACCCAGGCAATAATTTTACTTATCGATGGGCTAAGTATAGCGGAGGTAAATAGTAGACTGCGCCCTGTTCCCGCTTCCATGAAGCTCTGTTGATTTGATTTTATGTTGATGGGGCTTGTTAAGCCCACCCTGCGTAATTCCCAGCTAATTAATGGGAAGCGGGTCTGATGCCGGTTTCATAACGGGACCATGGAAAATTTTTAACATAAGAACATAACATAAAAAATATGAGCAGGAGTAGGCCATTTGACCCCTCGAGCCTGCTCCGTCATTCAATAAGATCATGGCTGATCTGATCTTGGCCTCAACTCCACTTCCTTGCCCGCTCCCCAAAACCCTTGACTCCCTTATCATTCAAAAATATATTCAGTGATCCAGCTTCCATAGCTCTCTGGGGTAGAGAATTCCAAAGATTCACGAACCTTTGACATAAGAAATTTCTCCTCTTTTCCAATTTAACCTTATTCTGAAACTATGCCCCCTAGTTCTAGATTCCCCCACGAGTGGAAACATCCTCTCTACATCTACCCTGTCAAGCCCCCTTAGAATCTTATACGTTTCAATAAGATCATTCTTCTAAACGCCAATGAGGATAGGCCCAACCTGCTCAACCTTTCTTCATAAGACAACAGCTTCATCTCTGGAATCAACCTCGTGAACCTTCTCTGAACTGCCAATGCAAGTACATCCTTCCTTAAATAAGGAGACCAAAACTGTACACAGTACTCCAGGGGTTGGGGGTAATATATTAGCATGGATAGAGGATTAGCTAATTAACAGAAAACAGAGAGTCGGGATAAATGGGTCATTTTCCGGTTGGCAAACAGTGACTAGTGGGCTGCTGCAGGGATCGCTGCTGGGTCCTCAACTATTTACAATCTATATTAATGACATGGATGAAGGGACTGAGTGTAATGTTGCCAAGTTTGCTGATGGTACAAAGATGGGAAAGCAAATTCTAAGGAGGACACAAAAAATCTGCAAAGGGATATAGACAGGCTAAGTGGGTGAGCAAAAATTTGGCAGATGGAGTATTGTGTGGGAAAATGTGAGGTTATCCACTTTGGCAGAAATAATAGAAAAGCAAATTATAATTTAGATGGAGAAACATTGCAAAATGTTGCAGTACAGAGGGATCTGGGAGTCCTTGTGCATGAAACACAAACAGTTAGTATGCAGGTATAGCAACTATTCGGAAAGGCAAATGGAATGCACGGGGGATAGAGTATAAAAGCAGGGAAGTTCTGCTATAACTGTGCAGGGTATTGGTGAGGCCACACCTGGAGTACTGTGTACAGTTTTGGTCTCTGTATTTAAGGAAGGATACACTTGCATTGGAGGCTGTTCAGAGAAGATTCACTAGGTTGATTCTGGAGATGAGGGGTTGATTTATGAGGATAGGTTGAGTAGGTTGGGCCGATACACATTGGAGTTCAGAAGAATGAGAGGTGATCTTATTGAAACGTATAAGATAATGAGGGAGCTCGACAAGGTGGAAGCAGCGAGGATATTTCCATTCATAGGGGAAAATAAAACTAGGGGACATAGTCTTAGAATAAGGGGTTGCCCATTTAAAACTGAGATGAGAACTTTCTTCTCTGAGGGTTGTAAATTTATGGAATTTTCTGCCCCAGAGAGCTATGGAGGCTGGGTCATTGAATATATTTAAGGCGGAGATAGACAGATTTTTGAGCGATGAAGGAGTAAAGTGTTATGGGGAGGGGGAAGGAAAGTGGAGCTGAGTCCATGATCAGATCAGCCATGATCTTATTAAATGGTGGAGCAGGCTCGAGGGGTCAAATGGTCTACTCCTGCTCCTATTTCTTATTGTCATGTATCTCACATTACTGTATATAACTGTATCTTACCATGCTATACATGACTGTAACTGGATATGACCTGTAACAATAAGCATACCTTACCACCAGGGGTGCACTTGCAGGAGACACTCCATACCTGTCCCATTGAGGTATATAAAGAGAGGTCTCGGGCAAGTGCAGCACTGGAGAGCTGGAATTAAAGGTGCAGGTCCTGAGTGACCTTGACTTCAGCATGTGTCTCGTGTAAGTCAGTACATGAGAGTCAGGACTTAACAGTGGCGACGAGTTACAGGATCACAGAATCCACAGAATGGCTACCAACAGCTCAGATGAGAAATACAATGCTGGAGACAATAGGGATGACTTTATAGAAAGGCTCCAGCAAAGCTTTGTGACCAAAGACTGGCTGGGCGACAATAAAGCAGACAAGAGAAGAGCCCATCTCTTGACCAGCTATGGCTCGAAAACATACGCTTTAATGAAAGACCTGCTGGCACCTTAGAAACCAGCAAGCAAGTCGTTTGAGGAGTTGAGCACACTGGTGAGAAGCCAGCGAGCAGCCTACACATGGCCAGACATAGGTTCGACAACTACAGACGCTGTGTGGGCCAAAGCATACACGACTTCGTGGCGGAACTTCGGAGGCTGGCTAGTTCATGTGAGTTCCCCGATGAACTAAGGAGAGAAGTACTGAGAGACTTTTTTATTGAAGGAATAGGCCACGCAGGCATATTCCGAAAGCTTATGGAGACTAAGAACTTGACTCTAGAGGCAGCAGGCAGCAGCACTGGTCGCACAGACGTTCTTGGCAGGCGAAGAAGAAACGAGGCTGATCTATACTTCGGGTATGACAACCAACGAGGCATCGGAACAAGGGGTTCACATTGTGAAACAAACCGCTACCCCCACACACAGACAAAGGCAGGAGAGCAAGCCTTCAACAGCAGACAGTGACGCCAGAAGCCATCAAAATCAAGGTCCACATGAACGGCCGATCACACCTCATCAACCCACAATGCGAGCAATCAACAACAGATTGAGAAAAGCTCAAGGGAGATCAGCCAGACGCAGCTCATCCTTCGGAAACAATGGAAATGGTCTGTGTTGGAGATGTGGGGAAGGCACTCAATCAGGGTGTGTCGATTTCAGCATGTCGTTTGCAGAAACTGCAACTACACAGGGCATCTGGCTCGCATGTGCAGAAAAACAGCAGCTCGGCTGGTATACGAATCGGAAGGGTCAGAAAGTGGACCAGAAGAGGGTTGAAACAGTGCACGGGACACTGAGGTACAGCGGGTTAACACGATCAATGTCCACTGTTCTTACACCAAGACACCTCCAATTATGATGAGGGTTCTACTCAACGGGATAACCGTCAACCTGGAACTGGACATGGGGACCAGTCAATCCCTCATGAGCGTTCAACAATTTGAACAGCTGTGGCCGCACAAAAGCAACAGACCAAAACTCACAAAGATTGACACCAAACTAAGGACTTATACTAAAGAAATCGTCCCAGTCCTTGGCAGCGCCATGCTCTCAGTCACACACAAAGGGATGGTGAACCGACGTTCCCTGTGGATTGTCCCCGGAGATCTCCCAGCCCTGTTGGGGAAAAGCTGGCTCGCAGAACTTAATTGGAAATGGGATGATGTTCACGCCATGTCGTCAGAGAAACGGACCTCCTGCTCAACAGTTCTAAGCTGTTTTGAACATCTCTTTCAGCCAGGTGTGGGCACCTTCAAAGGGGCTAAAGTTAGAATCTACATCACACAGAATGCCAGACCGGTCCATCACAAGGCTAGAGCTGTGCCTCATGTGATGAGGGAAAAGATTGAAAATGAACTGGACAGGCTTCTGCGGGAAGGCATAATTTCTCCCGTGGAATTCAGCGACTGGGCAAGCCCCATCGTCCCCGTCATGAAGCCTGATGGATCCGTGCGAATCTGTGGGGATTACAAGTCTACCATAAACAGAGTCTTCCGACAGGACCAATACCCGCTGCCCAGAGCGGAGGACCTATTTGCCACGTTGGCTGGAGGAAAACTTTTCTCGAAACTTGACCTCACATCTGCGTATATGATGCAAGAACTGACCAAAGAGTCTGAGCTACTCACCGCCATCAACACACATCGAGGCCTTTTTGTGTACAATCGATGCCCATTCGGCATCAGGTCGGCAGCTGCTATATTCCAGCGCAACATTGAGAGTCTGCTCAAGTCCATCCCGGGGACGGTTGTGTTTCAAGATGACATACTCATCACGGGCAGGGACACCGACTCTCATCTCCGCAATCTTGAGGAAGTACTAAGTCGATTGGATCGGGTAGGCCTAAGAGTTAAGAAATCCAAGTGTCTGTTTCTCGCGCCTGAGGTTGCAATTTTGGGCAGAAGGATTGCCGCTGATGGAATCCACCCAACCGAATCCAAAACCGAAGCGATTCGCCTGGCACCCAGGCCCCGGAATGTCTCGCAACTGCGCGCCTTTCTCGGGCTACTCAATTACTTTGGGAACTTTATGCTGAACTTGTGCACGCTGCTGGAGCCTCTCCATGTGCTACTCAGAAAGGGGTGCGATTGGTTTTGGGGGAACGCCCAAGAACTCGCCTTCAATACGGCACGCAACCTTATATGTTCCAAGAGTGTTTTGGCCTTTTTTGACCCAGGTAAAAAGTTACTCCTTACGTGTGATGCGTCAGCGTACGGGGTCGGGTGCGTTTTACAGCACGTCAATGAGGCGGGTAAATTGCAGCCCGTTGCTTATGCCTCCAGGTCACTTTCGCGGGCGGAGCGCGGGTACGGTATGGTTGAGAGAAAGGTGCTCGCATGCGTGTACGGTGTCAAAAAGATGCACCAATACCTTTTCGGGGCCAAGTTTGCGTTAGAAACCGACTACAAACCACTCACGTCCCTACTATCTGAGTGCAAGGCAATCAACGCCAACGCCTCGGCGCGCATTCAGCGGTGGGCACTCATACTGGCGGCTTACAATTACATGATAAGGCACAGACCAGGCACAGACAACTGTGCAGACGCGCTTAGCAGGCTACCCCTGGCGACCACAGAAGGGTCCAACGAACAGGACTGTGAGATGGTCATGGCAATCAATGCCTTTGAATCCACAGGTTCGCCCATGACGGCTCGCCAAATCAGAGCCTGGGCGACCAGCGACCCCACGTTATCTCTAGTTAAAAGATGCATTTTAACCAGTGACTGACAGAGGTTCGCGATGCCTACCCCGAGGAAGTCAAACCCTTCCATAGGCGCATGCATGAACTCTCACTACAGGCAGACTGCCTGATGTGGGGCAGCCGAGTAGTTATGCCCTTACGAGGCAGGGAGGCGTTTGTCCTGGAGCTCCATCGCAAGCACCTGGGGATCGTCCTTATGAAGGCCATAGCCAGATCTCATGTCTGGTGGCCTGGCATTGATGCCGACTTGGAGCTCTGCGGTGCACCATTTGTGCCCAACTCAGTAATGCCCCGAGGGAGGCCCCCCTTAAGCCCCTGGCTCTGGCCCACCAAACCGTGGTCGAGGGTGCATGTCGACTATGCGGGCCCATTCATAGGCAAAATGTTCCTCATAGTCGTTGATGCATTTTCAAAATGGATCGAGTGCATCATTTGAAACTCGAGCACCACCTCCACCACTGTGGAGAGCTTTAGAACCATGTTTGCATCGCACGGCATTCCTGACATATTGGTCAGTGATAATGGTCCGTGCTTCACCAGCGCAGAATTTCACAATTTTATAGTTGACCACAGTATAAATCACGATAAGACGGCATCTTTCAAGCTGGCCTCGAATGGCCAGGCAGAGCGAGCAGTGCAGATCATTAAACAAGGCATGCTCAGAATCCAAGGTCCCACGCTGCATAGCCGCCTGTCGAGACTGCTGCTGGCATATAGATCTCATCCGCATTCGTTGACTGGGGTTCCCCCTGCGCAACTATTGATGAAACGAACCTTAAAGACCAGGCTCTCGTTAATCATCCCAGACATGCATGAAATTGTCGAGGTTAAGCGTCAAAAGCTAACTGAGTACCATGACCGAAATTCGAGGGGGAGGTGGAATGAGATAGGGGACAAAGTGTTTGTGCTAAACTATGGCCCGGGTCCCAAATGGCTTGCAGCGACAGTAACAGACAAAGAGGGAAACAGGCTACTGGTTGTACAAATGGACAATGGCCAAACCTGCCGGAGGTATGTAGACCAAGTAAAAAGTAGATTCACTTATAACACTGAAGAACCAAAGGCAGACTACAATGTGGAACTCACACCACACCTGGTGGACAGACAGGTGGAACAGCCTGAGGAAAGGGCAGTCTCAACAGACAGCCCAGGCAAGATACCAGCAATCACACCGAACGAAAAACAGGCACCAAGGCAAACAACTGAACCACAACTAAGATGCTCCACGCGAGAGCGCAGACCACCTGAGAGACTGAATCTATAAAGGCAATAAGACCTTGGGGGAGGGTGATGTCATGTATCTCACATTACTGTACATAACTGTATCTTACCATGCTATACATGACTGTAACTGGATATGACCTGTAACAATAAGCATACCTTACCAGCAGGGGTGCACTTGCAGGAGACACTCCATACCTGTTCCACTGAGGTATATAAAGAGAGGTCTAAGGCAAGTGCAGCACTGGGAGAGCTGGAATTAAAGGTGCAGGTCCTGAGTGACCTTGACTTCAGCATGTGTCTCGTGTAAGTCATTACATTAGAGTCAGGACTTAACACTTATGTTCTTATGTTCTTATCTCCTTAAATGTTTGCCACTGCTTATCTACCATCTTATCATTTAATCTATTTTCCCAGTCCAACTTAGCCAGCTCTGCGTTCATACCTGTGTAATTGCCTTTATTTAAGTTCAGGTCTGTTTTATTGACAGTTGTTCTGTTAGAGCATTGAGGTGCAGCAAAGACTGACAAGTACTGCAAAAAGTACTGCACCCAGGCTTTTACATCACTTCCTCCAGATGCTTATGGAGGGAGTCACAGCATGCAGGGAGGTTCTCTTCCCTTCTAATGAGCGGAAGAGACTTCCATAGGAGATCAACGCAGCCTGGTTGCACACTGCACAGGAGGGCACAAGCAGGGCTGGCGTCAGGAGGACCGGGCTGCAGTGGCGCAAACCTTTCAATGATCTCAGCAGATCACAAAATGTTACTGCAAAGCCACACTCAACCTCATCCTGCTGTGTCACTGATCATATCCCCATCATTCTGCCTTCCCTACCCTACTCCTGCACATCCTTACTCACACCAACTTACCTTGCACCTCCACCCATCTCTCTCTCTCTGTCTACATGATCACTTCCCTAACTCACTTGCCACCTCTCACACTCACTATCATCCTTGACAAATCATAGCAACTGATAAAACACAAGGGTAGGCACTTGGGTGTTTTAGCCAATGTTCATGTAGAGTTTCTGCTAATGTGGTGTCAAATATTGAAATCTTTATTTTGATCACTTTGTGTTGGACACAGTTGTGTGCACCTTTGGAAGTGGCTTAGTGCATTGTCGTCAATGATTAGACATATGGGTACCCCGCACAATGGTGATGCGTGTGAAAGGAATAGTTTGGTCATTGTAAGAATGCTTTATGGAGCTGGTGTGGATGATGCCAATGTGGTGCATCATGTGGCAGCCAGGGTGCACAGCGTCAAGTGAAGTAAATCTGGCCATGGTGAGGCCATCCCTGGCCAGCCGGGCAGCAATGTGGTCAGGTGCTGATGCCCTGTGCAGCATCAGGTGATTGCAGAGAAGGTTGGTGTTGTTGTTGGTGATGCTGGTGTGTTTACTGATGATGTTGTTGGTGCTGATCATGGTGGGATTCTGAGGACCGATGGTGAGATTTTTTCAAGGGCACCGATGCTGCTGGAATAGATGGCAGGTGAGGTTGAGATAACAGAAGTGATCTATCAATAGTGAGAGAGGTTGTTCCAAGGAGATGACGGTGATTAGAGAGTTCACTGCAAACACTTCCAAACTGCACACAACTCAAAAGTTTCTTCTAAATCCTGAAGGTTTCAACTTCTGACATTGAAAAATGAACAGCTGTCAAATGGTAGCTATTATACCACTTCTGCAGCTGTCAACTACCCAAAGCAACGGAGAGTCACTGAGTACACGACACAGCGTGAAACCCGATGGACGACAAACTCGTTGAAAACTTGGTAAAATGTTAAGTGCTTGGGTAAAATCCTTTTAAATACCTTTAACTGACCTCTTAAGTATCTTAATTGGCTGGCCCACTGCTTGGTGATGGGTCTGCAATCCCAGGCAGAACCTGTCAGTTGAGAAACTGACACAGAAGCAGGTTCAGAGCGGACTTCCGCCCCACTGTCAATCAGGGCCATTCTGACAGCGGGTCCACCTCCAAACCCGCACTCGCAGGGCTGGGAAGATTCCGGCCCCAGTATTACCTTCAAGTACTTGCGTGCAGTTTAGTCATGGTTAGATGTAGACTAAAGCGCTCTCTACTAAGCATTAACCTCAGGAGCACTCCTTTCTGCATCAGTGTGACATTTTTCCATGTCTTAAATGGGTTTCGCTGTGTTCTCTCTGAATGTGCCATTTAGTGACAAATTAGAAGCAGTATTCTGCTGTTGGCCCTGGTCCAGACTACACAATCTTATTTCACGTGGGATGCTTACAGACAGCAGACAAGAGATTTTCAACCTATCGGAGTTGGATTTGAACCAAGGTCTCAGAGATGAAAGGACAATGTTTAATCTACTATGTCAACAAACCTTTTCTTTGATAAGTGGGATAGAAGCTTTCACACAAGGTGAAGTGCTGCCTCCTTCCAAAGCCGAATACGTGCCTATGTTTTGGTTTGCTCATTCAATAGCCATAAAGTTGCCAAAAAAAGTAATAGATTTACTCATATATTTATCTAATGACTGAATAGGAAAATACTGAACCAATACAAAAGCAAAAAAGGAAAATACTGTGGTTGCAGGAAATCTAAAATAAAAACAGAAAATGCTGGAAATACTCAGCAGGTCAGACAGCGTCTGTAGGGAGAGAAACAGAGTTAATGCTTCACGTTGATGACCTTTCATCAGAACTGGAAAAAGTTAAGAGATATAACAGGTTTTTAAGCAAGTGCAGGGAAAGGGGGAGGGGAGGAAAGAACAAAAGGGAAGGTCTGTGATAGGGTGGAAGGGAGGAGAGATTACAGACAAAAGGGATGATGGTGCAAGGGAAAAGGAGATGTTAATGGGACAAGTTAGGAAACAAAAGATGAGTCTAGATAGGGTGTAAATGGGAAAATCATCAACAGCTGCCATGGGAAAGAGAGAAAAAAAATATAATTAGGGATGCTCAAGAGGGAAGAATTAGAGGGGCGCAGATATCTTCGGGGGAGGGGAGTGTGTGGGCTGGAGATTACAGAGGTAGGGAGGGGCAAGGCCATGGAGGGTTTTAAAAACAAGGATGAGAATTTTGAAATCTAGGCATTGCTTAACCAATGCTTAGCCAATGTAGGTCAGTGATCACAGAGGTAATGGGTGAACGGGATTTGGTGCGAATTAGGACACGGGCAACTGAGGTTTGCATGACCTCAATGTTACGTAAAGTAGTATCTGTATGTGTGGGTATGTATTTCTGTGGATATGTATTTCTGTGTGTGTTTGTGCATGTGCGTGCCTGTGTGCGTGCGTGTGTGCCTGCATGTGTGGGTATATATGTCTTTATGTATGTGTGTCTATGTACAGACACACAGAACCCTACCTAACTAAAATATATCAATCTGAGTCTTGAATTTTTCAGCTAGGCTCCAACCTCAACAGATTTTTGGGAGAGAATTCCAGATTTGTGCTACCCTTTGTGTGAACAAGTGCTTCCTGACATCCAGAGCTAGGGGACATAGTCTAAGAATAAGGGGTAAGCCATTTAGGACTGAGATGTGGAGAAACTTCTTCACTGAGAGTTGTTAACCTGTGGAATTCTCTAACACAGAGTTGTTGATGCCAGTTCATTAGATATGTTCAAGGGGAGGTTAGATATGGAAAAGGGACAAAGGTGTATGGAGAGAAAGCAGGAAAGGGGTACTGAGGTGAATGATCAACCATGATCTTATTGAATGGTGGTGCAGGCTTGAAGGGCCGAATGGTCTACTTCTGCACCTATTTTTCGATGTTTCTATGATTCTAGAAGCTGGGAGGACATAAGAACATAAGAACATAAGAATTAGGAACAGGAGTAGGGCCATCTAGCCCCTCGAGCCTGCTCCGCCATTCAACAAGATCATGGCTGATCTGGACGTGGACTCAGCTCCACTTACACGCCCGCTCCACATAACCCTTAATTCCCTTATTGGTTAAAAATCTATCTATCTGTGACTTGAATACATTCAATGAGCTAGCCTCAACTGCTTCCTTGGGCAGAGAATTCCACAGATTCACAACCCTCTGGGAGAAGAAATTCCTTCTCAACTCGGTTTTAAATTGGCTCCCCCGTATTTTGAGGCTGTGCCCCCTTGTTCTAGTCTCCTCGGCCAGTGGAAACAACCTCTCTGCCTCTATCTTGTCTATCCCTTTCATTATTTTAAATGTTTCTATAAGATCACCCCTCATCCTTCTGAACTCCAACGAGTAAAGACCCAGTCTACTCAATCTATCATCATAAGGTAACCCCCTCATCTCCGGAATCAGCCTAGTGAATCGTCTCTGTACCCCCTCCACAGCTAGTATATACTTCCTTAAGTAAGGTGACCAAAACTGCATGCAGTACTCCAGGTGCGGCCTCACCAATACCCTATGCAGTTGCAGCAGGACCTCCCTGCTTTTGTACTCCATCCCTCTCGCAATGAAGGCCAACATTCCATTCGTCTTCCTGATTACCTCCTGCACCTGCAAACTAACTTTTTGGGATTCCCTTGCCTCCAAAAGAGTTTCATGCACAAGGACCCCCAGGTCCCTCTGCACCACAGCATGTTGTAATTTCTCCCCATTCAAATAATATTCCCTTTTACTGTTTTCTTTCCCAAGGTGGATGACCTCACATTTTCTGACATTGTATTCCATCTGCCAAACCTTAGCCCATTCGCTTAACCTACCTAAATCTCTTTGCAGCCTCTCTGTGTCCTCTACACAACCCGCTTTCCCACTAATCTTTGTATCATCTGCAAATTTTGTTACACTACACTCTGTCCCCTCTTCCAGGTCATCTATGTATATTGTAAACAGTTGTGGTCCCAGCACTGATCCCTGTGGCACACCACTAACCACCGATTTCCAACCCAAAAAGGACCCATTTATCCCGACTCTCTGCTTTCTGTTAGTCAGCCAATTCTCCATCCATGCTAATACATTTCCTCTGACTCTGTGTACCTTTATCTTCTGCAGTAACCTTTTGTGTGGCACCTTATCGAATGTCTTTTGGAAATCTAAATACACCACATCCAACGGTACACCTCTATCCACCATGCTCGTTATATCCTCAAAGAATTCCAGTAAATTAGTTAAACATGATTTCCCCTTCATGAATCCATGTTGCGTTTGCTTGATTGCACTATTCCTATCTAGATGTCCCGCTATTTCTTCCTTAATGATAGCTTCAAGCATTTTCCCCACTACAGATGTTAAACTAACTGGCCTATAGTTACCTGCCTTTTGTCTGCCCCCTTTTTTAAACAGAGGCGTTACATTAGCTGCTTTCCAATCCGATGGTACCTCCCCAGAGTCCAGAGAATTTTGGTAGATTATAACGAATGCATCTGCTATAACTTCCGCCATCTCTTTTAATACCCTGGGATGCATTTCATCAGGACCAGGGGACTTGTCTACCTTGAGTCCCATTAGCCTGTCCAGCACTACCCCCCTAGTGATAGTGATTATCTTCAGGTCCTCCCTTCCCACATTCCCGTGACCAGTAATTTTTGGCATGGTTTTTGTGTCTTCCACTGTGAAGACCGAAGCAAAATAATTGTTTAAGGTCCCAGCCATTTCCACATTTCCCATTATTAAATCCCCCTTCTCATCTTCTAAGGGACCAACATTTACTTTAGTCACTCTTTTCTGTTTTATATATCGGTAAAAGCTTTTACTATCTGTTTTTATGTTTTGTGCAAGTTTACTTTCATAATCTATCTTTCCTTTCTTTATTGCTTTCTTAGTCATTCTTTGCTGTCGTTTAAAATTTTCCCAATCTTCTAGTTTCCCACTAACCTTGGCCACCTTATACGCATTGGTTTTTAATTTGATACTCACCTTTATTTCCTTGGTTATCCACGGCTGATTATCCCTTCTCTTACCGCCCTTCTTTTTCACTGGAATATATTTTTGTTGAGCACTATGAAAGAGCTCCTTAAAAGTCCTCCACTGTTCCTCAATTGTGCCACCATTTAGTCTGTGTTTCCAGTCTACTTTAGCCAACTCTGCCCTCATCCCACTGTAGTCCCCTTTGTTTAAAGATAGTACGTTCATTTGAGACACTACTTCCTCGCCCTCAATCTGTATTACAAATTCAACCATACTGTGATCACTCATTCCGAGAGGATCTTTTACTAGGAGATCGTTTATTATTCCTGTCTCATTACACAGGACCAGATCTAAGATAGCTTGCTCCCTTGTAGGTTCTGTAACATACTGTTTGAACTAACAATCCCATATGCATTCTGTGAATTCCTCCTCAAGGCTACCCTGTGCGATTTGATTTGACCAATCGATATGTAGGTTAAAATCCCCCATGATTACTGCAGTTCCTTTTTCACATGCCTCCATTATTCCCTTGATTATTGTCCGCCCCACCGTGAAGTTATTATTTGGGGGCCTATAAACTACGCCCACCATTGACTTTTTCCCCTTACTATCTCTAATCTCCACTCACAATGATTCAACATTTTGTTCATTAGAGCCAATATCGTCTCTCATAACTGCCCTGATATCATCCTTTATTAACAGAGCTACCCCACCTCCTTTCCCTTCTTGTCTATCTTTCCGAATTATCAGATACCCCTGTATGTTTAATTCCCAGTCTTGGCCACCCTGCAACCACGTTTCTGTAATGGTCACCAAATCATACCCATTTGTAATGATTTGTGCCGTCAACTCATTTACTTTATTTCGAATGCTGCGTGCATTTAGGTAGAGTGTTTTAATACTCGTTTTTAAACCATGATTTTTAGTTTTGACCCCTCCTGCAGCCCCTTTATATTCATTCAGACAGGAGTGCATTAGACTAGTCAAGTCTAGAGATAGCAAAAGCATGGATGAAGGTTTCAGCAGCAGATGAGTGAGGCAAGGAATGTGATGGCTAATGTTACGGAGGTGGAAATAGGCAGTCTTAGTTATGTCGCGGATATGTGGTCAAAAGCTCATTTCAGGTTCAAATATGACACCAAGGTTGCGAACAGTCTGGTTCAGCCTCAGACAGATGTTAAGGATGGGTTGGAGTCAATGGCTCGGGAACGGGTTATGTGGCGGGGATAGAAAACAATGGCATTAGTCTTCCCAATATTTAGTTGGAGACAATATACAACGCACAGTATAATAGACTCCACCTAACTGCAGTATCGTCTTCGGAAAGGTTATGCACAGTTTCTTCCAGCCCTGAAAAGATAAACTGAGCAGAATTCACATCTAACTGTAGATCCTGCATGAACAAATGCTGATCACATTATATTATACAATCTACCAAAGTTGTTTTTCTTGGCAATGTTATTAGCTTGGACCCAGTAGCTCAGGAACCCACCTGTTCCAATATGGCAATGTAAAAATTGCTCATGTTGATTTTCTGAATAAAGTCATGTGGGGTGATCATTTCTGTGCTTATCAAGGTGAGGAAGGACATCAGTGCTGGGCCAGCAGAGTACGTTCCCACTTGTGGCAAACAATATCAACATGAAACACTCCCAAAGCACAGACAGTGAGGTTAAATATAGAGTATGGCTCCTTCTACACAGCCACAACCATGAACTTTCATCTTTCTGATTGCATCGGACGAGAGGTGGGCGTTGTGAGCCTTCCGCCTCCCTGATGGAATCAGTGCGAGCCCCAAACATTTGGGTGGTCGAACTTCATTTCAATATGCATGGTGAGCTGCCAGCACTGTTATTACTACCACCTTTTATACAGTCTATAATGCAGGTAAATCATCGGACACTTCATTTGCAGCATCTGTTCTTTAAGAAGGAAGAACTTTCATTTATGTAACAAGAAAAATGTGGAATGCCAAAATCTTGAAATCGAAACAGAAAATTCTGAAAATGCACATCAAGTCATTCAGCACCTGAAAGAGAAGTGACAGGTTATCATGCCAAGTGAACATCTTCACTTATTTGCTCCCTGAGAATGGTCCCACCCAAAACTTTAATCTAACAGTCTCTGCTTTTATAGAAACATAGAAACACAGAAACATAGGAATTTACAGCGCAGAAGGAGGCCATTCCGGTCCATCGTGTCCGAGCCGGCCGACAAAGAGCCACATTGCCCATTCATCAGTAGCCCTAAGGGTTACGTATAAACCAATGAACAATGATAGAAAGGCAAAGAGCACCAAGTCTAACCAGCCACAACTGCGACACCCCCTTATACTAAAACATTCTACACTCCACCCCAATCAGAGCCATGTGATCTCCTGGGAGAGGCAAAAACCAGATAAAAACCCAGGTCAATTTAGGGAGAAAAAATCTGGGAAAATTCCTCTCCGAACCATTCAGGCGATCGAAACTAGACCAGCAGATCACCCTGGACATATTCTATTCCCTGCAGTATTTACTATTATATCTGCTCTGTCCAACAAAAGGTCATCCAGTCCAATCCCAATTACCAGCTCTAGGTTCCTAACCCTGCAGGTTACTGCACTTTAAGTGCCCATCCAACCATTTCTTAAAAGTGGTGAGGGTTTCTGCATCCACCACTCTTCCAGGCAGCGAGTTCCAGATCCCCACAACCATCTGTGTAAAGAAGCCCCCCCCAAATCCCCTCTAAACCTTCCACCAACTACCTTAAAACTATGCCGCCTCATAATAGACCCCTCCACCAATGGAAATAGACCCTTACTATCCACCATGTCCAGGCCCCTCAATATTTTGTACATCTCAATGAGGTCTCCTCTCAACCTCCTCTGTTCCAATGAGAACAAACCCAGCCTATCCAATCTGTCCTCATAACTAAGATTCTCCATTCCAGGCAGCATCCTAGTAAATCTCCTCTGCACCCTCTCTAGTGCAATCACGTCATTCCTATAATACGGCGACCAGAACTGCACGCAATACTCCAGCTGTGGCCTAACCAAAGTATTATACAATTTAATCATAACCTCCCTGCTCTTATATTCTATGCCTCAGCCAATAAAGGCAAACATTCCGCATGCCTTCTTAACTACCTTATCCACCTGACCTGCTACTTTCAGGGATCTGTGGACCAATGGGGTAAGTGCCTTCTTAGCGCAGTAGGCAGCATGTCAGTCTCATAATCTGAAGCTCCTGAGTTCAATCCTTAGAGAAGGTATTGATACTTGTAAAGATGTTTTTCCTTCTTTCACCTCAGCTTTCCATTTCAGCTGCATGCATGCAAAAATCGAGAAGTTTAAACGAGGTTGCAGCCCCTGTTTTATTATTTGAAGGGGCTGCTCTTGAAATTCTGGCTGCACTTCAGTCCCACTCTCCTGATCTTTGGGCACCCTGTGCGGAGGGGAGCGGGTAGGTCCGAGGGCCTCCTCGTAGGACTGCTCCTGGGCATGGCCAAGGGTGCCATCAGCCGGTCCAGGCAGCGGGCGGTCGAGGGGGTCATTCAACCTGACTGCCTGCCTCTCTTCCGCGCGTACATCCGCGCCAGGGTGTCCTTGGAGATGGAGCACGCGGTGTCCACCGGTACGCTCGCGGTCTTCCGCGAGAGGTGGGCACCGGAGGGACTGGAGTGCATCATCACGCCCGGCAACCAAATTTTAATTTGATTTTATGTTTTAAAGTTTAATTCGTTTTAATTGCCAGTGTTTTTAGTGTCCCCCTCCCCTTTTGTAGGGGGCACTTGGAGAAAAAAATATATATATGATTTTAGTGCCCAAAAAAAAAACTTTAAAAAAAACAAACAAAAAAAATTACAAAAAAAAAAAAAAAAAGGGCCTTGTAAATGTTTGGTGCGTCCCCCAGATCGGGGGGCCACGATTTAATGTTTTCGTTTCCCCCAAAAGAGTTCTGTGGACCAATTGTGGAGCTTTGGAGGTGTGGCCTATTCAGTTGGAGCTGTGCTGTTGTGAGAGAAGGAACTCCCTGCTTTGCTCCTGCCTGGAAGGCCTAGAGTGAACCCTGAGACCAGCCCAGGAAGAGGAGAAGGGGGCTGGCTTACTACAAATCAACGTCCAGAGGGAGAGGAGGAGAGCAGAAAAATTAACAACTTATTACTACTACAGAGAGTTGGAGAGAGGGGGAAAAGAACAACAACCTGAGAAAACACCATCCAGTGTGGAAGGAGGGAGAGCCATTTCTACAATCTTCGACAGGTGGGTGTATTTTGGTGCATTCCCCGAAAAACTTTGTTGTATCGGTGGGGGGAGGAAAGAAGATATCTCGAGGGCCAGAACATCGCGGGGGGTGTGTGTGTGTGGAAGTGTGTGTGGGGGTCTTGCTTACAACTAGGCCCCACACACCACTGAAGCACCCCTCCCCCATTGCCTAGCCTGGGATAGCTGGAGCTACCTGGCTGAAGAATCTTTAATCACCCTATTTTACATCGTTGGGAGTGTGTGCCTGGGTGGCTCCAGCTACCCCAGGTGAAGACATCTTCTCCCCCCACCCGAAGACCACTCTACAAAGACTGTGTTTTTTTTTGCCATCTGGGGAGTGCACCCCAAGAAACACCCACCCATCGCTGTGAGGGGAGACCTGCCCTCGCAGCTTCCCTCTTTCCCACCCCCCATCTCTCTTTCTTTCTCTCTTTCTCTCTCTCTCTGTCTCTCCCCTCTCTCTCTGAGAGCCCTTTCGTCCTAATTTGGAAATAAGACAATTAAGACAACTGAGCAGAGGGAGCAAGGCCCCTCCCCAATTGTCAACTAAGGGAGAGGTGTGCCTCTTTTAGAGCTCCCTCTGTTCAAACACCAATGAGGCCATTTAAGACCATTAAGGCCTGTCACTTTGGGGTGGGTGTGGCCCTTAAAGGGACCCCGTGATGGCGACCCCATCCACGCCGGTGGCAGGGCCAGCAAAGACATATGCGCAGGCGGTGTCCACATCCACGGCGCCTCCTGCGCCTCCTGCTGCCCTGCCACCGTTCAGACTAATAACAAAGAAACACGGGGTCAAGAGCTACACTCACCCCACAATGAGCATTGAAGAGTGCGTGCGGGCGATGGCTGGGGTAGTCGGCTCCTCGGCCATTGTCGCAGCCTCCAAGATGTCTGGGAAGGCTGTATTCTTCCTGGGGTCGGAGCGGGCAGTGTCCCTGGCCCTTGAAAAGGGGCTCACGGTGGGCGGGACGTTCCTGCCGGTTGACCCTCTCGAGGCCACCGCGCAGAGGGTCATCCTTTCAAACGTCCCGCCCTTTGTTCCCGCTGAGCTCCTCCTCCCTCACCTACACCAACTGGGGGAGGTAAGGTCAGGGATCAACCCCATACCGCTCGGCCTCAGGGAGAACAGCCTGCGCCACGTGTTCTCCTTCCGCCGCCAGCTCTTTATCCGACTGGCGCGGGAGGAGACGACGGAGGGCAATTTTAATGTGGTGCACGAGGGGATTGCCTACCGTGTCTTCTGGATGTCGGACTGCGTGCGGTGCCATGCCTGTAGGGAGGTGGGGCACGTTCGCAAGAACTGCCCCGCCTCCAAGGCCGCCAAACCACCGAAGGCGGCCAAGGCTGGCGCCGCCGCCACCCCTCCCCCTAGTAGCGTCCGCGTGCCGGGAGCCGTAGGTGCGCGGGCATCGTCGGGGGCCTTTATTTACAGGGCCTCCGGCGGGGGGGGGGAGGGAGAGCATCCGATCGGAAGGAAGGCGCGGAAGAAGGCGAAACATCTCGAGGCGGGTCCCCTCGGTGCGGCAGACAATTTGTTTACCGCGCTCAGCCCAACCCCGTCACCGGCGAGCGCGGGGTGCCCTGAGCCCGTGCCCGAGCCCTTGACCAATACCGCAGAGGGGTTCGGGCGCGGACAAGATAAGAAAAAGGGGGGAGTGGAGCGGGAGGCCTCGGCAGACATGGAGGTCTCCCTGCCTCCGCGCCCCCCCAGGAACAAAAGGAGGCGCCGCTCCAATGAGGCGGAGGGGGAACAACATCCCTCCGCGGAGGAGGCGGTGCCCGCCGCGTGTCCCGCGTCCCCCATCAGCGCCCCCAAACTGCGCCGTAGGCGCGAGGAGTCTTTCCCCGGGGAGGGTGAGACAGTTGAGGCTGCCCAGCCTCTGCCTCCCGGGGATGGCGTGGAAGATCTGCCTGTCGTGGGGGGAGTGGGGCCAGCGGAGGTATGCGTTGCCACCGGGTCGAGCGTCCCGGGGACTGAGGCGGGCGGGGCCGAAAAGGCCGAACCTGAGCCCGACCAGCTATTAACCAACTTCCCCCGGGTGTCGCTCGGCCCAGAAGAAACAGAAAATATGAACAATTTTAATGAATCTGTACACGCTGGGCCGGGGGGTGGCGGCGGGGAGGGGGAAGAACAACAACCCTCGCCCCCTACTTTGGAGCTGGGGTACTTGGAGGACCTGGAACATTACTTTGCCAGGTCTCTCCGTGTTCCCCGGTTCCTGGGGCGGAGGAGGAACCCCTTCCGCTGTCGCTTCCCGACCCAGCACCACATTTAAAAGAGCCCAGTGGGGACTCCTCTGCCGACGATCCTGGGGGTGGGAACGGGGCAGAGCCAGGGTCGGATGGAGCGGCCGGGCCGTTTGCCGTACCTTGTGCGGTCGACGGGCCGGCTGCTGGCGGCGACCTCCCGGAGGGGGACGGGGACTCGGTGGGGGACGAGGGAGAAGATCTCGAGTCCATCGCCAGTGAGGCGGTGGATCACCTCGTGCCCGCCGCTGAGTCCCCCCTCATTCCTGCAAAGGAGCTCCGGGACTTTTTGGTCCAGAGCCAGGGTCGCCGCGACCAAGCCCGTCTGGTCCTGGAAAGATGGTCCGAGCCGGGGCTGCTCGTCGTGTCCGTCCGCGCCGCCGCTAAAACCATGGCCGCGGGCGGGTCCTTATCAAAATCGCAAGGCCTTGAGCTGCGCCGGCTCAAAAGGTTCCTCGCTGGGCTGCTGAAGGAGTGGAGGTCAACAAACGACTCCACTCCCCCCCCCCACAATAGGTTAGGTAGAGGTTGCACTATGCTTTTGCCATGAAGATAACCATAGCCGGCCTCAACATCAACGGCGGCAGAGGGGCACACCGTAGATTTAACAATTTTTCGCTCCTGCGGGAGGGGAAATATGCGGTGTGCTTCCTGCAAGAAATCCACACCGTTCCGGGAGACGAAGCCACGTGGCTCCTGGAATGGCAAGGAGAGGTCCGCATGAGCCACCTCACCGCCACTTTTAGTGGGGTGGCCATCTTGTTGGCCCCGCATTTTCAGCCGGAGATCTTGGGGGTCGAGGAGCCCGTGCCAGGCCGCTTGCTGCACGTCACGGTTCATCTGGGGGACGTGCCGCTCCATCTCGTGAATGTGTACGCCCCTCAGCCCGGACCGCAGCAGACGCGCTTCTTCGAAGAGGTGTTCGCTCTTCTTGGCTCCGTCGACGTCGGCGACTGCATTGTCCTCGGGGGGGATTTTAACTGCACCCTCGAGGCGAGGAACCACTCCGGTGCCCCGCAGAGCATGACGGCGATGGAGAAGTTGAGGGACATGGTCGGGTCCTTCGACTTGTTGGACGTCTGGCGAAATCTCCATCCCGACTCCAGCGCCTTTACTTGGGTGAGGCCTGGAGTAGGATGGTCCAGAGTCGACCGCCTTTACGTGTCTCGGGCGTACATTTCCTGCGTCCCGGCGGCCTCCATGCCGTGTTCGGACCACCTGGTGTGGGCAGAGCTCGCTTCACTCCGCACGAGGACGGGGTCCGCGTACTGGCATTTTAACAACCAGCTGCTGGAGGACGTGCGGTCCCAGGACTCGTTCTGTCGTTTCTGGGCCAACTGGAGAAGGAAACAGGGGGGCTTCCCCTCCTTGAGGCTATGGTGGGACGTGGGCAAGGCTCATGTCCGCGTCTTCTGTCAAGAGTATGCGAGGGGGTCGACCAAGAGGCGGGCGGCCAGGGTCGGGCACCTAGAAAAAGAGGTGCTCGACCTGGAAGCCCGTCTCGGTGAAGTCGTCCAGGACCCGGCCCTGCGGACGGTGTACGAAGCGAAGAAGGCCGCGCTGAAGGACCTGCAGCTCGTCGGGTCTCGAGACGCGTTCGTGAGGTCGCGGATCCGGTTCCTGCGGGATCTGGACCGCGGCTCCCCCTTCTTCTACTCGCTGGAAAAAAGACAGAGTGTCCGTAAGCAGCTCTTGACGCTGCTGGCCGACGACGGCTCTCTCGTCTCAGATCCGGAGGGCATCAATAACAGGGCCTGTGAATATTACGGGGCTCTGTTCTCTCCGGAGCCGTCCAGCGAGGAAGCGCGTAGAGTTTTGTGGGAGGACCTGCCGAAGGTCAGCCTGGAGGGCGCCAAAAATCTGGAAGCTCCGCTAAGCCTGGCGGAGCTGACCGGCGTCCTCGCCCGGCTCTCGAGGGGAAAAGCCCCGGGGCTGGACGGGCTGACCGTGGAGTTCCACAGGGCGTTCTGGGACGTCCTGGGGGGCGACTACGCGCGGGTCCTGGGGGAAAGTCTGGCGACCGGGGAGATGCCCCTCTCTTGGCGCAGGGCAGTCATCGTCCTGCTGCCTAAGAAGGGCGATCACCGCCTCCTTAAAAACTGGCGCCCGGTCTCCCTCCTCAGCACGGACTACAAAATCTTCGCCAGGGCGATGTTCTGCTCGCCTTGGCGCCGTGCTGGACCACATGATCCACCCCGACCAGTCCTACACTGTCCCGGGCCGGACAATCCACGATAACATCCATCTGGTCCGGGACCTCATCCATCATTCCCAGGAGGCTGGTCTGTCGGTCGCCTTCCTATCTCTCGACCAAGAGAAGGCGTTCGACAGGGTGGATCACGACTATCTGTTCGGAACTCTGCACGCTTTTGGGTTCGGGATGCATTTCGTCTCCTGGATCCGACTTTTGTACGAGTGTCTGATTAAGGTTAACGGGTCCTTGACGGCGCCCCTTCGCTTTGGGAGAGGGGTGCGCCAGGGATGCCCCATGTCCGGCCAGTTATATGCCATCTGCGTGGAGCCTTTCCTGCACCTCCTGCGGACGAGGTTGACGGGACTGGCTCTGCAAGGGCCGGGTGTGGAGGTCGTCCTCTCGGCTTACGCCGATGACGTGCTCCTCGCGGTAGAGGATCCCGCTGACCTGCGGAGGATGCGTGAGTGCCAGGAGATTTACTCGGCTGCATCCTCCTGTACGGGCTGCTCCTGCACACTCTCAACTTTGCCATCCTCACCTGCCGTCCGGACACGCCATGGCGTACCATCTTGCCGTCCGGAGGAGGCGGGGGTCCCCGATGGAGTGCACTCTACACGGGAGTCCTCCCAGTAATTATCGGGGACTTGGCCTGGAGGGTGGAGCACGGAGCAGTCCCGTGCAATAAATTTTTAAGCCGGTTCACGGGCTCCCAGGCCGCCTGCAATTTCTGCGGTCTGGAAGAGTCCGTGTTCCATGTTTTTACCGAATGCACGAGGTTGCAGCCCCTGTTTTATTATTTAAAGGAGCTGCTCCTGAAATTCTGGCTGCACTTCAGTCCCACACTCCTGATCTTTGGGCACCCTGTGCGGAGGGGAGCGGGTAGGTCCGAGGGCCTCCTCGTAGGACTGCTCCTGGGCACGGCAAGGGTGCCATCAGCCGGTCCAGGCAGCGGGCGGTCGAGGGGGTCATTCAGCCTGACTGCCTGCCTCTCTTCCGCGCGTACATCCGTGCCAGGGTGTCCTTGGAGATGGAGCACGCGGTGTCCACCGGTACGCTCGCGGCCTTCCGCGAGAGGTGGGCGTCGGAGGGACTGGAGTGCATCATCACCCCTGGTAACCAAATTTTAATTTGATGTTGTGTTTTAAAATTTAATTTGTTTTAATTGCCGGTGTTTTTAGTGTCCCCCTCCCCTTTTATAGGGGGCACTTGGAGGAAACAAAATAAGATTTTAGTGCCCAAAAAAAAACTTTAAAAAAAAACACCAAAAAAAGGGCCTTGGAAATGTTTGGTGCGCCCCCCAGATCGGGGGGACACGATTTAATGATTTAATGTTTTAATTTTCTCCCCAAAAAGTTCTGTGGACAAGCACTCCAAGGTCCCTTTGTTCATCTACACTATTAAGTGGCCTACCACTTAATGTGTATACCTTTTCCTTATTAGCATCACCTCACACTTCTCTGAATTAAATTCCATTTGCCATTGCTCTGCCCACCTGACCAGTAGATTGATATCCTCCTGCAGCCCAAGACTTTCCTCTTCATAATCAACCACACAGCCAATTTTAGTGTCATCTGCAAACTTCTTAATCATACTCCCTATATTCAAATCTAAATCGTTGATGTATACCACAAAAAGCAAGGTTCCCAGTATTGAGCCCTGCAGAACCCCAATGGAAACATCCTTCCAATCAGAAAAACATCCATCAATCATTACCCTTTGCTTCCTACCTCCAAGCCAATTTTGGATCCAACTTGCCATTTTGCCCATGGGCTTTAACCTTCATGATCAGTCTACCATGTGGGACCTTATCAAAAGCCTTGCTAAAGTCCATGTATACCACATCGTACGCACTACCCTCATCAACCCTCTTGGTTACCTCCTCAAAAAATTCAATCAGGTTAGTCAGACACAATCTTCCCTTAACAGATGCATGCTAATTGTCCCTAATTAATCCTTGCCTTTTCCAATGCAGATTTATCCTGTCTTTCAGGATTTTTTCCAATAATTTTCCCACCACTGAGGTTAGGCTGACAGATAGCACAGGTATAAAAGGCAGCACAGGTGTGTTTACTATTTAGGTGTCATATGGGAGTTGTGCAGCATTGAATGGTAGAAATATTGCACTCATCAGTTATGATTTTGAGAGGTGCAGGCAGACAGCATCATATTAGACTGTCCAGCTCCGCACCACTTTACAATGAATAATTCCTTGTAACACAGTTTGTTCTTTAAGTGAAGCAACTGCTATCTATAAAAAAAGGTTTCAATGCTTATGTGTACTTAGCCAAAGCAAATAGGGAAGTGGTCAATTGTTCTCCCACTGCATCTGAATGGCAAGAGTATAAAGTGGCTATACTAGAATTGTTACACTTATTGGGGTGAGGTTTCGGCTGTCCGCTAGAACAGCGCACATCGGAGAGGCCCGCCTAATTTATAGAACAACAATTGCGCTGAATACTTACCTTGCGATTCTGCAATAGCGGTAGGCCCAATTCCACCTCGGTGCAGCGCAGCAGGAGCTGCTGGGGGCGGAGCTACAGCCCTGCGCCGAAAACAGTGCCGGCAGCTGCCGGCGTCCTGTCTCCGGGGCGACGACCCTATCCCCGGCTGAGTGGCCTGCGCATCTTTCCTCGGCGGCGGGCCCGCCCGCCCTGCGTCTTGCTGGGGCGGGCCCCGCCCAAACAGTCGGCAGCGGAATCAGCAGCAGCCCAGCATCTTCTTCTCCCCCCCCTTATCATCTTCTCTTCCCCCCTCCCCATCATCTTCTTCTCCCCCATCATCGTCCTTCCCCCCCATCACTCCACTCTCTCCCCCCAGCACTCTCCCCCCCATCCTCTCTCTTCCCCCCTCCCCCATCATCTCTCCCCCCCTCTTCTCTCCCCCATCCCACAGCTTCTCCCCCCAAATGCTTCTCTTCCCCCCCCATCCAGACTTCTCGGCCCCCCAGCATCTCCTCCCCCCTCCCATCATCTTCTCCCCCCCCCTCCCCATCATCTTCTTCCCCCCCATCATCTTCTCTTCTCCCCCTCCCCCATCATCTTCTCTTCCCCCCCATCATCTTCCCACCCCCTCTCCCCATCATCTTCTCTCCCCCCCATCATCTTCTCTTCCCCCCTCCCCATCATCTTCTCCCCCCCATCATCTTCTCTTCCCCCCTCCCCATCATCTTCTCCCCCCCATCATCTTCTCTTCCCCCCTCCCCCATCATCTTCTCTTCCCCCCTCCCCATCATCTTCTTCCCCCCCCATCATCTTCTCTTCTCCCCCTCCCCCATCATCTTCTCTTCCCCCCCATCATCTTCCCACCCCCTCTCCCCATCATCTTCTCTCCCCCCCATCATCTTCTCTTCCCCCCTCCCCATCATCTTCTCCCCCCCCCATCATCTTCTCTTCCCCCCCTCCCCATCATCTTCTCTTCCCCCCCATCATCTTCCCACCCCCTCTCCCCCATCATCTTCTCTCCCCCCCATCATCTTCTCTTCCCCCCTCCCCATCATCTTCTCTCCCCCCCATCATCTTCTCTTCCCCCCTCTCCCCCCCATCATCTTCTCTTCTCCCCCTCCCCCATCATCTTCTCTTCCCCCCCATCATCTTCCCACCCCCTCTCCCCATCATCTTCTCTCCCCCCCCCATCATCTTCTCTTCCCCCCTCCCCATCATCTTCTCCCCCCCCATCATCTTCTCTTCCCCCCTCCCCATCATCTTCTCCCCCCATCATCTTCTCTTCCCCCCTCCCCCATCATCTTCTCTTCCCCCCTCCCCATCATCTTCTTCCCCCCATCATCTTCTCTTCTCCCCCTCCCCCATCATCTTCTCTTCCCCCCCATCATCTTCCCACCCCCTCTCCCCATCATCTTCTCTCCCCCCCATCATCTTCTCTTCCCCCCTCCCCATCATCTTCTCCCCCCCCCCCATCATCTTCTCTTCCCCCCCTCCCCATCATCTTCTCTTCCCCCCCATCATCTTCCCACCCCCTCTCCCCATCATCTTCTCTCCCCCCCATCATCTTCTCTTCCCCCCTCCCCATCATCTTCTCTCCCCCCCATCATCTTCTCTTCCCCCCTCCCCCATCATCTTCTCTCCCCCCCCATCATCTTCTCTTCCCCCCTCCCCATCATCTTCTCTTCCCCACCTCCCCATCATCTTCTCCCCCCCCATCATCTTCTCTTCCCCCCTCCCCATCATCTTCTCTCCCCCCCATCATCTTCTCTTCCCCCCTCCCCATCATCTTCTCTCCCCCCCATCATCTTCTCTTCCCCCCTCCCCATCATCTTCTCTCCCCCCCTCCCCATCATCTTCTCTCCCCCCCATCATCTTCTCTTCCCCCCCATCATCTTCTCTTTCCCCCCCTCGCCCATCATCTTCTCTCCCCCCCATCATCTTCTCTCCCCCCCCCCATCATATTCTCTCCCCCCCCCCATCATCTTCTCTTCCCACCCCCCCACCCCCATCATCTTCTCTTCCCCCCCCCCACCTCTCCCTGGTGCTGCAGTAGGTGAGTAGAAATATTTTTTTTATTTATTGAATGATTATTAATTTTTTTTTAATTTTTAATTTTTTAATTTATTTGGATTGATTTATTGGTTTATTTATCATTTATTATTGATGATGGCTCTTTATTTGTAAAAGTGAAGTGTTTAGTGTTTGTTAACCCCCCCCACCTCGTTCCCTACGCCTGATTTTCTAAGTGTAGGCAAGGTTTTTCTGAGCGTACAAAAATCTACACTTACTCCATTCTAAATTAGTTTGGAGTAAGTTTTCGCTGCCTAAACTTGCAAAACAGGCGTAAGTGGCTGGACACGCCCCCTTTTGAAAAAAAAAATCTGTTCTAAAATGAAACTGTTCTAACTGACTAGAACTGGAGCAAACTAAAGAGTGAGAATTGCAATTTCTAAGATACTCCATTCGAAACTAGTTGCTCCAAAAAAATAGGAGCAACTCAGGCCGCAACGTGACCCCATTAGGTCTAAGTGAGCGTTACTGAACTATGTGCTGCCCAAGGCATTCATTCCTAGCTGTGTCGCAGATTGTGTGCTTCTATTTTTCCTAGTTTTTTTTTCATACAAAAAATACTCCTTTCAAAGTATGGTTGCTAACAGCAGTTGCCATGACATCAAAAAGACATCAATAGTGGTGGCATTGCTCCCATTTGACTGGCCTTTATTTCCAGCATAGTGCGAGTTTAAAGCCAAGAACACTTATAAAACATGCCATTAGATGTTACCATCAAAAACCAACACTTAAAAGGAAGAATATTATTCCAGTGGGTAGACCTTTTCATTGACAATACTTCCTTATTGTTGGTAATATGGGGAATAAATCACGTGCAGATTTCAAAGAAATAAGCTAGTCTTTGCACATCAAAATTCACTTAGGAGAGCACATTTTACATCCTTTATTTGTATTAAATTGCACATTAATTTTCTGCAAACACATACTTCAATTTGACCACTAGCCCTGAATTTAACTCAGGGCAGGCAAGAAGGTGGCATCGCATGCGTCAAGCTCAACCTGGTCCGGCAATGTGAGGGCCAGCTAATTTTAACTCCCAGGCCTCACTGAAATACGCATGGTGGACTGCCCTTCCAAACCAGGCTTGGGCCTAGAAAGCCGACCATGCAGCACCCGATGCAAAATAGCATCCTATGCCTCCAATATGGCAGAAGGGAGGTTCACGATCATTACAAGCAGAAGTACACAGCTCACCATGTTGGTGCAGGCAGAAAAATCATCTCCCAGCAGTTTGCATATTCAAATAGGGACCTAATACCTTTTTAAGGTCCCCTCTGCAATATTGCGTTGCCCTGAATGCAGCCGGTGCTGGCTTTGAGTCCTTTTCTCCAGTGAGCTTACTGGGGACGGCCATTAGGTGTCCACAGCTAGCTGACTCGATGATAACAAGGTCCGAGGCCCAATATTACATGTGCCTTGGCCCTATCCATTCAGGCATAGGAATTGTACCCACATATTTGGCCACGCTCTAATTTCTAGGCCATGAATCGGACAGCCCACCAGACTCTCGCACGCCACTTCCAGGATCACTCTCTGAACGGTCTTTAAAACAGGAATGCACCTCTTAAAACGAGGTTGCACCCCTGCTTCAAATTGTTGCTGTGCAACTTTCATTTGACTGTTCTGGAAGCAAATCTTTCCCAAACCACAGTGTCTCGCAGAGAGAAAAAAAGAGAGATGAGTAGAACAGCTACCCCCGATTCTCTGGTTTTAATTGAGGAAGTGTCTGTTGAGAAAGTATGGAGCTTGTTCATATAGGGCAAGGTGGAAGGTCCTCTTCCCCACCATTCGGAGGAGTGTCCCAAGGGCTACAGTGGTCCAGACCCGGAGAGAGATTCAGCATCATTCCCAGGACATGGCTGCAATATCAAAAGATTCAATGACCACAGAAAAGCAGAAGGGGTGAGGGTATCTAATCATCTCAATATCTCTCTCAGCAACACTTGCACTCCTCCCCCACTACTTTTAACAATTCCCTCCTCTCCTTCAACTTGGTATTACAAGGGTAAGAATGCAAAACCTCTCCTTCTCATTACATTTTCCACTTGCACAACCACTACCAGCTCCTTCCCTTTGCATTCATCACCTCCCAACCCTCATTCCATTTTGCTTCTTCTACACCTCTCAACACATCCACTACATGAATAAGCTCCAAAGCTTTTCAACAGACACTCATCCTCTCTTTCTGCAGGGCAAGACAGCACATAACACAAAGGTGAGGATCAAGACCAGGGGAGGAACACCCAACATTATTGCCCTCAGCCAGGCAGACCAGGAAGCCCTGAACATCAACGGCTAGTGAGCGGTGAGCATCGGGGAAGATGAGACTGGCAGCTTACATAAGCAGGGTGTCTGAGTATTGCTTGTAATCCTTCATTCCACTCAGCAAAGATGCAGCAAGCTTCATTACTTCAACCTGCTTTCTCAGGCCTGCCACCTGCTAAAGTCCAGCTGCTATCTACCATCCTAACTCATCCCTAACTCTAGATCCTTCACGGCAGCAAAACCTTCCTCCTCCAGGAACCTCAGCAAAGGGGCATCCTCCGGAGAATGCACCATCTAGAGCGCAATCGCTCCCAGGCAGCAGCTCAGACACTGGAATTCCGTACGGGTTAGATATTCTGAAAGAAGGGTCACCACGTGGGGACACTAGACATGAGTGGACAGCAGCAGGAACTGGTGAAAGGGATAGCTCAGGAGAGAACTCATTGGAGGGCAAGGCCCGCTCCTAGCTCTGCTGAGGAAGACACAGGTGCAGAGTTCAGGGGCCCAGCTGTACAAAGAAATCTGTTGGCATCACACAGGGGATAGGTTCATCGTCATAAGCAGTCCCTCGAAATGAGGATGACTTGCTTCCACGCCAAAAAGGGATTAGTTCACAGGTATTTCAATGAAGGATCTAATATTCCAGGTCCCGAACTACATATTGAAGGGTGGAAGATGCCTGTGCATGGATTTTTTTTTAACGTGTGGTGGCCGTTGAACAGCAGCCACCACACGGGCTTGACAGAGCTAGGTCTTGGTCCAGTGGCAAGGATTACCCAAGGCGACTGGAGACCTGCTCTGCTGTACGGACCTAGCGCGCACACATATCACAGTGTGGGCTGGCCTGTGCTGCCCCTGGGCCCTCGCCTCTTCTGGGCCCCGAACTCGCGCCTCTCCTTAGGCCCCAATCATGTCCCGCGACAATCTTTTGCCGCTCCTTCGCCCCGACCTCGCCGCTTCTGCTGTACCTGCCCACGCTCCAATCACTGACCTGGACTTTGATGACGTCCCACTTCACTGCCATTGCCCTCCTGCACCAGCTCGCGCTGTACCTTGTAGTGGTCATGGGGATAGACTAGCACTTTGTGCAATGGTGTAAAACAGGCGATAGTGATTCAGCAGCCTGTTTTACATCTCTCAAGATTTTTATTTACATTGAAGTTTATTTCACTGAATTCACCCATTTTACACTACCGTACAAAGTCAAAATGTACACCAAGGAGTTACACAATATAATGGACAGCCTACCAAGGATTTGCAGCACCATGGATGAGAGCATGGAGGAGTCAGTCTACAGCCTGTGTGGTGTCCTCTTCTTGGGCATCCGTACTCTCAGGTCTACATTGGAGAGGGTGGCCTGGTCAGCTCCAGGGATACTGCAGTCCAAGTTCGTAAATCTTCTTTTAAAGAATACACTATGGCTTAATCATTTGGGTGACAAAGGAATTCACAATATTGTGCTTGGAATTGAAATCAACATCTTTATTATATCAGCAACTTTTGTCTATAATATCTTCTCATTACAGCTTTTTGTCGGCAATACCAGAGATTCATTAACATAAGAGGTTGGCTGAATGGTTTCATGTTCTTTAATGTAGAATCAAGGGAATAAAAATATAAGAACATAAAAAATAGGAGCAGGAGTAGGCCATTTGGCCCCTTGAGCCTGCTCTACCATTCAATGAGATCACGGCTGATCTGATCTTGGCTTCACCTTCCCTTCTCTACCAGCTCCCCATAATCCTTCACTCCCTTATCGTTCAAAAATCTGTCTATCTCCACTTTAAATATATTCAATGATCCAGCTTCCATCGCTCTCTGGGGTAGAGAATTCCAAAGATTATCCACCCTCTGAGAGAAAAAATTCCTCCATTATTCCTTATTCTGAAATTATGCCCCCTAGTTCTAGATTCCCCCACGAGGGGAAACATCCTCCCTGCACCTACCCTGTCAAGCCCCTCAAAATCTTATATGTTTAATTAAAATCATCTCTCATTCTTCTAAACTCCAATGAGTATAGGCTCAACCTGCTCAACCTTTCTTCATAAGACAACCCTTCATCTCAGAAATCAAACTTGTGACCTTCTCTGTACAGCCTCCAATGCAAGTATATCCTTCCTTAAATAAGGAGACCAACACTGTACGCAGTATTCCAGTGCCCTGTACAGTTGTAGCAGGACTTCCCTACTTTTATACTCCATCCCCCTTGCAATAAAGGTTAACATTCCATTTGCCTTCCTGATTACTTGCTGTACCTGCATACTAACCTTTTGTGTTTCATGCACAAGGACCCCCAAATCCCTCTGTACCGCAGCATTTTGTAATCTCTCACCACTTAAATAATAATTTGCTTTTTTATTTTTTTCTACCAAAGTGGATAATCTCACATTTTCCCACATTATACTCCATCTGCCAAATTTTTGCCCACTCATTAGCCTATTTTTATCCCTTTGCAGATTATTTGCGTTCTCCTCACAACTTACTTTCCCACCTATCTTTGTATCATCAGCAATTTTGGCTACATTACACTCGGTCCCTTCATCCAAGTCATTAATATAGATTGTAAATAGTTGAGGCCACAGCACTGATTCCAAAGGCACCCCACTAGTTACAGTTTGCCAACCTGAAAATGACCCATTTATCCCGACTCTCTGTTTTCTGTCAGTTAGCCAATCCTCTATCCATGCAAATTTATTATCCCCAACCCCGTGAGCTCTTATCTTGTGCAGTAACCTTTTATGTGGCACTTTATCGAATGCCTTTTGGGAATCCAAATACGCAACATCTACTGGTTCCTCTTTATCCACCCTGCTCGTTACATCCTCAAAGAACTCCAGCAAATTTGTCAAACATGATTTCGCTTTCATAAAACCATGCTGACTCTGCTTGACTGTAAAAGTCCTGCTACTACTTCCTTAATAATGAACTCCAACATTTTCCCAATGACAGATGTTAAGCTAACTGGTCTTTAGTTCCCTGCTTTCTGTCTCCCTCCTTTCTTAAATAGGGGCATTACATTTGTGGTTTTCTAATCCGCTCGGACCTATCCAGAATCCAGGGAATTTTGGTAGATTACAACCAATGCATCTACTATTTCTGCAGCCACTTCTTTTTAAGATCCTAGGATGCAGGCCAGCAGGTCCATGGAACTTGTCCACCTTTAGTCCCATGAGTTTGCCTTTTACTTTTTCTCTAGTGATAGTAATTGTTTTAAGTTCCCCCTCCCAATAGCCCCTTGATTATCAATTATTGAGATACTTTTAGTGTCTTCTACCGTGAAGACCGATACAAAATATTTGTTCAGAGTCTCTGCCATTTCCCTGTTTCCCATTATTAATTCCCCAGTCTCAATCTCTAAGGGACCAACATTTACTTTAGCTACTCTCTTCCTTGTTATATACCTGTAGAAACTCTTACTGTCTGCTTTTATATTTCTTGCTAGTTTACTTTCATAAACTACCTTCTCTCTATTATTTTTTTAGTTGTTCTTTGTTGATTTCTAAAAATTCCCCAATCGTCTGGCCTACCACTATTCTTCAGAACATTGTATGCCTTTGTTTTCAATTTGATACCAACCTTTACTTCCTTAGTTAGCCATAGATGGTTCATCCTTCTCTTAGAGCCTTTCTCACTGGAATATATCTTTGCTGAGAGTTATGATATATCTCCTTAAATGTTTTCCACTGCATATCTACCATCATACCCTTTAATCGATTATCCCAGTCCACTTTAGCCAACTCTGCATTCATACCTTTGTAATCGCCTTATTTAAGTTCAGGACATTAGTTTGACACTTAGCTTTCTCACCCTCAAACTGAATTTGAAATTAGACCATGCTATGATCACTGTTCCCAAGAGGATCCTTTACTATGAGATCATTAATTAATTCAATCTCATTACACATTACCAGATCTAAAATAGACTACTCCCTGGTTGGTTCCACAATGTACTGTTCTAAGAAACCATCCCGAATACTCTCTATGAACTCTTCGTCAAGACTGCCTTTGCCAATTTGATTTGTCCAATCAATATGAAGATTAAAATCATCCATGATTTTATCTTTCTTACAAGCCTCTGGAATGGCTATCAGATCATACCCATTTATTTCTATTTGTGCCGTCAACTCATCTATCTTGTTACGAATGCTGCGTGCATTCAGATAAAGAGCTTTTAATTTTGTCTTTTTACCATTTTTCCCTACTCTAACCCCAGTTTCTGGTGCACGCTTATGTGTATACGCTCTGTCCTTTCCTGTCACACTCTGGTTATCATTACCCCTATCTATACCATGCACTATTATCTTCTCTTTTCTTTTTGACTTTTTAAATTTTTGCACACCTGATCCTTCCCCCTCATTGGGGAATGGGGAATGCTGAAGGGCTTTTTGTGACTTTTCAGGTAAGGCGATTGAATAGACGACAGAAGGCACTGATCTATCAACTGATCTCTAGCCTATATAGCTGCAATGTCTTCTTCAGGCCCTTCTTCCTGTGGTTCTCCTTAACCTTCCAATTCTTCCTTGGCTGATGGTGCCTCCCTCCAGCTCCAAGCCTCTCAACATTACCAGGTTGTGCAGAATGCAGCAAGCTACAGTGGCCCTGAATTCGCGGCCCTGACATGCAAGTACGAGATTCCTTACAAACGGAACTCACTATACGTATGATTGAGAGTACCCTACTTGGATTGTTTGGGCTAGCGCACGTGATCCCAGGGACGCGTACGAAGCGCCTAAGTCCCTGGGCCTTTGCGTGGAGGCCCAAGACGGCAAGTCTCCAAACCTCTCGGACCCTCATGTAGATTCGGAGAAATGTTTCAGGTTGGAGGCATCCGCCTGCAGTTTCTGGGCCACTATTTCCTTCCAACTGTTTTGCTCTGCGGAGTTTTACAGTCAGGCAGTTATTCCACTCTGTGAGGACACTAAGGGCTAGATTTTACACTTTTGTGCATTGTTTCCGGCGTGGGTGGTAAAAATGGGTTTTCAGATCGCTGGCTTCTCGCCCATTCTCAAAGCACCTAGTCTCCATTTTTGAAATTGGGCGTTACCGCAAGCGATATGAAATGGGCGGTAGCGTTAAATCGCTCTAAAGTTCTGCGGTAAAGTGTCGGCGTCCTTAGCAACGGCATGGCAACACTCGATTCCCATGATACAGGAGGTCAAGGGTCATCATGACATGCGCAGAAGAGGAGACGGAGAGAGAGGGAGCTGAGAGACACTGAAAGCGTGTGTGGCTGTGGTGTGTGCTTGTTTGGCTGTTGTGGGAGGCACGAGGGAGATTCACCAGCAGCAAAAAGCCTACTAAGTACCAAGAACATAGTTGGCACCGAGTTTTTGTCCAACAAATAATATATAACATGGAAGGGATGGAGGAGGCCCTGGATCTGGTAGCCAGAAACACTGGTGGCAGAGGGCTCCCAGTTGTCCCGGAACGCGGCACTGCACCCCAAGGTGCCACACCCCCATTGCCAACGACACGAGAGCCAGGAGCAACATCTTGCTTCTGGCTCGGAACATGTTCCCACCTCGGGACCGTCCTCCTCCGTATCCATCCAAGCAGCAGTTCAGCCGTCATCTCCCCCCCCCCCCACCCCACCAATGAAGCATCACCTCAGGAGCTCCTCGGCCAAGCGGGTTGGAGTCAGGAGGGGAGGGGGAAGTGGTAGAGGTGTGGAGGAGATGCGGTTGGGGAGGGGGAGGGGGGCGGGGTTGGGGGGGAAAGGGTTGGTTTTTACAGAAATACTGATGGTTTAAATGACAAAACCTTTAACAAAACTTTGTTGCACATTGGCTCAGATATCTGCACCTTTACACACTGGTGATTCCTTAACATCAAAGGGTATAATTACACTTACCTTCAATCAATGTAAACTTTAACTGTCACCAAGGTGATGCCCACCATTGATGTATGACCTGCACACCCAGCAATTTGTCAGCCTTGCAGATAACACCAATGTTCTCTCAGGCAAAACAATCATTGATGAGCTCCTGACGTAAGGCTCTTGCAGCTATCATGCCACCCTGGTCCCTTTCATGTGGTCTACAGAGGGACAGGGGCATGACTTCAGCGTCAGCCTGATTGTCTGTGCTGATGTCAGCGTCCGCCTGCTCGTTCTCCTCTGGTGAGGTGGACTTTCAGACACTTCAGGCTATTCTTGTCCCCTCCTGATAGCCAAGTTGTGCAGCATGGAGCACACCACCATGAATTTAGCTATCTGCTCAGGGTGGTATCCTGAGTGGTCCAGGAATCTAAAGTGCTGCTTAAGCACTCCAATGGTTTTCTCCTCGATACTACGAGTGGCGCTGTGGCTCTCGTTGTATCGCCTCTTGGCTTCGGTGTGGGTGTCACGCAGAGGGGTCATCAGCCAGGTCATATCCTTTGTCACCAAGCATCCAGCATTAACCTTGTGACTGATTGTTAAACAAGTCAGATACAGTGCTCTCACACAGGATGTGAGCATCATGGATGCTGCCCGGAAAATGAGCATTCACTGCCATTATAATTTGCTGGTGGTCAATAACGAGTTGGACATTCAGGGGAGTGGAATCCCTTGTGGCTCCTAAAAACCTCTGTATCCTGAAAAGGTGCCCGCATCGCGATGTGCTATGTGGAGGGTAGCTAATGTAACCCCACTTTTTAAAAAAGGAGGGAGAGAGAAAACAGGGAATTATAGATCGGTTAGCCTGACATCGGTAGTGGGGAAAATGTTGCAATCAATTATTAAAGATGTAATAGCAGCGCATTTGGAAAACAGTGACAGGATCGGTCCAAGTCAGCATGGATTTATGAAAGGGAAATCATGCTTGACAAATCTTCTAGGATTTTTTGAGGATGTAACTAGTAGAGTGGACAAGGGAGAAGCAGTGGATGTGGTGTATTTGGACTTTCAAAAGGCTTTTGATAAGGTCCCACACAAGAGATTTGTGTGCAAAATTAAAGCACATGGTATTGGGGGTAATGTATTGATGTGGATAGAGAACTGGTTGGCAGACAGGAAGCAAAGAGTAGGAATAAACTGGTCCTTTTCAGAATGGCAGGCAGTGACTAGTGGGGTACCGCAAGGTTTAGTGCTGGGACCCCAGCTATTTACAATATACATTAATGATTTAGACAAAGCAATTGAAGGTAATATCTCCAAGTTTGCAGATGACACTAAGCTGGGTGGCAGTGTGAGCTGCGAGGAGGATGCTAAGAGGCTGCAGGGTGACTTGGACAGGTTAGGTGAGTGGGCAAATGCATGGCAGATGCAGTATAATGTAGACAAATGTGAGGTTATCCACTTTGGTGGCAAAAACAGGAAGGCAGAATATTATCTGAATGGTGACAGATTAGGAAAAGGGGAGGTACAACGAGACCTAGGTTTCATAGTACATCAGTCATTGAAAGTTGGCATGCAGGTACAGCAGGCGGCGAAGAAGGCAAATGGCATGTTGGCCTTCATAGCGAGGGGATTTGAGTATAGGAGCAGGGAGCTCTTACTACAGTTGTACAGGGCCTTAGTGAGGCCTCACCTGGAATATTGTGTACAGTTTTGGACTCCTAATCTGAGGAAGAACATTCTTGATATTGAGGGAGTGGAGCGAAAGTTCACCAGACTGATTCCCGGGATGGCAGGACTGACATATGAAAAAAGATTAGATCGACTAGGCTTATATTCACTGGAATTTCGAAGAGAGGGGATATCATAGAAACATATAAAATTCTGACAGGATTGGACAGGTTAGATGCAGGAAGAATATTCCCGATGTTGGGGAAGTCAAGAACCACGGGTCACAGTCTAAGGATGAGGGGTAAGCCACTTGTGAACTTGTGAAATTTTCTACCACAGAAAGTTGTTGAGGCCAGTTCGTTGGATATATTCAAAAGGGAGTTAGATGTGGCCCTTGCGGCTAAAGGGATCAAGGGGTATGGAGAGAAAGTAGGAATGGGATACTGAAGTTGCATGATCAGCCATGATCATATTGAATGGTGGTGCAGGCTCAAAGGGCCGAATGGCCTACTCCTATTTTCTATGTTTCTATGTGTGTACAGTCTATTGCTCCCTGCATCTTAGGGAAGTTTGCAATTCTGGAAGAATCCTAGAGTCCTCTCAGTCTGTGCCTCCCTGGTCATGGGGAATCTGCTCAAGTCCCTCCTGCGTGCGTACAGGACTTCAGTGACCTGTCTAATGCAGCAATATGTGGCATGCTGAGACTGATCACAAATGTCGCCAGCTGAGGCCTGAAAAGAACCCGACACATAGAACGACAGTGCCGCAGTGACTTTGGCCTCAACAGACAGTGTAGTACTGATGGTGCTGGCAGGCTGCAGATCTCCCCTTATCAGCTGGCATACCTCAGTGATAACCTCTTTGTGGAAGCGCAATCTCCGAAGGCAGGTGGTGTCGGGCAAGTCGAGGTGAGACCGCTTGTCTCTGTACTTGCGGGGGGGTGTAACGTCTGGTTCTCCTCATTAGTTTGGCACGTCTTACATTAGGCACATAATGCTGTGGAGCATATCTACAGCCATCTCGAGCCATCACCTATTAAATTCCAATCAGTCAAGATTTTGTACAGATGTTCACATCATCTCCAAAGACCTCTAGAGTACACCCGACCTCCCCCGAAGTTGAAGCAGAGCAGCCTTTTAAAGGATGCGACATGAGATGCAGAACATGGCGTCCATAACGCTGTGATTAGTTCCGGTTAGTTCCACTTTTTCCGGGCGATTTTTTGGGTGAGCGATATGTGTGCGAGATGGTGAAAGTGGCGCTGGGCGATCTCATGGCCGCTAGTTTCGGCAAATGTGATCTTTACGACAAAAAAAAGTGGGTGGTCGGGTATTATTGAATCTCAGCGTTAATTCCATGTGGAAAATAATGCTGGCTGATATTGTGCGCATTGATTTTGCCCATTCTGATGATTCCGCCCAAAAAGAGTGGGCGGATGGTATTATTTTTTCCCGGCCCTACACACATGGAGACAGTAACTCTCGGTGATAAGTTTCTGAAAAATGCCCGTCAGTTTCCATTTTGTGGCTAAATGAGCGATATCTGGGCGTTATACGTCATTTCAGTGGTAAAATGGACGTTAATTTGCCGTTAAGCTTGCAAAAAAAGCGGAAAATCTAGCCCCATAGCGATTCATCGCTTGTCCGTTTGCTTGATGATGATGATGATTTGGTCAGTGTTATGTTCGATCTATTTTCTATATATTCAGAAACATCTGTTGCCCCTTTTCCCCGCCAGAATTAAAAAAAGCAGCCACATCCCGAATAAACCATTGCTGGACTCATGGTTTTCACACTTGTATTTGGTTGTTACATAATTTATTAAATAAAATTAAAAATGCTTCAAAGTGTGACAATGAAGTTGTAGAATTTTACCAAGAAAATAAGTGATCTAATAAAAATCAAATCGAACAAACACAAACCTCCAGCAAGCGGGTTGTGTAGAGGACACAGAGAGGCTGCAAAGAGATTTAGATAGGTTAAGCGAATGGGCTAAGGTTTGGCAGATGGAATACAATGTCGGAAAGTGTGAGGTCATCCGCCTTGGGGGGGAAAAACAACAGTAAAAGGGAATATTATTTCAATGGGGAGAAATTACAACATGCTGCGGTGCAGAGGGACCTGGGGGTCCTTGTGCATGAAACTCATGAATCCCAAAAAGTTAGTTTGCAGGTGCAGCAGGTAATCAGGAAGGCGAATGGAATGTTGGCCTTCATTGCGAGAGGGATGGAGTACAAAAGCAGGGAGGTCCTGCTGCAACTGTACAGGGTATTGGTGAGGCCGCACCTGGAGTACTACGTGCAGTTTTGGTCACCTTATTTAAGGAAGGATATACTGGTTTGGAGGGGGAACAGAGACGATTCACTAGGCTGATTCCGGAGATGAGGGGGTTACCTTATGATGATAGATTGAGTAGACTGGGTCTTTACTCGTTGGAGTTCAGAAGGATGAGGGGTGATCTTATAGAAACATTTAAAATAATGAAAGGGATAGACAAGATAGAGGCAGAGAGGTTGTTCCCACTGGTCGGGGAGACTAGAACTAGGGGGCACAGCCTCAAAATACGGGGGAGCCAATTTAAAACCGAGTTGAGAAGGAATTTCTTCTCCCAGAGGGTTGTGAATCTGTGTAATTCTCTGCTCAAGGAAGCAGTTGAGGCTAGCTCATTGAATGTATTCAAATCACAGATAGATAGATTTTTAACCAATAAGGGAATTAAGGGTTATGGGGAGCGGGCGGGTAAGTGGAGCTGAGTCCACGGCCAGATCAGCCATGATCTTTTTGAATGGCGAAGCAGGCTCGAGGGGCTAGATGGCCTACTCCTATTCCTAATTCTTATGTTCTTATGTTATGTAACACATTGAACTTCAGAAATGCCTTGTTGATTCTTAAATGAACAAGATGGTCATTTATGCTCAAGTCTAAGTTTTATCAATAATGTTAAAATTAGCTTTACAACATTGAAACCTCGAGGGGGAAGAACTGAAACCAGTTGACTCCTACAGTACAAACTTCAAATCAATTTTTTTCTGTTCATGTATAAATCAGTAAACATCCATGTGGCTGTCTTGGCATTGGCGCAAATATTTACTTGTAGATCTGCTTGTTGCATTTTCTTAAAGATCCCTAAAATGAACTCATCAGGGGAACTAATTCTCTTTCTTTCATGTGAAAAATGGGTTATTGAATCATTTTTTTGCACTGATGCAGTCTCAAGCACATGATTTTCAACAGAGCAATTTCAGTGAAATGGGATTTGTAACCATGCAGAGAGTGAAAGAGCCAATCGTACCATGCCTGCAAAATGCTGCCACTCCACCTGTTAGTGGGCTAATGAAGCTCCAAACCCATGTAAGGCAGTTTCCTTTAATCCAGTTGTGCCGTAAGGAAATTGTTCACAGTAGAGCCAAGAGCGGAATGGGGAAAGTGCAGGGGAGTGGGACTAATTTAATAGCTCTTTCAAAGGCATGATGGGTCAAAATGGCCTCCTTCTATGCTGTATGATTCTAAAGGGAAGTGACATTCATAGAGGAAGTACTCTAGGCTCTAATGGATAAAGCGAGGCAGCAGCAAAGTAGCTTCTGCAGGGATGGAAGGCAAACAAATAGGGTACACCCGGCATAGGAGGAGATAGCAGTGAGAATTAATGTGGTGTCCAAGATATAAAACTTTTATGATAACTGTTTCATTGCCACACAGAGTCCTCACTGTATGAAAAAAAATGATTGATAAGCACCAAATATGCCTGTTTTGGTTCCTGCTCTGCTGCTACTGGATCTTGTTTTTTCTTTAACCCCTACACTTTGACCCCTACACTTTAACCCCTACACTTAATAAGAACATAAGAATTAGGAACAGGAGTAGGCCATCTAGCCCCTTGAGCCTGCTCCACCATTCAATAAGATCATGGCTGATCTGGTCGTGGACTCAGCTCCACTTACCCGCCCTCTCCCCGTAACCCTTAATTCCCTTATTGGTTAAAAATTTATCTATCTTTGACTTAAAAACTTTCAATGAGCTAGCTTCAACTGCTTCCTTGGGCAGAGAATGCCACAGATTCACAACCCTCTGGGAGAAGAAATTCCTTCTCAACTCAGTTTTAAATAGGCTCCTCCGTATTTTGAGGCTGTGCCCCCTAGTTCTAGTCTCCCCGACCAGTGGAAACAACCTCTCCGCCTCTATCTTGTCTATCCCTTTCATTATTTTAAATGTTTCTATAAGATCACCCCTCATCCTTCTGAACTCCAACGAGTAAAGACCCAGTCTACTCAATCTATCATCATAAGGTAACCCCCTCATTTCTGGAATCAGCCTAGTGAATCGTCTCTGTTCCCCTTCCAAAGCTAGTATATCCTTCCTTAAGTAAGGTGACCAAAACTGCACGCAGTACTCCAGGTGCGGCCTTACCAATACCTTATACAGTTGCAGCAAGACCTCCCTGCTTTTGTACTCTATCCCTCTCGTAATGAAGGCCAACATTCCATTCGCCTTCCTGATTACCTGCTGCACCTGCAAACTAACTTTTTGGGATTCATGCACAAGGACCCCCAGGTCCCTCTGCACCTCAGCATGTTGTAATTTCTCCCCATTCAAATAATATTGCCTTTTACTGATTTTTTTCCCAAGGTGGATGACCTCACACTTTCCGACATTGTATTCCATCTGCCAAACCTTAGCCCATTCGCTTAACCTATCCAAATCTCCTTGCAGTCTCTCCGAGTCCTCTACACAACCCGCTTTCCCACTAATCTTAGTGTCATCTGCAAATTTTGTTACACTACACTCTGTGCCCTCTTCTAGGTCATCTATGTATATTGTAAACAGTTGTGGTCCCAGCACTGATCCCTGTGGCACACCACTAACCACGGATTTCCAACCGGAAAAGGACCCATTTATCCCGACTCTCTGCTTTCTGTTCGCCAGCCAATTCTCTATCCATGCTAATACATTTCCTCTGACTCCGCGTACCTCTATCTTCTGCAGTAACCTTTTGTGTAGCACCTTATCGAATGCCTTTTGGAAATCTAAATACACCACATCCATCGGTACACCTCTATCCACCATGCTCATTATATCCTCAAAGAATTCCAGTAAATTAGTTAAACATGATTTCCCCTTCATGAATCCATGCTGCGTCTGCTTGATTGTACTATTCCTATCTAGATGTCCCGCTATTTCTTCCTTAATGATAGTTTCAAGCATTTTCCCCACTACAGATGTTTAACTAACCGGCCTATAGTTACCTGCCTTTTGCCTGCCCCCTTTTTTTAAACAGAGGCGTTACATTAGCTGCTTTCCAATCCGATGGCACCTCCCCAGAGTCCAAAGAACTTTGGTAGATTATAACGAATGCATCTGCTATAATTTCCGCCATCTCTTTTAATACCCTGGGATGCATTTCATCAGGACCAGGGGACTTGTCTACCTTCAGTCTCATTAGCCTGTCCAGCACTACCCCCCTAGTGATAGTGATTGTCTCAAGGTCCTCCCTTCCCACATTCCTGTGTCCTGCAAATTTTGGCATGGTTTTTGTGTCTTCCACTGTGAAGACCGAAGCAAAATAATTGTTTCAGGTCTCAGCCATTTCCACATTTCCCATTATTAAGTCACCCTTTTCATCTTCTAAGGGACCAACATTTACTTTAGTCACTCTTTTCCTTTTTATATATCTGTAAAAGCTTTTACGATCTGTTTTTATGTTTTGCGCAAGTTTACCTTCGTAATCTATCTTCCCTTTCTTTATTGCTTTTTTAGTCATTCTTTGCTGTTGCTTAAAATTTTCCCAATCCTCTAGTTTCCTACTAACCTTGGCCACCTTATGCGCATTGGTCTTTGATTTGATACTTTCCTTTATTTCCTTGGTTATCCACGGCTGGTTATCCCTTCTCTTGCCGCCCTTCTTTTTCACTGGAATATATTTTTGTTGCGCACTATGAAAGAGCTCCTTAAAAGTCCTCCACTGTTCCTCAATTGTGCCACCATTTAGTCCTTGTTTCCAGTCTACTTTAGCCAACTCTGCCCTCATCCCACTGTAGTCCCCTTTGTTTAAGCATAGTATGCTCGTTTCTGACACAACTTCCTCATCCTCAATCTGTATTACAAATTCAACCATATTGTGATCACTCATTCCGAGAGGATCTTTTACTAGGAGATCGTTTATTTTTCCTGTCTCATTACACAGGACCAGATCTAAGGTGGCTTGCTCCCTTGTAGTTCTGTTACATACTGTTCTAAGAAACAATCCCGTATGCATTCTATGAATTCCTCCTCCAGGCTACCCCGTGCGATTTGATTTGACCAATCGATATGTAGGTTAAAATCCCCCATGACTACTGCCGTTCCTTTTTCACATGCCTCCATTATTCCCTTGATTATTGTCGCCCCACCGTGAAGTTATTATTTGGGGGCCTATAAACTACACCGACCAGTGACTTTTTCCCCTTACTATCTCTAATCTCCACCCACAATGATTCAACATTTTGTTCATTGGAACCAATATCATCCCTCACAACTGCCCTGATATCATCTTTTATTAACAGAGCTACCCCACCTCCTTTCCCTTCTTGCCTATCTTTCTGAATCATCAGATACCCCTGTATGTTTAATTCCCAGTCTTGGCCACCCTGCAACCATGTTTCTGTAATGGCCACCAAATCATACCCATTTGTAATGATTTGTGCTGTCAACTCATTTACTTTATTTCGAATGCTGCGTGCATTTAGGTAGAGTGTTTTCATCCTAGTTTTTAAACCATGATTTTTAGTTTTGACCCCTCCTGCAGCCCTTTTATATTCAGTGGCCCTTTTTGTTTCTTGCCTTTGGTTTCTCTGCCCTCCACTTTTACTCATCTCTTTTCTGTTTTTTGTTTTGTCTCCTTTTTGTTTCCCTCTGTCTCCCTGCATTAGTTCCCATCCCCCTGCCATATTAGTTTAACTCCTCCCCAACAGCACTAGCAAACACTCCCCCAAGGACATTGGTTCCGGTCCTGCCCAAGTGCAGACCGTCCAGTTTGTACTGGTCCCACCTCCCCCAGAACCTGTTCCAATGCCCCACAAATTTGAGTCCCTCTCTGCTGCACCACTGCTCAAGCCACGTATTCATCTGTGCTATCCTGCGATTCCTACTCTGACTAGCACGTGGCACTGGTAACAATCCCGAGATTACTACTTTTGAGGTCCTACTTTTTAAATTTAACTCCTAGCTCCTTAAATTCGTCTCGTAGGACCTCATCCCTTTTTTTACCTATGTCGTTGGTACCAATGTGCACCACGACAACTAACTGTTCTCCCTCCCTTTTTAGAATGTCCTGCACTCGCTCGGAGACATCCTTGACCCTTGCACCAGGGAGGCAACATACCATCCTGGAGTCTCGGTTGCGGCCGCAGAAAAGCCTATCAATTCCCCTTATGATTGAATCCCCTATCACTATCACTCTCCCACTCTTTTTCCTGCCCTCCTGTGCAACAGAGCCAGCCACGGTGCCATGAACTTGGCCTCTGCTGCTCTCCCCTGATGAGTCATCTCCCTCAACAGCACTCAAAGCAGTGTATCTGTTTTGCAGGGGGATGACCAGATGGGACCCCTGCACTACCTTCTTTGTACTACTCTTCCTGCTGGTCTTCCATTCCCTAGCTGGCTGTGGATCCTTCTCATGCGGTAAGACCAACTCACTACACGTGCCACTTATGTCATTCTCAGCATCATGGATGCTCCAGAGTGAATCCACCCTCAGCTCCAATTCCGCAACGCGGTCCGTCAGGAGATGGAGGCAGATACACTTCCCACACACGTAGTCGTCAGGGACACCGGAAGTGTCCCTGAGTTCCCACATGGTACAGGAGGAGCATGACTTAACCATTAGATACCCTTAAATTGGTAACAACAATGTTACAGTTTACTTACTGATATAAAAAATAAAAAGAAAAGCTACTCACCAATCACCAGCCAATCACTTACCCCCTTGGCTGTGACGTCAACTTTTGATTCCTTTCTACTTCTTTTTTGCCTTCTCTCCCCGCTGTAGCTGTACAAGTCCGCCGTTGTAGGCCGCTCCGACGCTGCTCCCGCCTCTCACCAACTGCCGCTGCCTGTGGAACACCCGCTGGGCCTTTATAGGCCGCTCCGACGCTGCTCCCGCTTCTCACCAACTGCCGCTCTTCTTCCATGGACTCCAGCTGCTCCTCCACTATTTGCATGGTGAAGAATCTATTGTGATTTTGTTCAGCATGCACCCTTCACAATTATTTTCAAAATGTTCTCTGGGCATTCTATAAAGTCCCTCAAGTGGTCCAAACATTTGACGCATTGGATCAGCAGACCAATATTAATTTTATGCAAACTGATAACTCAAATCTAATGATGCAATTTGACCCTAGGCTTTGCTTAGATGTTCAAGTTGACGTAATCCATTTCTAAGCTTCTTACTTTCCTTTTTCTCTTGTTTATTTAATGTTGCTTTGTTAACTTTTTTCTTTATTACTCTTTCCACTCGATGCCATGAAAAATTCATGAATAGATGCTGTTCCCAGGCACTACTCAATGCCATTCTGAACCAGCTGCTAGGGCATATGATACAACAATCTGGGTCAACATGCCTTCCAAAGACATTTAGTCACCAAACTGCAAGGGAATTAGTTAAATACTTGAAGGATAAAAGGCTGCAGGGATATGGGAAAAGAGTCGGGGAATGGGACTAACTGGATTGCTCTTCGAAAGAGCCTGCACAGACTCAATGGGCCGAATGGCCTCCTTCTGTGCTGTACTATTTATTCTATGATCTTTGATTCTCTGTCCAGACATTCCAGCCTCTAAAAGCTTACTCGTGAATCACTGAAAAGTTCTCAAGTCTTATCTTAGACCTCCATGTACCCATCACATACTTGTGAATTGTAGTCACTGTTGTAATGTAGGGAAACACAGCAGCCAATTTGTGTAAATAAGGTCCCACAAATTGGGATAAATGACTAGATAATCTGTTTTAGTGATGTTGGTTGAGGGCTAAATATTCACCACTTCCCTGCTCTTCCTTGAATAGTGTCAGGGGATCTTTTGGTTCCATTTGTGAGGATAGATGGGGCCTCGGTTTAACATCTCATCCAGAAGATGGCATTTCGTATAGCACAGTGCTCTCTCACCACTGCACTGAAGTGACAACCTAGATTAGAGGTTGAGCCCACAATCTTCTGGCTCAGAGACAAGAATGCTACCACTAAGCTATGGGTGACACCTCCATGATTATGCAAAGAAAACCATTACTGATCTTTATAGTTAAGGAACAAACACTATTCTGCAATAAGTACATAAGCAGAAAAAACATTTTTTGTTCATAAAGTCAAAAATAAAGGCATTTCCTGACTAGACTAGCCTGTCTCATGAGGCATCACCAAAACAGAGGTACTGCAATCAGTCATGCCAGGTTTTTCTGAAACCAATTTGCCTCTAAACAGCTCCTGGTGCAATGAGAAGAAGTCTGGGCGTAAAGCCTTCTGATGTTCATTTGCATGTAACTTACATTCCTCCACCCTCTTCAGGTGCAGACACCAGATAAGCCATAGAGGAAGTTTGTTGCTACGCAATTCAGGAGCAGAAAGTGAGTAAAGGATTAGCATCCATTTTTCCTTTACATTGTACATGTTTTTAGGGCACTATTTGGGAAGAGCGCAGAGGAAATTTGATGCATCTTCCAATGATAATTCCGGTTGCAGTGCTCATGCTAAAATAATCACCACCCAGGAAAATGGGCTGGGGTCCGAGTGGATTTGGAGGGACCATATCCCACCCCAGTATCCCTTTAAATCAGTAATTATCTAAATATTTGCTGGCCACTCTTTCCATGCTCTTTAAACTGTGAGAAATAAGGATTTATAATCTGCCTAACAGAATCAGCGTATTAGAATTGAAATCGTGGTAACCCTAATGCAGCATATTAATGTTTAACAAACATGTGGCTAATGTTGTGAATATTTTTATTTTAAGAGTATGACTCATGCGAATTCCAGTCCTTACTTCCTGACTTGCAAAACACACAGGGGCCGAAATTGCCCCTTTCCTTAAGGCCTGTTACCACCGGAAATCGCCGGCCATGCTGCGGTGTGCAATGGCTGCCGACTTTTCGTGTAATGGCTGCCATTATCAAAATTCCGCTCCTGCGGTATCCCGGTGGTGATCCGCTCTCCCCTATTGCTCACCTGCTGCCGATCCATCCTAAGTGCGTCATCAGAGTGCGCACCGCCAATGTTTCCCCCCCCCCCCCCCACCCCACCAGCAACGAAATTCCGCCAAGAAAATCTTCCTCCCGCCGAGCGGTGCCAAAAGCTGCTTTTTTCAGATGGTGCAGTGAGGCTGTGGCCTTCTGAAATGGCGTTGTGGCTCCCATTAAAGGGGAGGACGCACTGCCGCTGCCACCATGTTTTTTTATTTGTCAGCCGACTGCCATATCGGGCCGACAATTGTGCCCCCGGGTTCGACCAGGCCGCCAATAGCCAGCCCGGCACCCCCTCTTGGGGCTCAGTGGACCGAACTTTAAAAATCGCGCAGGATCTCCCCTTTAAGTGAGCCGTGATGATGTCATCAGCTGATGACTGACAGCGGCGGACACTACTCGCCCCCTAACTTCCGCCCCTCTACTAAGCTCACTGTTGTATATCCGCCTCATTATGAGCGACTTCCGGCCTGCCGAAAAAAAAAGCCAAAGAGCAGAATTTCTCTCTCAAGAGGCCACCTCATCCACCGCGGCGGTAAAATACTAGAAATGGGGTGCGTGCGCTCCGTTTCCAGCAGTGGGCAATTTCGGCCCCATAGTGCATTTTAGTAAAACCATGTGATACTCAGACCTTGACAGTTTTCTTGGAGGCATCAGAATGAATAAAACATTACGGGCTGGATTTTCAGCTTCTGAGATTTCGGGGGGCGGTAATGACGGCCGGACGGTCCTGATACCACCTGTAAAAAGTTTGCGTCTCGTCCACAAAATTCGGCAGAAAGTGAGGTTCCATGATCAGGCATTACACCAGGGAGTTTTACTGCCGCAGCTGAAAATTGCGGCGTTAAAAAAGATGTGTTCACACATCGTGCTCTGGAAGCTGAGGCCCAGCCCTGTGTGAGTGTCAGTGGTCCCCAGGAAATGGAACGTGCTGTCCTTCCTCAAGATGACAGCACTCTGGCTCCCACCACTGACTCTCCAACCTTGCACCTAACGTGGTCCACTCCCGGTCCATCAGAGACTGCTGCTGTCGATGCTGAGGCACAGCAGTCTGCAGTCAGGCCTTCCAGGCTCAGAGCTGGTCCAGAGTGTCATCCTCGGCCGTCTGCACTGTCTGGCCCACCAACACAGCAGCCCTCAAGAAGCCTTACTGTAGGCACTGAGGCCTCATTAAGGAGGAGCAGCAGGCATAGGAGGGGGATGAAGGAAAAGGGGGGCAAAGCTCAGGGCAAGTCCCATTAAGGTGTAGGACAAAGCTATGGAGACGCCCTGATTTATTGTTATGACGTATGTAAATAGTTGAGTTGAATTAAGCCACTTCATTGTTCTTGAGTGCCTTGCAGCAGAATGCGGTTTATTAAATGGTTTTGTTTTGGTGGGGGGGGTGGTTTATTACTTTGTTGGAGTAAAATGTCACTTTGACCCTTTGCCATTGGTGTCGTGTGTATCATTCCAAAGTTCATAGGAGAAGTGCCTTTATGGTGGCACATAGTGTGGCCAGTATTAGCTGCATCCCTCAGCTTCCTCCATTCAAGCGAACCGGTCCATTATGAGCTGACGACATGCGGCTCTTGGTCCGGAAGTATCTCCATGTGGCCTCCCCCATGGATGGTTTGGCTGTCCAATCAGGGCATTGCCAGGCTCCTCTCCGTCGTCCTCCTCCTCCTGAGGTGGGGCTGCAATCCCCACTGGCAATGCCTGGCCCCGCATGAGAGCCAAGTTGAGTAACATGCAGCACACCACAATGAATTCGGAGACTTGTTGAGGGGAGTATTGAAGGCTGCCTCCAGAAAGATCCAGGCTTCGGAATCGCTGCTTGAACATCCCAATTGTCCGTTCAATGATGTTGCGGGTAGCTTCATGGCTCTCATTGTAGCGCTGCTCCACTTCTGTGGTGAGGTTGCAGAGGGGGGACATGAGACTAGTGGCTAGGCCATATCCTTTGTCCCCAAGCAGCCAGCCACGCCGTTCCCTTGGTCACTGAAACAATCATGAGACAGTGCTCTCATGCAAGATGAAAGCATCATGTGCCCTCCCTGGATAGCAGGCAATCACTGCGAGGATGCACTGCGTGTGGTCGCACACCAGCTACACATTTAGGGAATGGTATCTGTTGTGTTAATACTCTATTTATTTGTTACAGCTCATTGGATGGGCATTAGGACCCTGCGGGAGCTATTCACAGTTGCTATACTCATGCTGGTTCATGCCGGTTTGGGGACACTATTTTGGATTGCATAAAAGTACAGTTAAGTTAAGTAACATTTCTCCTGGCTCAGTTTGTCAGTTATTTAGGCGTACACAACATAGAAACATAGAAAATAGGTGCAGGAGTAGGCCATTCGGCCCTTCGAGCCTGCACCACCATTCAATAAGATCATGGCTAATCATTCCTTCAGTACACCTTTCCTGCTTTCTCTCCATACCCCTTGATCCCTTTAGCCGTAAGGGCCATATCTAACTCCCTCTTGAATATATCCAATGAACTGGCATCAACAACTCTCTGCGGCAGGGAATTCCACAGGTTAACAACTCTGATGGGCAATGCAATCCTGTTGGCGTTGGTAGGCTGTAGGTCTGCCTGTAGGAGCTGGCATATCTCTGTCAGCACTTCCTTTCAGAAGCGCAGCCTTCTCCTCAGAGAGCTGGAGGTATGAGCGTTGGTGCTGTAAACCCATGGTGGGTAAGCCCTCCTCCCCAGACGTCTTCGGCCTCTCCTCATCCGCAGGCCGACATAGCCAAGAGCCCTTCTTCTATCTTTTTGTCGCTGAGCAATAGCATGGAGCATGATACGTTGGCAAACTAGTAATGCCCCCCATTAAATTCTCTCACTGAAGTTGTAAGAATTCTAAAGATTCACAACCATCGGAGTAAAGAAATTTCTCCTCCTCTCAGTCCTAAATGGCCAACCCCTTATCCTGAGACTGTGACTCCTAGTTCTGGACTCTCCAGCCAGAGGAAACAGCCTCCAGCATCTACCCTGTCAAGCCCTCTAAGAATTTTATATGTTTCACCTCTCGTTCTTCTATACGCCAGAGAATATAAGCCCATTCTACTCAATATGTCCCTAGTCATAAGAACAGATGGAGAAGAAATTTTCTGGGTGAGGAAGAGTACCAACAAGGAATGGCGGCCTGCAGGATAACAACTCAAATTAAATCTATGCCCATACTACGTGCTACAAGCACCTACACCCAAACAGCAGAGAAGTATGGAAAACACTGGCATAACCCTTATCATCTTTTGCATCAAGAGTTTCATGTCTGCAATGCCTTAGCTTCAACTTTGTGGTTGGCGCAGAGAAGTGTGATGTCACACAGAACCGTCCTATGTTGTGCCAACAAGTTAAAATGCCACCTCAAATTACTTACGTGCTGTGTAGTCATCCCTTCACACAAGGTGGAATTTAAGCCATGGCATTAATATTAGATCCAAATGTTTTGTCAGCTTTTAAAAGAAATTTGCCCACAACCTGAGAGATAAAAACTGCACAGATGGTATCCCTGCTGCCATGTGCCATGTGATCTATCATACGGAGGAACCTCTGGAAATTGTGGAGAGGGTGCCGGGCTGCATGCTGGCGGGTTGATCTGATCATGGACTCAGCTCCACTTCCCTGCCTGCTCCCCATAACCCTTTACTCCCTTATCGCTCAAATATCTGTCTAACTCCGCCTTAAATATATTTAGTGACCCAGCTTCCACACCTCTCTGGGGCAGAGAATTCCATAGATTTATAACCCTCTGAGAGAAGAAATTCCTCCTCATCTCAGTTTTAAATGGGCGGCCCCCTTATTCTGAGATTATGTCTCCTAGTTTTAGTTTCCCCTATGTGAAAATATCCTCCCTGCATCTACCTTGTCGAACCCCCTCATTATCTTTTATGTTTCGATAAGATCACCTCTCATTCTTCTGAACTCCAATGAGTATAGGCCCAACCTACTCAACCTATCTTCATAAGTCAACCCCCTCATCTCTAGAATCAATCTAGTGAACCTTCTCTGTACAGCCTCCAATGCAAGTATATCCTTCCTTAAATACGGAGACCAAAACTGTACGCAATACTCCAGGTGTAGCCTCACCAATACCCTGTACAGTTGTAGCAGGACTTCTCTGCTTTTATACTCTATCCTCCTTGCAATAAAGGCCAACATTCTATTTGCCTTCCTGATTACTTGCTGTACCTGCATACTAACGTTTTGTGTTTCATGCACAAGGACCCCCAGGTCCCCCTGTACTGCTGCATTTTGCAATTTTTCTCCATTTAAATTATAATTTTCTTTTCTATTTTTTCTGCCAAAGTGGATAGCCTCACATTTTCCCACATTATGGCCCCAAGTTTCGTCCCGCGGCGAAAACGGCGCACCTCCGAGCTGGGCGCCTGTTTTTCGCGCTGAAAACTGCGCCTAAAAAAAAGTCCGATATTCTCGAGCTCCTTGGAGCTTGATGTCTGCTTGGCGCGGCGCGCTCTTCGCAGCAGGGGGCGGAGCCTAACACTTGCGCCGATTTTCTAAGTAGCAGGGGCCGGGTACAATTTAAATTAGCCTTCGTGGTGCCGGCAACCCTGCGCATGCGCATTGGAGCGTGCGCGCAGGCTCACACAAACATTGGCACTCGGCCATTTTTTAAAATACTGCAGAAAAAGTGAAGATTTGTTTCTTGGACCCCTGCAAAGGCTTGTAATTTAATTTTTTTTGATATTTCTGTGTGTGAGGGAGTGCTTTTAGCAGCACTGCTGAATAAATCACCTGCTGAAATCAGTGAGTTCAGCTTTTCACTGCTAAACTTGCAGAACCGGTGCTGCATTGGTGCATGCAAACTAAGTACTGTGTGTTTGGAGAAATAAGAGTGCCAATTCAACTTTGCAATGGATCAACGTCCACCAAGAACAAAGATGGCAAACCATTGCATAATACGTGGTGTTAACAATGCAGCACCCATTCTGCAAATTTAAATATAAAACTGTCGATGTGGCTGCCTCTCCCTGTCCAAATGGCCTCAGTCCCCCTCACAGCTCGAAGGCTGCTGCTGATTCTTTGGCTGCCGGCCAGCCACTGACGCCGCCCCTAAAGCGTGGCCGAATGGCCTCAAGCACCATAAAGAGCTGCATGTGTCCTGCGTTGATTCTTTGGCTGCCGGCCAGCCACTGACGCCGCTGCTATCTCATGGCCGAATGGCCTCACATGGTCCGCTGATTCTTCGGCTGCCGGCCAGCCACTGATGCCGCTGATATCTCATGGCCGAATGGCCTCGGGTCCGTCCGGTGCTGCTTCTTCGCGGCCAGCCACGAAGAGAATGAAGTCCTGCCTCAAGCACTGCAGCTCAGCTCGAAGCTTGCTGCCACTGCCGTCGAGACACTGACGCCACACCCCTGCCTGTCTCCAACATGAAAGGCCTGCCTGAAGCACAGCAGCTCGAAGGCTGATGCTATTTCACACAGGTAGGAACATGGTTTATTTAATCTTTTCTTTGCTTATAAATTTTTATTCAGGTTGGATTTATTTGTATAATATTTGTATAAGTATAACTAAGGATTGATTGTAGAATTTAATGACTTCCCTTCCCCCCCCCTCCCCCCCACCTCGTTCCCTACGCCTAATTTGTAACCTACGCCTGATTTTCTAAAGTGTAGACAAGGTTTTTTTGAGCGTACAAAAATCTTCACTTACTCCATTCTAAGTTAGTTTGGAGTAAGTTTTCACTCACGAAACTTTGAAATCGGGCGTAAGTGGCCGGACACGCCCCCTTTTGAAAAAAAAATTCTGTTCCAAAGTGAAACTGTTCTAACTGACTAGAACTGGAGCAAACTAAATGACGAGAATTCCGATTTCTAAGATACTCCGTTCTACACCAGTTGCTCCTAAAAATCAGGAGCAAATCATGCGGAAACTTGGGGCCTATATTCCATCTGCCAAATTTTTGCCCACTCACTTAGCTTGTCTATATCCCTTTGCAAATATCTTGTGTCCTCGTCACAATTTGCTTTCCCACCCATCTTTGTATTGTCAGCAAAATCGGCTACATTACACTCAGTCCATTCATCCAAGTCATTAATATAGATTGTAAATAGTTGAGGCCCCAGCACCGATCATTGCGGCACCCCACCAGTTACTGTTTGCCAACCGGAAAATGACCCATTTATCCCGACTCTCTGTTTTCCGTTAGTTGGCCAATCCTCTATCCATGCTAATATATTATCCCCAATCCCGTGAACTTTTATCTTGTGCAGTAACCTCTTATGTGGCATCTTATCGAATGCCTTCTGGAAATCCAAATACACCACATCCACTGGTTCCCCTTTATCCACCCTCGTTACATCCTCAAAGAACTCCAGCAAATTTATCAAACACGATTTCACTTTCATAAATCCATGCTGACTCTGCTTGATTGAATCATGCTTTTCCAAATGCCCTGCTACTGCTTCCTCAATAATGGACTCCAGCATTTTCCCAACGACAGATGTTAGGTTAACTGGTCTATAGTTTCCTGCTTTTTGTCTGCCTCCTTTTTAAATAGGAGTGTTACATTTGCAAATTTCCAATCCGCTGGGACTCCCTAGAATCCAGGGAATGTTGGTAGATTACAACCAATGCATCCACTATGAAGCATCATTTTACAAGTTTGTGTTCTAGGCATGAGGCTCATTACTTTCCATTCATTCATTCATTTTAACACCATGCAAGAGAAAAATGTATAGAAATGATGGCGGCAGTGAACCCAAAGTCCTGATAGGTGTTCCTGACAGGTGAGCCTCTGCACTGGGACGGTGAACTCATAACTTTACCCCATGGAAGAAAAATGGAAAGATTTCCATTCATACAACACCTTATCAAATATTTCAGAAAAGTTACACTAGAAAAATGGCAGCTATTGTTCACATTGCAAGATGCTTTTGGTAATGTTGGTTCAGGAAAGATATTTACTAAGACACCAGGAGAAGCTCTGGTTTGAGATTTTTTTACATCTATATTGTAAAAACTGGAACAGACAGATGGTGCCTATGTTTAATGTCTCATCTAAAAGACAACAGGATGAAAAGATCCATGGCTGTTCAGGCAGACACCCAGCATAACTTTGGCTGGAGTCCAACGGACTAGCTGAAAACTGGAGTGAAATCCAGTTATGCCATGTCCTGACCTCATGCCTAAATTTCCAGATAGTCTAGTGCAGGTGAAGCCTCTGCCTGCCTTTACATGGCCATTGGTGTAATGGAGTGTGGGGGCGGGAACTCTAAATGTCGCGTTCCCACACGTGATGTATTTGCTTCATGGGTTCTTTGCTTAAGAATTCATAGCAATACATTGCTATTAAGAACTAGTTGATTTATTAACAAAGGTTTAACAATCACACTGTACATTACCAGTTCATCCACTAGGCTCACAACTGTATACCTCAGTGTGGATGACCTAGACCCAACTGACTGGGGTTTTATTGAGTCTTGTGAACATCACGAGTGGCTAAGCCACTCACAATGCAACAGCTCTACAAACCTGTGAGCATACTCACATGTGCATACATTACACCACGTCCTGGGCCTACTTAGAGGTCCATCGTATAGTCGGGGTCAATATGCCTGCTTAGGCCAAGCGTACAAAATGACCAACTGGCAGTTGTGCATCTAGCTGGGTGGCCAGAACCCACACAGATTAAACAATTAGTTAAAAGAAAAATAATTTTAAAGGCGACTCCCCCACTGTATAGGTGGTGTAAGAGCACCTACGTTTTTCTTCCACTGGGGTAACTCGACACTCCCTCCCGGGCCCGGGTCTCTTCCTCAGGTTTTTCTGCCCTATTCATCGGGCGAGCTGCCACAGGTGAGCCCACAGCCAGCCAAAGCCATGCAAATTGTGTAACCTCTGCATGATTAAGGCTGAGAGATGGGCGGTGGAGGGGAAGGCACATCTTGACACTCACGCTGCGATGCGTTGTCTGCCCCACACCAAGGATTTTCGAGGCCAGCACCTTTAACAATGCACTACTCCCTCAGTACTTCACTGTCCTCATTTCTTGGAGTGATACTTGAACCCACAACTCTCTAACGCAGTGGCAAATTTGTTATCAAATGAGACAAGCTGGCAGAAAATACAGAACTGTAAAGCAGAACCCGAATAAAGGGCTGCATCTGAAATGTTAACCTATCTTTCTCTCACAGAAGGTGACAGATGATATTTATTTCCACAATTTTCTTTCTTCTTTAAACTTAAGGGGGCAGACATTCAGTTTGGGTGCTGAACAGGCCTGATATCAGCGATGCACCCGTGTCACCCACCCAACACAGCAGTTGGGAGTTCTGAACTACTTTGAGGTTCGGGCCTCAATAACATTTTGTTGTCAAACTGCCGGCAACAAATGGGTGCAATCCTTAAACCCTCCGTCCTTGCAAACTACCGCCCCATCTCCAACCTACCTTTCTACTCCGTGCCCATCTTTCCCACAACTCCATGTTTGAATCCCTCCAATCAAGTTTTACGTCCCTGCCACAGCACTGAAATGGCTCTCATCAAAGTCACAAATGGCATCTTTTGTGACTGTGACAAAGGTAAACTCTCCTTCCTCGTCCTTCTTGTCTTGTCTGCAGCCTTTGACGTGGTTGACCACTCCATCTTCCTCCAACACCTCTCCACCATCACCAGCTGGGTGGGACTGCACTCACCTGGTTCCATTCTTAACTATCTAATTGTAGCCAGAGAATCACCTGCAATGGCTTCTCTTCCCACTCCCGCATCATTACCTCTGGTGTCCCCCAAGGATCTATCCTTGGCCCCCTCCTATTTCTCATCTACATGTTGCTCCTTGGTGACATCATCCGAAAACACAGCGTCAGTTTCCACATGTACACTGACGACACCTAGCTCTATCTCACCACCACTTCTCTTGACCCCTCCATGGTCTCTAAATTGTCAGACTGCTTGACCGACATCCAGTTCTGGATGAGCAGAAATTTTCTCCAATTAAATACTGGGAAGCCATTGCTTTCAGTCCGCGCCACAAACTCCCTTCCCTAGCCACTGACTCCATCCCTCTCCCTAATATCTGTCTGAGGCTGAACCAGACTGTTCGCAACCTTGGTGTCATATTTGACCCTGAAATGAGCTTCCGACCACATATCCACGGCATAACTAAGACCACATGTTTCCACCTCTGTAACATCGCCCGTCTCCGCTCTTGCCTCAGTTCATCTGCTGCTGAAACCCTGAAGTCTTTGTTACCTCTAGACTTGACTATTCCAAAGCATTCCTGGCTGGCCTCCCACTTACTACCCTATGTAAACTTGAGGTCATGCAAACCTCGATTGCTCGTGTCCTAACTCGCACTAAGTCCCGTTCACCCATCACCCATGTGCTCGCTGACCTACACTGGCTCCCAGTTAAGCAATGCCTCAATTTCAAAATTCTCATCCTGGTTTACAAATTTCTCCATGGCCTTGCCCCTCCCTAGCTCTGTAATCTCCTCCAGTCTCACAACCTGCCCAAGATATCTGTGCTCCTCTAATTCTGCCCTCTTGAACATCCCTGATGATAATCGCTCAACCATTGGTGCCCATGCCTTCTGTTGCCTAAGCCCTAAGCTCTGGAATTCCCTGCCTGTGTTTTATTATGTTAAAGGCGCTATATAAATACAAGCTGTTGTTGTGCAAGCGCCGTCCATTTTCCTTTAAAGGTTGTAATCGGGGTCCTGGGACAGATGTGGACCCTGGTTTGCATAACTAAACAGCCTCCCACCTGCTTTGGGTGGGCCTGCTGGGCGTCCATTTAAAAGACCTGCGTGAAAGTTGACTTAGGCAGAGCACGAGCTCTCCACCAGACTTACAACTGCTGGTCGCCCGTGTTTCAGGCAAAGAGTGGGCGGCCAGCAGTTGACAGTCTCCTCTAAGATTTCCAACGTTCACAACTTTTCTCCTTCTCTCTTGTTCATTAATGGTCTGTCTTCATGCTTCTTCCACAGACTTGCATAGAAATTACAACAAGAAAACAGAGGGTTTAGTCCAATCTTTCCATGTCCACAGATCAGTAATCCTACTCTTACTGCCTGCCCTGTTCCCATATCCCTTTAACCCCCTTTCCTTCAACCGCTAATTGAACTAATGTGTAAATACAATAAACCAAGCAAGTCTTGTGTAGTGAAGATACAGCATATCATGTAACCATTTTATGTATCCACCAGGCTTTGTTCATGCACCACTATCAATGGGATTCAAGTCAATCTCCACAGTTCACTGTGCTCAATGCGCCTATGTCATCTAGAAACACTTGATAACCTTGAAACAGTGACCCTGGAATTCCATGGAGGCTCTCCCGGTTTCCCACTGTAAATCCTGTGGGAGACAGGTGGAGTCCCAAGGGAAGCAACGTAAACAGAATTGTTTACACGGTTTCCTTGGTGGTTCTGCTGAGTTACTGTGGGAGATCAGGAAAGCCTTTCAGAAATTCGGGGTCAGTATCCTTAGCTGGGAAGCTATTTTAGTTGTCTATTTTCTCCAAAGAACAAATACTTGGATCAAAACATAATCAGCAGTTTCTGCAATAAAACTTATCAGGGATGGCAGGAAAACTTAAATCTGTAAAAAAAACAGTCCCAACCACTGCCTGCCTGCAACCTCCTAACTGGAGTTTAGCTGTTTCTAATTAGGAAATGTTTAATTAAATTTGGAACAATTCAAAATGTTGCATAAACTTAAAGGAGGCCCATTTTCACATCTGATCCATTACACCCAAAATAACTGTGGAGGAGTAATTCTGGCAGTTGTACTGGGACTGCGCTGGGAAGTTAACCTAGCTTTCCCGTGTCAGGGGGAGAAGTCTGCAGGAATAGGTCTTCAACAGTGTGGAAGTGCATCTGCGCCACCCTTCTACCGGAGATCCCAGAAACGTGAGCATAAGATGCCTGGCTTGGAAGGGGCGGGGGGGGGGGGGGAGGCGGGGTTGGGGGGAGGCAGGAAGAGTTTCTAGGCTTCCACAGGAAAGGAAATTACTTGCATTTATATAGCGCCTTGCATGACCTCAGGATTGCCCAAAGCCCTTTACAGCCAATGAAATACTTTTGACGTGTAGTCACTGTCTTCATGTAGGGAAACACGATCCTAGTAAAGTTTCTGGCCACTCTGACAGACTCCCACTGGAGCAGCTGAGCAAATGTAGAGCCTAAGTTGTTTCATGCCAAGGCCACAACCCCATTATCCTCATCCTTGCCAAAATTCACCTGCTCCTTGTGCCCCAGAGAATCAAATGAAAGATTCTTGTTCTCAACTTAGGCATCTTGCATTCCCCCTCCTCACCTCCGCAACGCCCTCCAGGTAATGGAATGAAAATCAAACATAAGAACATAAGAAATGGGAGCAGTGATAGGTAATTTGACCCCTCGAGCCTGCTCCGCCATTCAGTAAGATCATGGCTGATCTGATCCTGCCTCACTTCAATGCCCGCTCCCCATAAACCTTGACTCGCTTATCGTTCAAAAATCTGTCTATCTGCACATTAAATATATTCAATGACCTAGCCTCCATAGGTTCTATAACAGGTTCTCTAACAAATGGGTTCTATAACAGTAAGGCAATCCGCTCCAACTGATTATTACGCCGGTGAAGACAGCAATTTACCCCATGATATCTAGGTTGTTAATCCACTGCTATAACCACTACACTACCATACGCCACTGCTTGGGGCAGCTCCTGCTGTGACTTGTGCATTCAATACCAGCTGTGTTCCCAGGCCCAGGTCTCCTCGTCTATTTGCTGAACTGCAGTAGACCTTCCATTGGTTGATACATCCATGTTCTCAGTCAGGAACTCCTCTGCACTTCATTCACTGTTGCAGCGATACTTCCAAATTTCCCCCTTCATTACACAAGCAGGGGTTGTATATCCAGGGTGCCCATGGAAGTGCTGCCGAAGTTAGTGGATGATCATGAGACTCCGGTGGAAATCCTACTTACAATTGCATAAGTGTACACGGCCCCCACATTATTGAGGCCGGCACCTCAGCCACTCAGCAAAAAACAATCTTGAACTTGCTGCGGGGCGGGAATGGAGTGGGAAACTGATCCATCCCATTTTAACTCCACTTTGCTTAGTTTCCGAGTTCAAATTTCCCCTCAAGACTTATCCTTGTAAAATGCTCACTTTTCAAATTAACTGTGCAGCTGTGGAATGTTGCACAAGTTCGTCTTTATTATCCTTAGCAGGTAAAAATCGGCCAATTTTCTAACATTTTAAGAAAGCAAAGTTGGCTAAAAACAGATTGAATGTGTCACTATCATATATACCTCTTAGTATGAAAGAGTCAGTTGTTATTGAAAATCATTAAACTATGCTCAAAAATGCAAACTGAAACAGATTTTTCTGAGGAGAGTGGATTCACCAGTCCGACTGCTAATACAAGAAGACATCACCATAAATTGCCTCGTGTGTGCCTGTGACGGGAATATACAAAGCTGAATGCAATAAATGGAACATGTTACCTTAACACTAGTGTGGCTGGTTTGGGTCTCAGCTTCAATGCAGTTGCTGTTTTCCTTCTTCTCTCGACGTGAAGAGGTACGTGTTGCCCGACTCTGGTATGCCAGCATGGATGGCAGCGATTCAGCAGCGTCTGTCTTGATGAAGAAGCCGTGGACTGTTGCTGTGCCTTGGGAGATGGTAGTGGTCTGATGTGGGGAGTTGGATTCATCTGAATCTCTGCAGTAAATCACTCCACTTTGAGAGACATGGATACTGGGAGCACAGCCCATCACTCTCTGCTCAGCTCCAGCTGTTGGCTGGACACTTTTTCTCTCTCTCTCTCTCTCTCTCTCTTTGCCACACTTTCTCCCAGTCAATCTCCCACCCTCGCTCTATTGTACCTTTTTTTTCTTTTGTTGTTCTCTATATCTTCCCTTTAATCTTTTTTCTTTTATCTGTCTCTTTTCTGTCTCCCCTCTAAAATCAATCTCCCTTTCTTGCAGCCTCTCGCTTTCCTGGCTCTCTCAGTCACTTTTGTCTCTTTTCCCCTCTTGTGCCCTCAATTAACAAATAACCTTTGTCGACATAATTAATATTCTGTGTAAGCCCGAAGGCTTTTTCATGCTCCTTTTATCGATCGCCGAATGGGGTTCATACAATACAGTGCAACAGCATCATCCAGAAAATGAATTTGTCATCACCGCTCAGAATCAGTGAAGCTCTGAATCAGACTCACTCTGATCTTCTGCTTTTCTCCTCAGCAGAGACGATAGTGGTAATAATCCACAAGAGGGAGAAAATGTCTCTCGAATATGTCTGTGATTCATGTGAACAATCATCTGCTCTCCTTACTTCCCCACGATGCTGCCATCAGAAGCTGTGATTGTAATTCACTCTATTTGTGACGTCAGAATAGTCCTTGACCTTTGACCTGGTCTCAGAGGCCATTCAAGCTTCCCGTTAGCAACATCTAGGTGCTTTACCTCGGTTACCTGACACGATCGCAGCAGTCCTGGTACAGACAGATTGGTCTTGCAATTGCTCCGTGGCACGTTATCACAGTGGTATCCCTGCTGTTCTCCAGATTCCAAGTAACAAGCTAATTGGACTTTCATATAAATCCAACTGACAGAATAATGACAGCTGGGTAGATTGTAAAGATTGGGCAGAGTACAGAATCTTTTATTTATGTCAAAGGCAAGAATTTGACTAAAATAGCGCCCTGTGGCAAATAGATAATTGCATTAAAAGACAGACTTTGCTATTTATCCAAATATGCATAAAACTGAGAAAAGCCGACTTGTGTAAGCTGTCATAATCATATCAAATGTGCTGAATGAATAAAGCACTGAACTGAAATTCCGTTTCACAATTAGGTCAGTTTAAAAATGAATGATCTAAAAGCCATCCAGAAACCTTAATGCATGTACACTGGTCATTTTGTTATCCAGGCAAGCTGTCACAAAGCACCGGAAGGGGAGGGGCGCTTCTAATCCAGGGATACAATATTTAAAGGGAAACTGTTTCACATTATTATCAACACATAATGGTGCTAGAAATATTCCTTTAGCACCGTATCAGGCACTACTTCATGTAAAAGACAACGTGTTCTCACATGACAATGATTATATAAGATATTCTCGTACTCTTAAGCACAACATGATTTTTTTTCCCACTGTTATAAAAATTACAAATCAGAAATAAAGCAAGTTAACCATATGCTGCATATAATGTTGCCAATACATTTTCACCTGCCCTTTCCTCAAACCTCTCCTCAATATGCCGCTACTGAGATTTTAATCCCCACACGCATCATTTTCGTTGGACATGATGGGTTAAAATCAGGCCTTAGGCACCAAGAACTTTTCATGAACGATATGGCGAGCAGCATAACTCACCATAACATGATCATAGTCTGAGGCAGTCCCTCGAAGCGAGGATAACTTGCTTCCACGCCAAAAAGGGTTGAGTTCACAGGTGTTTCAATGAAGGACCTAATATTCCGGATCCCGAACTACATCTTGAAGGGTGGAAGATGCCTGTGCGTGGATTTTTTTAACGTGTGGTGGCCATTGCACTCCAGCCACCACACGGGCTTGACAGAGCTAGGTCTTGGTCCAGTGGCAAGGATTAACCAAGATGACTGGAGATCAACTCTGCTGCACGGACCTCGTGCACACACACATCGCAGTGTGGGCTGGCTCGTGCTGCCCCTGGGCCCTCGCCTCTTCTGGTCCCGAACTCTCGCCTCTCCTGGGCCCCGATCACATCCCTCCACGAACTCTTGCTGCTCCTTCACTCCGACCTCGCCACTCCTGCTGTACCTGCCCGCATTGCAGTCAGCCATCGCCCTCCTGCAGCAGCACGCGCTGCTCCCTGCAGTGGTATGCCGCCGCACGCTGCTCCCTCTAATGGCCCAGGCCTGCTGATGGTCTTGCAGGCCGGGACCGCGCCGATTTCCGGGCCAGGCCGCTGCGCACCATAATGCGTACCATAACATGCATAAGAGCAGTGCTACAGTTCCCTGCACACACACACCATACCCCATAGAAAATGGTTTCAGCAGCTGGAGCTGCAAAGCTTCAGCAGCAGCTGCTTGCCTTTTTGCAACAAAATGTTGATAAGCAGTGAAATTGGAATGTGTGTATTCGCATTCTGGTCTCCAGGTAACATCATCTAGCAGTTGCTGCCTGAAATCGAAGTTGCCTCATCATTATACGACGAGCAAACACTTTCAACACAGTGGAAAGATCTTTGTAGTACGTCTTGCAATGTGCCAACCAGCTTGGTGTTGTAGAGATTCAAGCTCTATGCCATGCACCAGGCTTCCATAGAAACATAGAAACATAGAAATTAGGTGCAGGAGTAGGCCATTCAGCCCTTCGAGCCTGCACCACCATTCAATAAGATCATGGCTGATCATTCAACCTCAGTACCCCTTTCCTGCTTTCTCTCCATACCCCTTGATCCCTTTAGCCGTAAGGGCCACATTTAACTCCCTTTTGAATATATCTAACGAACTGGCCTCAACAACTTTCTGCGGTGGGGAATTCCACAGGTTAACAACTCTCTGAGTGAAGGAGTTTCTCCTCAACTCGGTCCTAAATGGCTTACCCCTTATCCTTAGACTGTGATCCGGTTCTGGACTTCCCCAATATCGGGAACATTCTTCCTGCTTCTAACCTGTCCAATCCCGTCAGAATTTTATATGTTTCTATGCGATCCCCTCTCATTCTTCTAAATTCCAGTGAATACAAGCCCAGTCGATCCAGTCTCTCCTCATATGTCAGTCCTGCCATCCCAGGAATCAGTCTGGTGAACCTTCGCTGCACTCCCGCAATAGCAACAATGTCCTTCCTCAGATTAGGAGACCAAAACTGATCACAATATTCCAGATGAGGCCTCACCAAGGCCCTGTACAACTGCAGTAAGACCATCCTGCTCTTATACTCAAATCCTCTAGCTATGAAGGCCAACATGCCATTTGCCTTCTTCACCGCCTGCTGTACCTGCATGCCAACTTTCAATGACTGATGTACCATGACACCCAGGTCTCATTGCACCTCCCCTTTTCTGAATTTGTCATCATTTAGATAATATTCTGCCTTCCTGTTTTTGCCACCAAAGTGGATAACTTCACATTTATCCACATTATATTGCATCTGCCATGCATTTGCCCACTCACCTAGCCAGTCCAATTCACCCTGCAGCCTCTTCGCATCCTCCTCGCAGCTCACACCGCCACCCAGTTTAGTGTCATCTGCAAACTTGGAGATATTACATTCAATTTCTTCACCTAAATCATTAATGTATATTGTAAATAGCTGGGGTCTCAGCACTGAGCCCTGTGGCACCCCACTAGTCACTGCCTGCCATTCTGAAAAGAACCCATTTAATCCGACTCTCTGCTTCCTGTCTGCCAACCAGTTCTCTATCCATGTCAATACATTACCCGCATTACCATGTGCTTTAATTTTGCACACTAATCTCTTGTGTGGGACCTTGTCAAAAGCCTTTTGAAAGTCCAAATGCACCACATCCACTGGTTCTCTCTTGTCCACTTTACTAGTTACATCCTCAAAAAATTCTAGAAGATTTGTCAAGTATGATTTCCCTTTCATAAATCCATGCTGACTTGGACCGATCCTGTCACTGCTTTCCAAATGCTCTGCTATTTCATCTTTAATAATTAATTCCAACATTTTCCCCACCACCGATGTCAGGCTAACCGGTTTATAATTCCTCTCCCTCCTTTTTTAAAAAGTGGGGTTACATTAGCTACCCTCCAGTCCATAGGAACTGATCCAGAGTAAATAGAATGTTAGAAAATGATCACCAATGCATCCACTATTTCTAGGGCCACTTCCTTCAGTACTCTCGGATGCAGCCTATCAGGCCCAGGGATTTATTGGCCATCAATCCCATCAATTTCTCTAACACAATTTCCTGACTAATAAGGATTCCCTTCAGTTCCTCCTTCTCACTTGACCCTCGGACCCCTAGTATTTCCGGAAGGTTATTTGTGTCTTCCTTAGTGAAGACAGAACCAAAGTATTTGTTCAATTGGACTGCCATTTCTTTGTTCCCCATTAGAAATTCACCTGATTCTGACTGCAAGGGACCTACATTTGTCTTCACTAATCTTTTTTTCTTCACATATCTATAGAAGCTTTTGCAGGCAATTTTTATGTTCGCTGCAAGCTTCCTCTCATACTCTATTTTCCCCCTCCTAATTAAACCCTTTGTCCTCCTCTGCTGAGTTCTAAATTTCTCCCAGTCCTCAGGTTTGCTGCTTTTTCTGGCCAATTTATATGCCTCTTCCTTGGATTTAACACTATCTCTATTTTCCCTTGTTCACCATGGTTGAGCCATCTTCCCCGTTTTATTTTACTCCAGACAATGTACAATTGTTGAAGATCTATAAATGTCTGCCATTGCCTATCCACCGTCAACCCTTTAAGTATCATTCACCAGTCTATTCTAGCCAAATCACATCTCATTTCATCGAAGTTACCTTTCTTTAAGTTCAGGACCCTAGACTCTGAATTAACTGTGTCACTCTCCATCTTAATAAAGAATTCTACTATATTATGGTCACTCTTCGCCAAGGGGCCTCGCACAACAAGATTGCTAATTAGTCCTCTCTCATTACACGACACCCAGTCTAGGATGGCTAGCCCTCTAGTTGGTTCCTCGACATATTGGTCTTGAAAACCCTCCCTAATACACTCCAGGAAATCCTCCTCCACCGTATTGTTACCAGTTTGGTTAGCCCAATCTATATGTAGAGTAAAGACGCCCATGATAACTGCTGTACCTTTATTGCATGCATCCCTAATTTCTTGTTTGATGCCATCCCCAACCTCACTGTTACTGTTTGGTGGTCTGTACACACCTCCCACAAGCATTTTCTGTCCTTCAGTATTCCACAGCTCTACCCATACAGATTCCACATCATCCAAGCTAATGTCCTTCCTTGCTATTGCGTTAATTTCCTCTTTAACCAGCAACGCTACCCCACCTCCTTTTCCTTTCTGTCTATCCTTCTTGGACGCTGAATACCCCTGGATGTTGAGTTCCCAGCCTTGGTCACCCTGGAGCCATGTCTACGTAATTTCAGTTATATCATATTTGCTAATAATTGCCTGCACAATTAATTTGTCCACCTTATTATGAATACTCCTTGTATTGAGACACAGAGCCTTCAGGCTTGTTTTTTTCATACTCTTTTTAACACTCTTTGTCCCTTTAGAATTATGCTGTAATGTGGCCCTTTTTGATTTTTGCCTTGGATTTCTCTGCCCTCCACTTTTACTTTTCTCCTTTCTATCTTTTGCTTATGCCCCCATTTTACTTCCCTCCGTCTCCCTGCATACATTCCCATCCCCCTGCCATATTAGTTTAACCCCTCCCCAACAGCACTAGCAAACACTCCCCCTAGGACATCAGTGCCGGTCCTGCTCAGGTGCAGACCGTCCGTTTTGTACTAGTCCCAACTCCCCCAGAACCAGTTCCAATGTCCCAAGAATTTGAATCCCTCCCTCTTGCGCCACTCCTCAAGCCACGTATTCATCTTAACTATCCTGCTATTTCTACTCTGACTAGCACTTGGCACTGGTAGCAATCCTGAGATTACTACCTTTGACATCCTACTTTTTAATTTAACTCATAGCTCCCTAAATTCAGCTTGTAGGATCTCATCCCATTTTTTACCTATGTTGTTGGTACCTATATGCACCACGACAACTGGCTGTTCACCCTCCCCCTCCAGAATACCCTGCAGCCGCTCTGAGACATCCTTGACCGTTGCACCAGGGAGGCAACATACCATCCTGGAGTCTCGGTTGCGATCGCAGAAATGCCTATCTATTCCCCTTACATTAGAATCCCCTACCACTTTGGCTCTCCTACTCTTTTTCCTGCCCTCCTGTGCAGCAGAGCCACCCATGGTGCCATGAACTTGGCTGCTGCTGCCTTCCCCTGATAAGCCATCTCCCCCAATATCAGCCAAAACGTTGTATCTGTTTTGGAGGGAGATGACCACAGGGGACTCCTGCACTACCTTCCTATTCCTGCTCTGCTTGCTGGTCACCCATTTCCTACCTGTTTATTCATTGCCAACTGCTTAATCCGGGTTCTCAAGTGAGGACCTTTGACAAAGAGACTTACCTACAGTGAGGCTGACTCAGCCTTCTCGGATGCACAGCGAAAGGTTGTGATGGGCTGGACAGTTTTCACATGTTGCCAAATCCTGCTTAGCCCTGGATCATACCCAGGGCCTGAAAGAAGCCTTCCATTGCACGTTATAAAGGAGAATTGTTTGGACATGTGCCTCGTGCATCCCAAACTACCTTTGCCGCACCATTAATGAGTGTGCCTTCAGCCATCTAGGCCCTACGCTCTGGAATTCCCTCCATGATCCTTTCCACCTCTTCATAGAATCATAGAAATTTACAACACGGAAGGAGGCCATTTCGGCCATTGTGTTCGTGCCGGCCGACTAAGGGCTATCCAGCCTAATCATACTTTCCAGCTCTTGGTCCGTAGCCCTATAGGTTACAGCACTTTAAGTGAACATCCAAGTATTTTTTAAATGTGGTGAGGCTTTCTGCCTCTATCACCCTTTCAGGCAAGGAGTTTTAGACCCCCACTACCCTCTGGATGAAGAACTTTCCCCTCATATCTCCTCTAAACCTCCCCCCAATTACTTTAAATCTATGCCCCCTGGTTGTTGACCCCTCTGCCAAGGGAAACAGGTCCTTCCTATCCACTCTATCCAGGTCCCTCATAATTTTATACACCTCAATCGGGTCTCCCCTTAGCCTCCTCTGTTCCAAAGAAAACAGACCCAGCATCTCCAATCTTTCCTCATAGCCAAAATTCTCCAGTCCAGGTAACATTCTGATAAATTTCCTCTGCGCCCTTTCCAGTGCAATCAGATCTTTCCTGCACCTCTCTCTCCATCTATAAGAACTTCCTTAAATCCCATCTCTTAGTCATCCCTCCTAACATTTCCATCTTTGACTCAGTATTGATTTTTGACTGATTACACTTCTGTGAAGCATTTTGAGGTGTTTTTCTACATTAAAGCCGTTGTATAAATGCAAGTTATTTTTGTTGTTGTTACAAACCTGCTTAACCTGCACTGGAACTATGCTGAAGAAAATGAAAAAGAACAAAATGGTAAGTGCACCAGAGGGTCAATTTTACAATCACACTCCAAACATGGAGCCTCACCTGCTGGGAGCGGATATTGGGAAATCACAGGCATGCTCCCAATGATCCCAAGCCCATTAATTGAATGGAAGTTTATAGGAAATGCGCACCTGATTTTTTGATATATCCTCTTGGTAGTCAAGGCTCCCTTGCCAGTAGTTGTGCAATCACAAAATTGGCCCTTAGATCCCCAGGTGAATTTGCAAACAACACAATATTGTCTGTGAAAAGGAGCAGAAGAATTCTTCAGAAGTCCCTGAAACAGACACACCAAGGCCATCCTTTCTAATGCCATCCAACAATCCACTTATGAAGGCATCCAATAGAATGAATGACAATGCAGAGCCTTACCATACTCCTCTTTCTACTAGTGGGATAGGTTCCATGAGTCTCCTCAAAAAATTGAAAGGCATATATTTGATATCAAGACTTATTTTTTAAAATTTCCCCCAAAAATCACAGAATTCTTTAAATTCCCAATTTTTAGCACCAAAATGGTGTCTGTGCTATGCAATTTTTGTACTGCTGTACAAATCGACAATGGGGTTGATTCTGTAGTCCCGTTAAAGTGGTGTCAGACTATAATTTCTTCCATTCAACTAGTGCACTGACCTGACCTTAAAAGTTACACTTCACTCTTTAAAAATAAATCGAATTAAACTCCACTTGGCATCTCAGAAAGCTTCAGCATTATTAAGCCTTAAACCTTGGCGGCTATTATTAGCAACAAGTTACATTTTTCAAGCTAAAATAATTTTGGTCTTGATCCACAGTAAAGTCACCAGGTTTCATTCCCCACTTTGCTTGTTATTGTTACCTTGACATCACTGGTCCCTTGGCCCCACTGCTTGCTCACTACATTGCCAGCTGCACCCGGCTCTGTAAAAAAATGCTACATACACTCCAGTCTCACTTGTAAACATCAGTGCCCCTTTCCACCAAGCTCTCTTGAAAACTCTGTCCGCACAAGATTGACACTTGCTGCAGCTCTGCCAGCAGATAAACAGGCATTGGCAAGTTTTCGGCCATTCTCAGTTCTTGAAGTAGTCAGGAACATCTTGCTTCAAAAATGCGTGTTAGCTTCTGGGAAATTTAGCACTGTAGAAGTATTTTGCTATAGAATGAACAACTAGAGTGCAGTTTTCAAATTTTGATTTTAGTCCAAAAGAACTTATTCGGTCACAGGATGTTTGTTGGCACCAGCAAGGCCCGCATAATTGTCCCTCCTGAATTGCCCTCGAGAAGATGGTGGTAAGCCACCTTTTACAACTGAGTGGCGTGCTATTGCTAGGCCATTTCAGAGGGCAGTTAAGCGTCAACTACATTGCTGTGGGCCTGGAGTCACATATAGACCAGATCGGGTAAGGACGGCAGATTTCCTTCCCTAAAGGATATTAGTGAACCAGATGGGCTTTTAGGACAATCATAGAATCATAGAAATTTACAGCACGGAAGGAGGCCATTTCGGCCCATCGTGTCCGCATCGGCTAACTACAGGCTATCCAACCTAATCCCAGTTCCCAGCTCTTGGTCCGTAGCCCTGTAGGTTAAGGCACTTTAAGTGCACATCCAAGTAGTTTTTAAATGTGGTGAGGGTTTCTGCCTCTACCACCCTTTCAGACAGTGAGTTCCAGACCCCCACCACCCTCTGGGTGAAGAAATTTCCCCTCATATCTCCTCTAAACCTCACCCCAACTACTTTAAAACTATGCCCCGTGGTTGTTGACCCCTCTTCCAAGGGAAACAGGTCGTTCCTATCCACTCTATCCCGTCCCCTCATAATTTTATACACCTCAATATGGTTTCCCTTCAGCCTCCTCTGTTCCAAAGAAAAGAGATCCAGCATCTCCAATCTTCCTCATAGGCAAAATTCTACAGTTCAGGCAACATTCTTGTAAATCTCCTCTGCTCCCAGTCCAGTGCAATCACATTTTTCCTGTAATGTGGTGACCAGAACTGCACACAGTACTCCAGCTGTGGCCTAACCAGTGTTTTATACAGTTCAAGCATAATCTCCTTGCTCTTGTATTCCATGTCTTGACTAATAAAGGCAAGTATTCCATATGCCTTCTTAACCACCTTATCTACCTGGCCTGCTACCTTCAGGGATCTGTGGATCTGCACTCCAAGGCCCCAGTGTCATACCATTTAATGTGTATTCCCTTGCCTTGTTAGACCTCCCCAAATGCATTACCAGATTGAATTCCATTTACCACTGTTCTGCCCACATGACCAGTACATTGATATCTTCCTGCAGTCCGCAGTTTTCTTCTTCATTATCAACCACACAGCCTATTTCAGTGCCATCTGCAAACTTCTTAATCATGCCCCCAACATTTAAGTACAAGTCATTGATATATACACCACAAAAAGCAAGGGATCTAACACTGAGCCCTGTGGAACCCCACTGGATACAGCCTTCCAGTCACAAAAACACCCATCAACAATTACCCTTTGTTTCCTGCCTCTGAGCCAATTTTGGATCCAACTTGCCACTTTGCCCTGGATCCCATGGGCTTTTACTTTCATGACCAGTCTGCCATGTGGGACCTTATCAAAATCTTTGCTAAAATCCATATACACTACATCATACGTATTGCCCTCATCGACCCTCCTGGTTATCTCCTCAAAAAATTCAATCAGGTTAGTCAGACACAACCTTCCCTGAACAAATCCGTGCTGACTGTCTTTCCAAATGAAGATTGATCCTGTCCCTCAGGATTTTTTCCAATCATTTTCCCACCACTGAGGTTAGGCTGAGTGGCCTGTAATTACTCGGTCTATCCCTTTCTCCCTTTTTAAACAAAGGTACGTTAGCAGTCCTCCAGTCCTCTGGCACCGTACGTGTAGCCAGAGAGGACTGGGAAATGATAGTCAGAGCCTCTGCTTTTTCCTCTTTTGCTTCTCTTAACAGCCTGGGATAGATTTCAAACGGGGCTGGGGATTTATCCACTTTCAAAGCTGCTAAGTCCCTTAATACTTCCTCTCTCAATATGTTTATCTCGTCTAATATTTCACACTCCTCTACCCTCATTGCAAAGTCTGCAACACCCTTCTCTTTTGTGAAAACAGATGCAAAGTACTCATTAAGAATCATACCCACATCTTCTGCCGCCACACACACATTTCCTTTGTGATTTCTAATAGGCCCCACTCTTTCTCTAGTTATCCTCTTGCTCTTAATGTATTTATAAAATATCTTTGGGTTTTGCATGATTTTACTTGCCAACATTCTTTCATGCTCTCTCTTTGCTTTCCTGATATCATTTTTAATTGCACCCCCGCACTTCTTATAATCCTCTAGAGTTTCTGCAGTATTGAGTTCTCGGTATCTGTCATAAGCTTCCCTTTTTTTCTTTATCTTACCCTGTATATCCCTTGACATCCAGGGGGCCTCTAGATTTGCTATGCTATTTTTAGGTATTTAGATAGCTTTTTAGATATTTGGACAAGTTACCAAAAGTTTGGTAGCTTTTAAGGAGCGTCTCAAAGGACACAGGTAGAGGTGCGGTGAGGTTTAATGAGGGAATTCCAGAGCTTATAGCCTAGACAGCTAAAGGTACGGCCGACAATGGAAGGGCAAAAGAAACTGGGGATACACAAGGGGACAGAATTGGGAAAATGCAGTATTCTGGGACGGTAGTTGGGCTGGAGGAGGTTATGATTGAGAGGGGCAAGGCCATGGAGGGATTTGAACACAAGGATGAGAATTTTAAATTTGAGGTGTTGGTCAGTGAGAACAGGGGTGATGGGTGAACGGGACTTGGTGCAAGTCAGGATACGGGCAGCAGACTGAGAAGAGTGTGTTAGGCTATCATAGAAAGATGTTTCTAGCTGGCTGGCCTAAACATTTCACTAACATTTCTGTCCACATTTGCACTATGCAGTGGCCCATAACACCATAAAAAAAAGAAATTCTTGCATTTATATAGCGCCTTTACTGTAGTACAACATCCCAAGGCACTTCACAGGAGTGTTACAAGAAAAGAATTTGACACCGAGACACATAAGTAGAAATTAGGGCAGATAACCAAAAGCTTGGTCAAAGAGGTAGGTTTTAAGGAGTGTCTTAAAGGAGGAAAGAGAAGTAGAGAGGCAGAGAGGTTTAGGGAGGGAGTTCCAGTGCTTACGGCTTAGGCAACAAAAGGCACAGCCACCAATGGTTGAGCAATTATAATCAGGGATGCTCAAGAGGGCAGAATTAGAGGAGTGCAGATATCTCAGGGGTTGGTTGTGGGGCTGATGGCGATTACAGAGATAAGAAGAGGTGAGGCCACTGAAGGATTTGAAACAAGGATGAGAATTTTGAAATCGAGGCGTTGCTTAATCAGGAGCCAAAGTAGATCAGCGAGCATAGGAGTTATGGGTGAGCGGGACTTGGTGTGAATTAGGACACGGGCGGTCGAGATTTGGATGACCTCAAGTTTACGTAGGGTAGAATGTGGGAGACCAGCCAGGAGTGCTTTGGAGTAGTCAAGTCTAGAGGTAACAAAGGCATGGATGAGGGTTTCAGCAGCAGATGAGCTGATGCAGGGACGGCAATGTTACAGAGGTGGAAATAGGCGGTTTTAGCTATGCTGCAGATATATGGACGGAAGCTCATTTCCGGGTCAAATATGACACCAAGGTTGCGAATAGTCTGGTTCAGCCTCAGACAGATGCTAGGGAGAGGGATGGAGTCAGTGCATAGGGAACGGAGTTTGTGGCAGGGACTGAAGACAATGGTTTTGGTCTTCCCAATATTTAATTGGAGAAAATTTCTGTTCATCCAGTACTGAATGTCGGACAAGCAGTGTCCAACAATGTCTGAAACTATTATGGAAGCTCACCCAGTTATCTGCCGTAACCTTATTCTGCACTAATAGAAATAAATTATCTGGATTAGGTTGCAATGTAGCGTGACCAATTGCGCGGAGGAGAGACTTTGAAAGATTTTTTTAGATGGTGTTTGATATAAATACATGCTTTATGTATTTATGCCAATGAATCCTTTCTATAAGGAATGTTGGCCATGTGGGATATTTTCTGGGATAGGCCTCTTCATTCTTAAACTATGTATGAGAAATTATGTGGAACTGTAGCTAATATTTTGCAACATTTGAAAGTCTGACGTAACATTTTCAATCAAGGCCAGTAACAACATACAAATCATGAAATATTCTATGCATTTTATATTAGGTGTGGCTTAGTGGAGCCATTCCTCCCAATTGTATTGGGTATCTCAATGGAGTTCGTCAATCCATCTGCACTTCTCGATATAAACAACTTGCAAAAACAAAGGCCCCGATTTTAATTCCGGGGCAGATTTTAGCGGTTAATTTTTGTATCAGTTCAAAACTTAGCTGTTGCAGCCAAAAACATGTCCAGACTATTCCAGGTCTCATTATAATCTTGCAGGCAGGTTTCCCACCCAATTTGCTGACCTGCCAGGAGGCCTGCCCACATCCAAGCACAATTTACTGCAGGTCAGCCAGAGGCCTATTTAAAGCCCAAATATACTTCTTAAAGTGAGGTTGCAAGAGAGCAATGAAACTGAGTCAGCATGAATTGCAGGCAAGCCTAAAAGTGTTCTGAGGCCTCCCTGGAGGTCCTGTTAAAAGAGGTCAGGGCGAGGAGTGAAATTCTCTTCCGAGCCAGTGCCAGGAGGATCTCCAAAAACAACAAGTTCACCTGGAATGGAGAGTCATTGCTGAGATTGTCAGCACCTGGAGCATCATCACCATAACCTGGATCCAGTACAGGGAGCACTTCAATGAACTGAACAAGACCGACAAAGGCAAGTACATTTCTTCATTTCTCCATCGCTCTCAACAATACATGGCAACTGTCATGTATGTAACCACAATGTAACACCACTGTATTACTGTATACACTCAACCTAGATGCACACCTTGACCACAAGGGGTGAACTTGTGGGAGACACTCATTACCTGATCACACAGGTATAAAAAGGGAGGTCCCACGCAGGGTCATCGTCTTTGGAGCCCTGTGAATAAAGAGTTAAGGTCACAGAGTGACCTTGTCCCCAGAATGTGCCTCGTGTGGTTTCATACTCTCGAGTAAGGACTTTACATTGGCGACGAGAAATGGGAATTCACGACCCACGAGAATGGCCACAGGTAGCACAGAGGAACGGCACTGTGTTGGGGAAGACTGGGACGATTTTGTCGAGAGGCTTCAGCAAAGTTTCGTTACGAAAGAATGGCTGGGGGATGCAGCGGCCGACAAGCGAAGGGCTCAACTTTTTACCAGCTGCGGACCACAGACTTACACGCTCATGAAGGACTTACTAGCACCCGAAAAGCTGGCGGACAAAACCTTTGAAGAACTTAGCAAATTGATCGGGGAGCACCTCAAACCGGCGAGTAGCATAAATATGGCCCGACACAGATTCTACACCCATCGGCGTTGTGAAGGACAGAGCATACTGGACTTCGTAGTGGAGCTCCGCCGTTTGGCCAGCCTCTGTAAGTTCACAGATGCCTGCAGGGGGGAGATGCTAAGGGACTTCTTTATCGAGGGCATTGGTCATGCGGGAATTTTCCACAAATTAATTGAGACCAAGGATTTGACCTTGGAAGCGGCGGCGTTGATAGCTCAAACTTTCATGGCGGGGGAGGAAGAGACGAAAATAATATTCGCGCGCAATTCTGCCTCTAACGTGGCGATGGATCAGGGAGTCAACATCATTAATGTGACTCAGAGCCCCACAGGCTGGCAGGGGCAGTCCGACACTCCCCAGGCAGCAATAGACCCCAGAATAGGACTTCAACAGAGACAATAGCAGCTGAACGGACATTCACGCCATCACAGTGGACAATGCGGCCCGGGATGGGGCCATTGAAACCCACTAATAGGGTACTTAAGAGCAGTCAAAGGGACAGTCAGTGCGGAATGCCTGGCCATAGCCCTTTTGTTCCCAACAATGGAAACTTTAACTCATGCTGGAGGTGTGGGGGAAAACACTCAGCTAGATCTTGCAGATTTCAACAGTTTGTCTGCAGGACCTGCAATCTCAGTGGCTACTTAGCTCGAATGTGCAGGAAGTCTGCAACCAGACTAATATATGAGGCGGATGGACCAGAAGAGGGTTCTTTGAGGCAGGATGACTTTTGGGGCAAATCGATGGACGCCGTGGTTCAGCGGGTCCATGTGGCGAATATTCACAGTTCATATACCAAAACACCACCAATGATGGTGAGGGTTTTATTAAACGGTATCCCTGTATGCATGGAGCTGGATACTGGGGCCAGCCAGTCACTCATGGGCATTCAGCAATTTGAGAAGCTATGGCCACTTAAAGCCAGTAGACCCAAATTAGCACGTATTGAGACACAATTACAGACTTACACTAAAGAAATCATTCCAGTACTAGGCAGTGCGATGTTGGCTGTCAATGGATTAGTGAATCGGCTGCCGTTCTGGATTGTCCCGGGCAATAGTCCCACACTGTTGGCGAGGAGCTGGTTAGCCGAGATGAACTGGAAATGGGGGGATGTTCACGCAACGTCATCTGTGGAGCGAAGTTCGTGCTCACAAGTCCTACAACAATTCGATTCACTATTCCAACCTGGCATCAGGACTTTCAAAGGCACTAAAGTAGTGATACACATCACCCCGGATGCCAGGCCAGTGCACCACAAAGCCAGAGCGGTGCCGTATGTGATGCGGGAAAAGATCGAGAGCAAATTGGACCGGCTGTTGAGAGAGGGCATCATCTCGCCTGTTGAATTCAGCGACTGGGCGAGCCCCATCGTTCCTGTCCTGAAAGCAGATGGCTCGGTGGCGACTACAAGACCACCATCAATCGGGTGTTCCTACAAGATCAATACCCGCTCCCAAGAGCGGTGGACCTCTTCGCCACGCTGGCAGGCGGCAAGCTGTTCACCAAGTTGGACCTCACTTCAGCCTATATGACCCAGGAACTGGCCAACGAATCTAAACTACTGACCACCATCACCACGCACAAGGGACTGTTCGTTTATAACAGGTGCCCGTTTGGCATTCGATCAGCGGCCGCGATTTTTCAACGAAACAGGGAAAGCCTGCTTAAATCCATTCCTGGAACGATCGTATTCCAGGACGACATCCTTATCACGGGTCAAGACGCTGAGGAACACCTCCACAACCTGGAGGAGGTGCTACGCCAACTGGACCGGGTAGGCCTGCGACTCAAGAAGTCTAAATGTGTGTTCTTAGCTCCTGAGGTTGAGTTTCTGGGCAGGAGAGTTGCTGCAGATGGGATTCAGCCCACAGAATCCAAAACAGAGGCGATTCAACGAGCATCCAGGCCCTGCAACACATCGGAGTTGCGTTCATTCCTGGGACTGTTGAACTATTTCGGGAACTTTCTGCCGAACTTGAGCACGTTGTTGGAGCTGCCAAACGTGCTCCTGTGTAAGGGTTGCAATTGGTTTTGGGGGGACTGTCAGGAATGGGCTTTTGATCGGGCGCGAAACCTACTTTGTTCAAACAAGTTGTCGACCCTGTACGACCCCTGTAAAAAATTGGTTCTGACATGTGATGCTTCGTCCTATGGGGTTGGGTGCGTGTTGAAGCAGGGCAATGCTAAGGGTCAACTACAACCTGTGGCTTATGCCTCCAGGTCGCTCTCTCAAGCAGAACGGGGATATGGGATGGTCGAGAAGGAAGCGCTTGCATGTGTCTATGGTGTAAAAAAAATGCATCAGTATCTCTTTGGTGGGAAGTTTGAATTAGAGATGGACCACAAGCCATTAACATCCCTGTTGTCAGACAGCAAGGCTATCAATGCCAACACATCAGCTCGCATACTGCGATGGGCTCTCACGCTGGCTGCCTATGACTACTCCATCTGGCACCGGCCCGGCACTGAAAATTGCGCTGACGCGCTCAGCAAGCTTCCACTGGCCACCACTGAGGGGGCAGCGGAGCAAAGCGCTGAGATGGTCATGGCTGTCGATGCCTTTGACAGCGCAGGCTCCCCCATCACAGCCCGCCAGATCAAAATCTGGACAAACAGAGATCCCCTCCTATCCCTGATTAAGAAATGTGTCCTGATTGGGGATTGGGCGCCTGCACACGGAGCGTGCCCTGAGGAGGTCAGACCGCTCCACAGTCGGATGGATGAGCTCTCCATCCAAGTCAACTGCCTACTATGGGGCAGCCGGGTAGTTATGCCCCAGAAGGGCAGGGAGGCATTCATCAGGGAACTCCACTGCGAGAACCCAGGCATTTTGCTGATGAAGGCCATTGCCCGGTCACACGTTTGGTGGCCTGGAATTGATTCAGACCTGGAACACTGTGTTCGCAGGTACACGATGTGTGCCCAGCTGGGTAATGCCCCCAGGGAGGCCCCGCTCAGCCCGTGGCCCTGGCCCACCAGGCCATGGTCACGCATTCATGTTGACTACGCGGGCCCGTTCATGGGTAAGATGTTCCTTATTGTGGTAGATGCATACTTGAAATGCATCATTCTGAATTCATGCACGTCATCCACCACCGTGGAACGCGCACGTGCGATATTTGCAACCCATGGCTTGCCGGACATCCTGGTTAGTGATAATGGCCCATGTTTCACAAGCTAAGAATTCCGAGAGTTTATGTTGGTCAATGGCATCAAACATGTCAGGACTGCGCCATTCAAGCCGGCCTCCAATGGCCAGGTGGAATATGCGGTCCAAATCATTAAGCAAGGTATGCTCAGGATTCAAGGACCCTCCCTACAATGCCGCTTATCGCGTCTCCTGCTGATCTATAGATCCCGACCGCACTCGCTCGCGGGGGTCCCACCCGCAGAGCTACTAATGAAACAGACACTCAAAACTCGGTTGTCCCTCGTTCACCCAGTCCTGACCGACATAGTTGAGGGCAAACGCAAGTCACAAAACGAGTACCACGACCGTAATTCGAGGGGGAGATGTATAGAAATAAATGATCCTGTTTTCGTCCTCAGTCACGCCACGGGGCCCAAATGGCTTGAGGGCACTGTAATTGACAAAGAGGGGAATAAGGTCATCATGGTAAAACTCAACAATGGTCAGATATGCCGTAAGCATCTGGACCAAGTAAAAAAAAGGTTCAGCATCGACACGGAGGAACCTGAAGAAGACCATGAGATGGAGCTCACAACACCGCCAGTGAACGAGCAACAAGAGCAATCAGAAGAATGCACAGTCCCTGCGGTCAGCCCGGACAGGCCGGAATCACCACAGGTGACAGACACTCACGTTAGTGCCCAACAACCAGAGCCCCAACTGCGGCGCTCCACGAGGGAGTGTAGACCACTTGAAAGACTAAACCTATGATCCCAATAAGACTTTGTGGGGGGGCGGGGGGGTCGGGGGGAGATGATGTCATGTATGTAACACCACTGTATTACTGTATAGACTCAACCTAGATCCACACCTTGACCACAGGGGCTGAACTTGTGGGAGACACTCCTTACCTGATCACACAGGTATAAAAAGGGAGGTCCCACGCAGGGTCATCGTCTTTGGAGTCCTGTGAATAAAGAGTTAAGGTCACAGAGTGACCTTGTCCCCAGAATGTGCCTCGTGTGGTTTCATACTGTAGAGTAAGGAATTTACAGCAATAGCCCTTCCCCCCTTTCCCCCAGTACTCCCTTCCCTCCATCACATCCTTCAATACCCAGCACAGGAGCACACTACACAATTTGAATTTATTCATGAGGTACGTGGCAGCTTTCAGTCAGCTGCAGAGCAGAAACGGCAACTGCGACTTTCTGGCTGTAACAGGGCGGTATGTCAATTTTTCTGATTTTAACCACTCGCCCACTCCATTCCTGCCAAGCAGGTTGGGTTAAAATAGGGGCCTAAATCTCAAAATGTGGTGGTGTCCACGTTGTACATGAACCTCTACCACTGCTACAGAAATAGAGATCGAGAGTTAAAATTTACTCCAGGTTGATGCCAAAGAGACGTTACAGTTGGCTTTGTGGTAAAGCCAGAGATTGTTTACCAATGTGTTTACATGGAAAGCTCTCCTATTCTTACAATGGTACTACCCTGTATATATTGCCAGTGGACAGTTATGCTACACCACTATATACTAGTTACAATTTCAAAAATGAATTAAGGAATGAGAAATGAGCCACATTACAACAATAATCTATAGTATGTGGTGGTAAAGGATGGAAAATAAATCCTTCAGCAAAGCAGGTGAAGAAGCCACATGTGGGTCAAAGCAAGACTCTCTCACTTACTGAGGCCGGAATCTTGCCGGTGCTCAGAGGGCGGATTTGGAGGCGGGTCCAATGTTAAAATATAAAATACTGACAGCGGGGCAGTATCCCGCTCTGAACCCGCCTCCTGGTTAATTTCCCAAGTACCAGCTCTGCCTGCAGTTTGCAGACCCGGCACTAAGCAATGGGACAGGCAATTGAGATACTTAAGAAACTGCTTAAAAGTATTTAAGCAGCATTTTACCAGGTCCTAACGATTTTTTTACGAGGTTCCTGGTGCTCGGGGATCACATCAGGTAAGAGTTTTCAAGCACTCTCCGATACTGTGATCAGTTGACAGCTGGTCAAAGCTACCATTTCACAGCTGTTCAATTCCCAATCTCAGAAGATGGAGCCTTCAGGATTTGGAATACACTTTTCAGCTTTATGGAGGTTTGAAGTGTTTGCAGTGAACTGTCTATCCAGTGTCACCTCCTTGGAGCAACCTCTCTCACCACTGACAGATCACTTCTGTCATCTCAACCTCACCTGCCATCTATTCCATCAGCATCAGTGCCCTTGAAAAAATCTCACCTTGGCCCTCAGAATCCCACCACGATCACCCAACACCAACATCACTAGGCACACCAGTATCACTGACAACAATGTCAACCTTCTCCGCCATCACATGGTGCTGCACTGGACACAGGCTGTTGTCTGGAATGCCAGGGATGGCCTCACCATGGCCAGATTTACTTTACTTGACGCTTTACACCCTGGCTGCCACATGATGCGCCATGTTGGCACCAACCCACACCAGCAACATAAAGCACCCCTGCAATGCCCAAGCCATTCCTTTTACACTCATCACCATTGCCGGGGGGTGGGGGGTTACCTTTATGTCTCACCATTCACTGCAACTCACTAAGCTACTTCCAAAGGTGCTCACAAATCTGTCCAAGAACGCAAAGTGTTGAACATAAAGATTTCAATGTTTGACAACTCATTAGCAGAAACTCTACGTGAACATTGACTAAAAGATCCAAGTGCCTACCCTTGTGTGTTGTTAGTTAGTATGATTGGACAAGGCTGAGTGTGAGGGGTGGCTAGTGAGATGGGGAAGTGATAATGTAGATAGAGAGAGAGAAGAATGGATGGAGGTGCAAGGTAAGTTGGTGTGAGTAAGGTTGTGCAGAAGTAGGGTAGGGAAGGCAGACTGATAGGGATGTGATGAATAGCACAGCAGGATGAGATTGAGTGTGGCTTTGCAGTAATGTTTTGTGATCTACTGAAATCATTGAAAGATTTGCATCACTGCAGCCTGGTCCTCCTGACAACATCCCTGGTTCTCTGCAATGTTCAACCAGGCCGTGTTGGTGTCCTGGAGAGACCTCTTCCGCCCATTGGAAGGGAAGAGAACCTGCATGCGTGTTGTGACTGCCTCCAAAGCATCTGGAGAGAGTGCTTGGAGAGCCTGGGTGCAACCATGCGCCTATGTGCAACATCTCAATGCTGCAGAACACTGATAGCACAACTGTCAAAATGAATGTGGGCATGGTCCATTTAAAGAAACGTGCTGATGATGTCATCAGATGACATCATCAGACCCACTTGTTTATAATTGGCCAGGAACCTCGCAGGGCGGGCTTAACAAGGCCCAACAATGTAAAATTACTTGGAGAAACATAGAAACGTAGAAACATAGAAAATAGGTGCAGGAGTAGTCCATTCGGTCCGTTGAGCCTGCACCACCATTCAATATGATCATGGCTGATCATGCAACTTCAGTACCCCATTCCTGCCTTCTCTCCATACCCCTTGATCCCTTTAGCCGTAAGGGCCACATCTAACTCCCTCTTGAATATATCCAACGAACTGGACTCAACAACTTTTTGTGGTAGAGAATTCCACAGGTTCACAATTCTCTGAGTGAAGAAGTTTCTCCTCATCTCGGTCCTAAATGGCTTACCCCTTATCTTTAGACTGTGTCCCCTGGTTCTGGACTTCTTCAACATGGGGAACATTCTTCCTGCATCTAACCTGTCCAATCCTATCAGAATTTTATATGTTTCTATGAGATCCCCTCTCATTCTTCTAAATTCCAGTGAATACAGGCCCAGTTGATCCAGTCTTTCTTCATATGTCAGTTCTGTCATCCTGGGTGAAGACATTGTGGGGTTTAGTGCGCACCCAAAGTCACTCGCCTCGCTCCCAACCCAGTAGGAAAAACCATGGCCTGAGAGTGAATGGCTGATTGGCAGGTAGTAATTCAACAAATTAACCTCATCTACAGGAATAAAAGGAACTTGGAAGAGGTGCAAGAAATGTTGAACAATGTTTCAAAAATGCACAAACTCCTATTCTGTATGGAACCTGGAGCGATTCGTCCCAAAGACTACAAATCCTAACGTTCAAGGTACCTATAGTTGCTAGTTTCAATCTCCTGCGAAATCTCAACTCCGCCCCATGAACCAATGCTTTGTACTTCAGCCACATTTTCTGGGCAATGGTACTCGTGCCGATCTGTCTGCTGGAAGGTGGAGTGACCCACAGCCACTCCATCTGAAGTCCCCCCAGGTCTCCTGCCTGAAGAAAAAAATTGTCCAGAAAATTCTTCAAGCTCCCTGCAAACTAAGGTAATCAGTCCCTTTATCAACCTGTGAAGGACAGTGAGGAAAATATCACTTTCAACTAATGGCACAAGAGCACATGGCAAATGGTGGCAACTTGGTGTGTCAATCTTTCAAGCCACATCCATGTTTCAGGAGCTAATTCTCCATTTTTACTCTCTCCCTCCTGTTCTGGCATGCTTGCTGGATTCTGTATTGTTTCTACCATTGTTAGATCTACAGGTCTAATATGGTACATCAAGATGTTGATGATCCTGGACACTCTGGGGGCTGGGGGTGGTGGGGGGTGGTGAACTGTACTGTACATCGTTTCTTGATCTGTCCAGACACTGAAGTGCTGCTTCAAGAGGCCAACGGTGTACTCATAAATGACTCTGGCAGTTTCAGGGTCTCATTAAATCGGTGTTCTGCTCCTATCCCTATAGAACAGGTATGGTAGCCTAGTGGTTATAGTACTGGATTAGCAACCCAAAAGTTCAAAGCTCAGCTTGTGAAGTTGCATTGAATAAATCTGGGGGCTAACACTTGAAAAAATGTTCAAAAAAGCATCTGGATTGGTGTCATTTATCCAGTTTGGCCTATAAATGACTATTACTACCTTGACTCAAGGGAACAATGAAAACTGGGCACTAATAATATCATTGATCACAAACCAGTTACACATTGATCGTTTTAGGAAAATGTCATGCTTTCAATAGAAAAGAAGATGAAGGTGTTGAGTCTCTGGAATGAAATCTTTGATTATATCTATGAACACTTAATTGGCTTGTCTTACATAAAGATTGAGCATCATGGTCACCGTGATTGCACCTACCTGAAGTAGTTGCCTCAGTTCTGCAAATGCCTCTCTTCTAAAACTCAGTCCCCGAAAAAAAGCCTCAAGCTGCTATTCCTGGGCTTGTAGATGTACAGTACAGTACATCTTTGGTGCCACCTGACATCCCTGGCAGCCTTTCTCTGCTCCTGCTCACAAACCTCTTTAAGTTAGGGTAGCACTGAAAGCAGTACCCATTCGATAGAACTTTCTTTAAGCAGAACTCCTTGACACTGCTATTTATTTCAGAATCCCACCAAATAAGTAGGTGTCTTAGCTTCAGCATGCATAAAAGGTTATTGCACAGGATGAAAGTTCACGGGTTTGAGGGTATTATATTAGCATGGATAGAGGATTAGCTAACTAACAGTGTCATGTATTCAACCAGCATTGTAACCCATGTATAATCTGACCTAAGTTGTACACTGTGAGAACACTGACCACTAGGTGGTGAACTTGTGGGAGACACTCCTAACCTAGACCTTCAGATATAAAAGGGGAAGCTCCACCCACTTCCTTCACTTGAGTGCTATGAAATAAAGGACAGGTCACAGACTGACATTCTCTCAAGCATGGGCCTCGTGTGAGGACGTATCAATGGCGACAAGAAACTGGGATTTAAACCACGCGAGCATGGCCACTAGCAGAACAGATGAGAGGTATTGTGTTAAGGAATGGTTGGGACAGAGATTCAACATTGTTAAAGCAGCACACAGTTCTCCGGGCAATAACAGGGGCAGTCAGGAACGATTGACTGGCAAGGAACCTTTTGTTTCAAACAGCAGCTCATGCTGGAGGTGTGGAGGCACACACTCAGCCGGAGTTTGCAGAGGTGAGCAAAATACTTGCAGAAATTGCAGAAATGAACACTGGGGGAAATCGCTGGAAGCTGAAGTTCAGCGAGTTCATGTGGAGCACGTATACAGTTCATACACCAGGACGCCACCGATAATGATGAAAGTGCTCCTCAATGGCATCCCAGTATCAATGGAGCTAGACACGGGGGCCAGCCAGTCCCTGATGGGTGTCAAACAGTTCGAAAAGTTGTGGGCGTCCAAGGCCAGGAGGCCAAAATTATCGCCGATTGATGCACAGCTACGGACTTACACAAAGCAGATCATTCCGGTGCTAGGCAGCGCCGCGGTAGTCGTGACCCACAAAGATTCGGAGAACAGACTGCCACTCTGGATTGTCCCGGGGGACGGTCCCGCACTACTGGAGAGGAGTTGGCTTGCTGTCATGAACTGGAAATGGGGCGATGTCAATGCAATTTCCTCTGTGGAGCGAGTATCATGCTCACAGATCCTGGACAAATTTGACTCATTATTTCAACCCGGCATTGGCACTTTCATGGGGGCCAAGGTAGTGATTCACATCAACCCGGACGCCAGGCCAATACACCACAAGGCCAGAGCGGTGCCGTACGTGATGCGGGAAAAGATAGAAGGCGAATTGGACCGCCTGCTGAGGGAAGGTATCATCTCGCCAGTCGAATTCAGTGACTGGGCGAGCCCGATTGTGCTGGTTCTCAAGGCGGATGGGTCGGTCAGGATATGTGGCGATTACAAGGCCACCATCAATCTGGTATCACTCCAAGACCAGTACCCGCTACCGAGAGCGGAGGACCGCTTTGCGACGCTATCCGGTGGCAAACTTTTTTCAAATTTGGACCTGACCTCAGCTTACATGACCCAGGAGCTGGTGAGTGAGTCGAAGAAGCTGACCACCATCACGACACACAAGGGGTTGTTTGAGTACAACAGATGTCCGTTCGGGATTCGCTTGGCCGCCACGATCTTCCAACGAAATATGGAAAGCCTCCCCAAGTCGATTCCAGGGACGGTGGTTTTTCAGGACGACATCCTCATCACGGGTTACGATACTGAAGAACACCTCCACAACCTGGAGGAGATGCTACGCAGATTAAACCGGGTAGGCTGCAACTGAAAAAGGCGAAGTGCGTCTTCCTAGCTCCAGAGGTAGAATTCCTGGGGATGAGGGTAGCAGCAGACGGGATCAGCCCTACTGCGTCCAAGACGGAAGCGATCTAGAGAGCACCCAGACCCCGTAACATGACGGAGCTGCGTTCATTCCTGGGCTCCTGAACTATTTTGGTAACTTTCTTCCCAAATTGAGCACGCTGCTAGAGCCGCTACACGTGCTCCGACGCAAAGGTCGCGAATGGGTCTGGGGGGACAGCCAGGAAAGGGCTTTTAATAGAGCACGCAATTTGTTATGTTCCAACAATCTGTTAACGCTATATGACCCATGTAAGAAACTTGTGTTAACGTGTGATGCGTCGTCCAATGGTGTCGGGTGTGTGTTGCAGCATGTCAATGCCAAGGGTCAGTTGCAGCCGGTAGCTTATGCCTCCAGAAGTCAGTCCCAGGCAGAAAGGGGCTACGGGATGGTAGAAAATGAGGCGCTCGCATGTGTATATGCGGTAAAGAAAATGCACCAGTGCCTGTTTGGCAGGAAATTTGAGCTGGAGACAGATCACAAACCCCTAACGCCCTTTTGGCCAACAAAAAGATCATAAATGCAAACTCATCAGCCCGCATACAGAGGTGGGCACTCACGTTAGCCGCCTATGACTACACAATTCGGCACAGACCGGGCACTGAAAACTGCGCCGATGCACTCAGCAGGCTCCCACTAGCCACCACTGAGGGGGCTACCGAGCATGGTGCTGAGATGGTCATGGCTGTTGAAGCTTTCGGAAGCGAAGGCTCACCCGTGACAGGCCGTCAGATTAAAGTCTGGACAAGTAGAGACCCGCTATTGTCTTTAGTCAAGAAATGTGTCCTGAATGGGGACTGGGCAGCCACGTACAGGGCATGCCCTGAGAAATTTAAACCATTTCACAGGCGCAAGGATGAACTCTCGATTCAGGCCGATTGCCTACTGTGGGGAAACCACGTAGTCATGCCCCAGATGGGCAGAGAGGTGTTCATCAGAGAACTCCACAATGAGCATCCGGGCAATGTCACGATGAAGGCAATTGCCAGGTCACACGTTTGGTGGCCAGGGATAGACGCAGATCTGGAACTTTGTGTTCGCAGGTGCAACACGTGTGCCCAGCTGGGCAATGAGCCCAGGGAAGCCCCCCTTAGCTCTGGCCATAGCCCGCAAAGCCTTGGTCATGCATCCATGTGGACTACGCAGGTCCTTTCATGGGAAAAATGTTTTTGGTTGTAGTATACGCCGACTCCAAATTGATCGAGTGTGACATTTTAAATTCAAGCACATCCTCTGCCACGGTAGAAAGTCTACGGGCAATGTTCGCCGCCCACGGTCTACCGGACATTTTGGTCAGCAACAATGGCCCATGCTTCACAAGCACTGAATTCCAGGACTTCATGGCAGGCAATGGAATTAACCATGTTAGAACGGCACCGTTCAAGCCGGCCTCAAATGGCCAGGCAGAACGAGCAGTGCAGATAATCAAACAGGGGATGCTCAGAATCCAAGGAGGTTCCCTACAATGCCGTTTATCATGCCTCCTGTTGCCTACAGGTCCTGACCACACTTGCTCACAGGGGTTCCACCCGCAGAGCTGCTAATGAAAAGGACGCTCAAAACCCGGTTATCCCTTATACACCCCACCATGAAAGAAATTGTTGAGAGCAAGCGCCAGTCACAATATGACTACCATGACAGGAATGCGAGGGCGCGATGTATTGATGTAAATGACCCTGTTTTGTCCTCAACTACGCTGCAGGGCCCAAATGGCTCGCAGGCACTGTGGTTGCCAAAGAGGGAAATAGGATTCCGGTAGTTAAACTTACCAATGGACAAATCTGCCGCAAACATGTGGATCAAACAAAAAGGAGGTTCAGCAACCCCATAGAAGAAGCAGAGGAAGAACACGATGTAGAGTTCACTCCACCACAGGTGACCGAACACAGGAACCAAAGGGAGGAGAGCCCAGTCACTGTGGGCAATCCGGACAGGCCTGAGGCACCGCAAACAGCAGACACTCAGGCCAGCGCCCAACAACCGGAGCCCCAACTCAGGCGCTCTACAAGGGAGCGTAAACCACCAGAGAGACTCAACCTTGATCCCAATAAGACTTTGGGGGGGGAGGTGATGTCATGTATTCAACCAGCATTGTAACCCATGTATAATCTGACCTAAGTTGTACACTGTGAGAACACTGACCACTAGGTGGTGAACTTGTGGGAGACACTCCTAACCTAGACCTTCAGATATAAAAGGGGAAGCTCCACCCACTTCCTTCACTTGAGTGCTATGAAATAAAGGACAGGTCACAGACTGACCTTCTCTCAAGCATGGGCGTCGTGTGCATTTATACTGTATAGTAAGGACGTATCAAACAGAGAACAGAGAGCCGGGATAAATGGTTCATTCTCTGGTTGGCTACCAGTAACTAGTGTGGTGCCGCAGGGATCAGTGCTGGGACCCCAACTATTTACAATCTATATTAACGACTTGGAAAAAGGGACTGAGTGTAACGTAGCCAAGTTTGCCGACGATACAAAGATGGGAGGAAAAGCAATGTGTGAGGAGAACACAAAAAATCTGCAAAAGGAAGTAGACAGGCTAAGTGAGTGGGCAAAAATTTGGCAGATAGAGTATAATGTTGGAAATTGTGAGGTCATGCACTTTGGCAGAAAAAAATCCAAGAGCAAGTTATTATTTAAATGGAGAAAGATTGTAAAGTGCCACAGTACAGCGGGACCTGGGGGTACTTGTGCATGAAACACAAAAGGATAGTATGCAGATAGAGCAAGTCATCAGGAAGGCCAATGGTATCTTGGCCTTTATTGCAAAGGAGATGGATTTTAAAAGCAGAGCAGTCTTGCTACAGCTATATAAGGTTTTGGTGAGGCCACACCTGGAATACTGCGTGCAGTTTTGGTTTCCATATTTACAAAAGGATATATTTGCTTTGGAGGCAGTTCAGAGAAGGTTCACTAGGTTGATTCTGGGGATGTGGGGATTGACTTATGAGGAAAGGTTGAGTAGGTTGGGCCTCTACTCATTGGAGTTCAGAAGAAAGAGAGGCGATCTTATCGGAACGTATAAGATTATGAGAGGGCTTGACAAGGTGGATGCAGAGAGGACGTTTCCACTGATGGGAGAGACTAGAACTAGAGGGCATGATCTTAGAATAAGGGGCCGCCCATTTAAAACAGAGATGAGGAGAAATTTCTTCTCTCAGAGGGTTGTAAATCCGTGGAATTCGCTGCCTCAGAGAGCTGAGGAAGCTGGGACATTGAATAAATTTAAGACAGAAATAGACAGTATCTTAAAGGTGATAAGGGGTTATGGGGAGCGGGCAGGGAAGTGGAGCTGAGTCCATGATCAGATCAGTCATGATCTTATTGAATGGCAGAGCAGGCTCGAGGGGCCCTATGGCTTACTCCTGTTCCTATTTCTTATGTTCTATTATGTTCTTATACCTGGACCACCGAGGGAGCGGGGGATCCGCACGATCAGCCCACTTCTCAAGGAGAGTGCCAGGCTGAGCGACCGCAGGAAGGACCCTGCAAGGAAAATGGAGCAGCACCGCGAAAAGCAAGGTACATTTTTTTCTGACTTACCTTGGCCACCTCACCTTTAATTATTGCCCCAGTAACGGCCGGCCGCCCGATCCTCGCCTCCTGCGGCTGCTGGTGTTTTCACGCGGCACAGCTGCAGGGGACGAAAGTGAATTTTGGGGCCAGGGCACAAAATATACGCCGATGATGTCACGATCTCCGGGCGCAGGAGACTGGGGCGCAAAGCCGTAGCACCACCGCTAAACACTCGCCCAATATGGCATGAGTCATTGTCAGCACCGTATCAGATCGGTAATGCGTTTGCGCAAATGCATTGAATTTTGCTCCCAATAAGTCTGAAACACAGCTATGGGGCAATATCACACTGCACCCTCAGCACTTAATTTCAACCAGATGGGAATCATGCAATGCGATGGACTCCCAACAATGCTGGCTAGTATTGTGCAATTACTGCCAAATGCTTTATGCCAAAGGTAATTCCTTGGTCTTAGTTCCGTTAATTTTTCAAATACCACAGTTCAAAATCTGACTGCTCCAATAGCTTCTCTAAGCCATCAAAGTTTCTCATGAGTCTTGTACTCAAGATCTCTGGGAGGGTTCTTGGCAGGTAACTCATGCTAGTTTAAAACGATTGAAAGCTCTCCAAGTGCACCAGTTTATAATGACTCAAACCCTAAAGGACTATGGTGCTTGAACAACTGAAGACCAATTTACACAAACTGGAGTCATTGATATTACTCTAGATAGTCTCAAGTTTACTTTCATTCTCAACATTGTTACACTGCAAAGTTCTACATTCTGCAAATGTGACTTTCACTCCAAATCTGTATTACTTTTGTTTCCAAATGTTCAAATTGATAGTTCTATTTACAGTCTTTGAAATGATTCCAGATTCCACAATACAATGCTTAATATACTAAGGACATAACTCAAAATGTCTTCTAATGTGCTCTACCAATCTCAAGCAGTTTTTAAGGTTTTCTTGCAGCCAAGTAACTTCTAAGAAAAAGTTCTAAATCGCCAGGACACTCAGCTTCCAGCTTGTTTGAGACATATGTAGGTTATGTTTTCTCTAAAATTCCAATCTTTTTAGCTGAACCATTCCACGTTTCAAGTACAAACTTGACCTGCTGCAAAAAATTTATCCCTTGAGCACTGTACTACTTAAAGCTTCAGTTGCCCATTAACATTTCAAACCCTTTAGTGGGATTCATTTTCATAAGTTTCGTTCTAGTCGGAACTACTGGAAATTGTTTAGATTTTTTTTAAACCACTAAACCTATCTCTTAATTGGTACTCATCCTGCATGAGCCAATGGTCAAACACCTCCATATACTGCAAATATGGCCTGTGAATTATGTAGATTTTATTTTTCCCTATCGGTAACGTGTACAGGCAATACCAAATGATAAATAGTTGTCATCTAATAAATGTGCCATATGGAATTTTGCCCACAAATGTGAGGTAATAACCATATTGCTTTCACCAATAGTTGAGAAAAACAAAAATCAAACAGTGTTCTCTCCCACAACATCAAAGAGTGCATGTGTCACCATAGTAGCTCGTTCTTACTGTTCCAGTTCCAAATACCTAAATAAACAAGTCCCCTCTGTCCTTCACACCAACCCCAATGATTTGATAATATAGGTTAACTCTCTCCATACTCCGCTTCCTCCGCACAGCTTACCGAACAAGTACTAATTGTTGTATTTGCTCACCAAAAACACTGATCTGTTAAAATAGGGTAATTCACTAGATTGATTCCTGGGATGTAAGGGTTATCCTATGAGGAGAGATTGAGTAGATTGGGCCTACACTCTCTGCAGTTTAGAAAAATTAGAGGTAATCTCATTGAAACATATAAGATTCTGAGGGGGGGTTGACAGGGTAGATGCTGGGAGGTTGCTTCCCCTGGCTGTACAGTCTAGAACTGGGGGGCATAGTCTCGGGATAAGGGGTTGGCCATTTAAGACTGAGATGAGCAGGAATTTCTTCACTCAGAGGGTTGCAAATCTTTGAAATTCTCTACCTCAAAGGGCTGTGTATGCTGAATTGTTGGGCCTACTCCTGCTCGTAAAATTTATGTTCTTATGTTAATTCTCAGCACACCCAGCTCTCCTTTCTGTTCTTCATACTAAGCTCACTGAACCAACACCAAATCAAGTAATATATTTTGAACTGCTCTATAAACTGATGTCTGCATAAACAGCCCATACTGTTCCACAACTACCCAACAATTGATGAGGTCATGAATGCAAAGTATTAACTGCCACTATGCGCTCTATGCATGTGAATTAAGGATCAAGTAAAAAAGGAACAAAAACAAAAGGGAAAAAAAGGAAAGTTAAACAGGAAAAATAAATTACTTCAAATCGAATTCACAGGCTTATATTTCACTGGGATAATCCAACTGTACTGTGAGCACTGCAGATACCAGGCCCATTTTTAGACCCATCAGATTTCCCAGCATTGTTCGCACCAAATGTTGGAAGAGCCCGCCATGAGTGGGCACATTTAAATGAAGCAATAATAGTGACATCATGTGTCATCTTTCCCATCACTGCTCCTCAGTAACACTGGACCTAGTTTACACCTGTATGCAACAGGCAGCCAGACGGCCCCTTGAGCCTGCTCCACCATCCAATAAGATCATGGCTGATCTTTAACCTCAACTCCACTTTCCCACCAATCCCTACATCCCTCTATTCCCCTTCAGTCCAAACATCTACCTATCTTAGCCTTGAATATACTCAATAATTCAACATTCACAGCCCTTTGGAGTAGAGAATTTCAATGATTCACAACCCTATTGCCAGGTACAATTATTTTAAAGGAAAACATAACCTGACACCACAATTCAAGGAACAATTTAGATTTATTACCAATTTGATGATTTCAGGAAAAATTTACTACTGTTTGCATGGATTGATAAAAAGAAAATGAAAGAGTTTCAAAGTAAATTGAGAATCTATACTAAAATAGAAATTCTTAATTTACTTTGAATTTTTTTCACTTACTGTTTTTGGTTCTGGAGCATATTCTAAATCTACATTAATACGTTAATGGCCTCCCACATTGTACCCTACGTAAACTTGAGGTCATCCAAAACTCGGCTGCCCGTTTCTTAACTCGCATCAAGTCCCATTCACCCATCACCCGCTGTGCTCGCTGACCTACATTGGCTCCCGGTTAAGCAACGTCTCGAATTCAAAATTCTCATCCTTCTTTTCAAATCCCTCCATGGCCTCAACCCTCCCTATCTCAATAATCGCTCAGCCATTGGTGGCCATGCCTTCTGCTGCCTAGGCCCTAGGCTCTGGAATACCCTGCCTAAACCTCTCCACCTTTCTTTCCTCTTTTAAGATGCTCTTTAAAACCTACCTCTTTGAACAAGCTGCTCTAATTTCGCCTATATGGCTCGGTGTCAACATTTTTGTCATAATACACCTGAGGCACCTTGGGACTTTTCATGATGTTAAAGGCACTACATAAATATAAGCTGTTGTTGTTGTGATGGAAATCGAGAAAAAGTTTAAATGTTACAGTAGGCACTTTAGTGGAGAGAGCAACGCTCAACCTATGGGATGGAAATTCGGTCTTCTGCCACCCTTCTTAGCAACCCGGAGGGGCGGCAAAGGCGGAGGAAAGCACTTGCGCCCGGGCGGCCAGCTTTCAGTGCCCCGCTGGGACATTCGGGCGGTAATGTTCCGTGCCCTGTCGATACCGGTATTGACGGGACACAGAGCATTACCGCCTGGAAGTGGCGAGCCAGACTGCAACGCCCATGGTTGTGACACCAGCTCGATTTTTGGTTGCTGCCCGACTCTTAGCGCTCCGTAGAGCCCCCTGGTGGAAACGCCAGTAAACGCTGGCGTTCCAAGCTGTAGCGGCCATAGTGAGGTCCGTAATGCCGATCTCAGGCAAGTGTGATTGTTTTTTTGAGGGTTTTTTTGCAATTTATTTTGTGGTGGTGTCAGCTATGTATTGGGAATGTTTTTGTTGGAGGTTATTTCAGGGTTTTTTCTACCCTCCACCCCTCCGCCCCCCCCCCCAGGCCTCTGTTAAGGTGCTCCGAGGCTAGCTGTTTAGCTCGGGATTTTCCCTTGCTCAGCCGACTTAGCGCCCTTACATTGGTGTGCAACGCCTCCCTTAGCGGGGCTGCTCCAAACTCCGGGACCAGCTGATGAATTTTGCAGCGGCAGACGCAAACCATTTGCCGGCTCAAAATTTACAGCTCCACCCGGGACACCGCCCCAACTGAGACGCGACCGAATTTCTCCCCATGACGTTCATTGGGGAAATTTGTACTTGCACCATGATAGTTGGGGATGCGGCCTAGCTCTTCCTGCTGCTGCAGGTGTTGGGAATCCTACAGCAGCAGCCATTTTCACCAACCCCCTCCCAATAGCGAGCACCCGAGCACAGGCAGCGATCCCACAAGAGCTCATCTCAAATATTTAAATATGTGAGGGTCAGCACTGACATCATCAGACAAGAGAAACTTCCTGACAAGAAAAACCTGGTCAATTTCTTTTTCTTCCATAATTTTTTTTTTAGATCAGTTTTTAAATGTAAATTTTGTGCTCATCAAGATGAAGGGTATTCATGCTGGGAAATTGATTACTTTCACATTTCCATATATGATGAGGGAGAAGGTCGAAATCGAACTGGACAGACTCCAGCGTGAAGGGATCATATCACCAGTTGAATTTAATGAATGTGCCATCCCCATTGTTCCTGTGCTGAAAAGTCAGAACAGTCAGAATCTGTGGAGACTACAAGGCTACGATCAACAGGGTTCCAAAAAGGATCAGTACCCGTTACCAAAGGCTGATGACTTGTTTGCAATGCTAGCCGGGGGGAAGTCATTCACCAAACTGGACTTGACGTCGGCCTACATGAGACAGGAGCTGGCCGAGATGTCAAAGAGACTTACGTGCATTAACACACATAAAGGACTGTTTATTTATCACAGATGCCCTTTTGGAATTCACTCAGCTGTAGCAATATTTCAGAAGAACATGGATAGTCTACTGAAGTCCGTTCCTAGAACCGTCGTGTTCCAAGATAACATCCTGATCACAGGTTGTGACTCCGAGGAACATCTGAACAACCTGGAAGAGGTTTTACATCATCTGGCCAAAGTGGGACTCAGACTGAAATGCTCGAAGTGCATCTTCATGGCACCAGAGGTCGAATTCCTGGGGAGGAAAATTGCTGCTGACAGCATCAGGCCCACGGACTCGAAAACCAAGGCCATCAAGAATGCACCCACGGAGCTGCGTTCGTTCCTGGGTCGACTCAACTACTTACATCACTTCCTACTTAAATTGAGCATCTTATTAGAACCACTGCACATGCTGCTAAGAAAAGGTGACAACTGGGTGTGGGGTGCATCTTAAGACAGAGCTTTTGAGAAAGCCACTAATCTGCTTTGCTCTAACAAGCTGTTGGTACATTATGACCCATGTAAACATTTAGTATTGGCCTGTGATGCATTCGTCATATGGAATTGGTTGCATACTCCAACAAGCTAATGAGTTGGGTAAACTTCAACCAGTCGCGTATGCTTCAAAAAGTTTGTCTAAAGCGGAAAGAGCCTAGAGAAAGAAGCACTAGCCTGCCTGGGGTTAAAAAGATGCATCAGTACCTGTTTGGTCTTCGGTTTGAACTGGAGACAGATCACAAGCCCTTTTATCTGAATGGTGGCAGATTAGGAAATGGGGAGGTGCAACGAGACCTGGGTGTCATAGTACATCAGTCATTGAAAGTTGGCATGCAGGTACAGCAGGCAGTGAAGAAGGCAAATGGCATGTTGGCCTTCATAGCTAGTGGATTTGAGTATAGGAGCAGGGAGGTCTTAATGCAGTTGTACAGGGCCTTGGTGAGGCCTTACCTGGAATATTGTGTTCAGTTTTGGCCTCCTAATGTGAGGAAGGACATTCTTGCTATTGAGGGAGTGCAGCGAAGGTTCACCAGACTGATTCCCGGGATGACGGGACTGACATATGAGGAAGGACTGGATCGACTGGGCCTTTATTCACTAGAGTTTAGAAGAATGAGAGGCGATATCATAGAAAATTCTGATGGGACTGGACAAGTTAGATACAGGAAGAATATTTCCGATGTTGGGGAAGTCCAAAACCAGGGGTCACAGTCTAAAGATAAGGGGTAAGCCATTTAGGACTGAGATGAGGAGAAACTTCTTCACTCAGCGAGTTGTTAACTTCTGGAATTCTCTATCGCAGAGAGTTGTCGATGCCAGTTCGTTAGATATATTCAAGAGGGAGTTAGATATGGCCCTTATGGTTAAAGGGATCAAGGGGTATGGAGAGAAAGCAGGAAAGGGGTACTGAGGTGAATGATTAGCCATGACCTTATTGAATGGTGGTGCAGGCTCGAAGGGCCGAATGGCCTACTCCTGCACTTATTTGCTATGTTTCTAAGCTGCTCATTTCACTGTTCTCTGTAAACAAAGGTATCAATACCAATGCTTCATCCTGCATCCAGAGGTGGGCGCTGACATTATCCGCTTATGATTATGTCATTCGCCATGGACCCGGCACCAAGAATTGTGCCAATGCTTTGAGCCGGTTGCCGTTGCCCACACCAGAGGTGGAAACGCCACAACCGGCGGACCTATTGTTAGTTATGGATGCTTTTGAGAGTGAAGGAAACCCTGTCACGGCTCAACAAGTTAAGAACTGGACCAGCCAGGATCCAATTTTATCGGTGGTGAAGAGTTGCATCCTCAAAGCTGATTGGTCTACCATACCCAAGCAAATGTGTGAGGAGACCAAACCTTACATTCGTTGCAAAGATGAACTGTCTATTCAGTCGGATTGTATACTGTGGGGCAATTGTGTTGTTATGCCGAAGAAAGGGAGAGAGAAATTTGTACGTGAGCTACATAGCACACATCCTGGCATTGTAATAATGAAAGCCATCGCCAGGTCTCATGTATGATGGCCGGGAATTGACTCTGAGCTGGAATCATGTGTGCATCAGTGCAATGCTTGCATGCAGCTCAGCAAAGCACCAGCGGAATCGCCGCTGAGTCTGTGGTCATGGCCGTCCAAACCATGGTCCAGGATCCACATAGGCTTTGCAGGACACTTCCTGGGAAAGATGTTTTTAGTTGTGGTGGATGCATATTCGAAGTGGATAGAGTGTATAATCATGTCATCCAGCACATCCACAGCTACCATTGAGAATCTCAGTGTCGTGTTCGCGACGCATGGTCTGCCTGACATCGTTGTTAACAACAACGGATCGTTCATGAAACTCAATGGTATCAAACATGTAAGGTCAGCATCGTTCAAACCTGCATCCAATGGCAAGCAGAACGTGCTGTCCAAATCATAAAGCAGCGTATGAAGCGAGTAACCCAAGGGTCACTGCAGACCCACCTGTCATGCATACTGCTTAGTTACAGGACAAGAGGCGGGAGAGGCAGGAGTTCGGGAGGCGAGCGGCCTACAAGAGGCCCGTCAATGAGCAGCGGGAGTTCGTGAGAGGCGGGAGTTCGGGAGGCGAGCGGCCTACAAGAGGCCCGTCAGTGAGCAGCGGGAGTTCGTGAGAGGCGGGAGTTCGGGAGGGGAGCGGCCTACAAGAGGCCCGTCAATGAGCAGTGGGAGTTCGTGAGAGGTGGGAGTTCGGGAGGTGAGCGGCCTACAAGAGGCCCGTCAGTGAGCAGCGGGAGTTCGTGAGAGGCAGGAGTTCGGGAGGCAAGCGGCCTACAAGAGGCTAGTCGGTGCAGCTGCAGCAGGGTGTGAAGGCAAAAAAGAAGTAGAAAGAAATCGAAAGGTAACGTCACAGCCAAGGGGGCAAGTGATTGGCTGGTGATTGGTAAATAGTTTTTCTTTTTCTCTTCCATATCAGTAAGTAAACTTTTAGCCTTGTTGTTGCCAAATTAAGTTAATCTAGGGGTTAAGTCATGGCAGGACAGCTCGGACACGTGTTATGCTCCTCCTGTACCATGTGGGAAGTCAGGGACGCTTCCGGTGTCCCTGATGACTACGTGTGCAGCAAGTATATCCGGCTGCAGCTCCTGACGGACCGCATTGCGGTGCTGGAGCTGCGGGTGGATTCACTCTGGAGCATGCACGATGCTGAGAATGATGTGAATAGCACGTTTAGTGAGCTGGTCTTTTCGCAGGAAAAGGGTACACAGCCAGATAGTAAATGGATGACCAACAGGAAGAGCAGTGCAAGGAAGGTAGTGCAGAGGCCCCCTGCGGTCATCCCCCTGCAAAACAGATACACCGCTTTGGGTACTTTTGAGGGGGATGACTCACCAGGGGAGGGCAGCAGCAGCCAAGTTCATGGCACCGTGGGAGGCTCTGCTGCACAGGAGGGCAGGAAAAAGAGTGGGAGAGCTATAGTGATATTGTAAGGGGAATAGATAGATGTTTCTGCGGCCGCAACCAAGACTCCAGGATGGTATGTTGATTCCCTAGTGCAAGGGTCAAGGATGCCTCGGAGCGGGTGCAGGGCATTCTGAAAAGGGAGGGTGAACAGCCAGTTGTCGAGGTGCATATAGGTATCAACGATATAGGTAAAAAACGGGATGTGGTCCTACAAGACGAATTTAGGGAGCTAGGAGCTAAATTAAAAAGTAGGACCTCAAAAGTAGTAATCTCAGGATTGCAACCAGTGCCACGTGCTAGTCAGAGTAGGAATCGCAGGATAGCTCAGATGAATACTTGGCTTGAGAAGTGGTCCAGCAGGGAGGGATTCAAATTTCTGGGACACTGGAACCAGTTCTGGGGGAGGTGGGACCAGTACAAACCGGACGATCTGCACCTGGGCAGGACTGGAACCAATGTCCCAGGGGGAGTGTTTGCTAATGCTGTTGGGGAGGAGTTAAACTAATGGCAGGGGGATGGGAACCTATGCAGGGAGACAGAGGGAAGTAGAATGGGGGCAGAAGCAAAAGATAGAAAGAAGAAAAGTAAAAGTGGAGGGCAGAGAAACCTAAGGCAAAAAGCAAAAAGGGCCACATTACTGCAAAATTCTAAAGGAGCAAAGTGTGTTAGAAAGACAAGCCTGAAGGCTCTGTGCCTCAATGCGAGGAGTATTCGGAATAAGGTTGACGAATTAACTGCACAGAAAGCAGTTAATGGGTATGATGTAATTGGCATCACGGAGACATGGCTCCAGGGTGACCAAGGCTGGGAACTCAACATCCCGGAATATTCAACATTTAGGAAGGATAGACAGAAAGGAAAAGGAGGCGGGGTGCCATTGCTGGTTAAAGAAGAAATTAATGCAACAGTAAGAAAGGACATTAGCTTGGATGATATGGAATCGGTATGTGTGGAGCTACGAAATACCAAGGGGCAGAAAACGCTAGTGGGTGTTGTGTACAGACCAACAAGCAGTAGTAGATGGGGACAGCATCAAACAAGAAATAAGGGATGCATGCAATAAAGGTACAGAAATTATCATGGGTGACTTTCATCTACATATTGATTGGGCTAACCAAACTGGTAGCAATGCGGTGGAGGAGGATTTCCTGGAGTGTATTAGGGATGGTTTTCCAGACCAATATGTCGAGGAACCAACCAGGGAGCTGGCCATCCTAGACTGGGTGATGTGTAATGAGAAAGGACTAATTAGCAATCTTGTTGTGTGAGACCCCTTGGGAAAAGTGACCATAACATGGTCGAATTATTTTTTAGGATGGAAAGTGACACAGTTAATTCAGAAACTAGGGTCCTGAACTTAAGGAAAGGTAACTTCGATGGTTTGAGACGTGAATTGGCTAGAGAAGACTGGCAAATGATACTTAAAGGGTTGACGGTGGATAGGCAATGGCAAACATTTAAAGATCACATGGATGAACTTCAGCAATTGTACATCCCTGTCTGGAGTAAAAATAAAACGGGGAAGGTGGTTCAACCGCGGCTAACAAGGGAAATTAAGGATAGTGTTAAATCCAAGGGAGAAGCAGAAAATTGGCCAGAAAAAGCAGCAAACCTGAGGACTGGGAGAAATTTAGAATTCAGCAGAGGAGGACAAAGGGTTTAATTAAGAGGGGGAAAATAGAGTACGAGAAGAAGCTTGCCAGGAACATAAAAACTGACTGCAAAACCTTTTATAGATATGTGAAGAGAAAAAGATTAGTGAAGACAAACGTAGGTCCGTTGCAGTCGGATTCAGGTGAATTTATAATGGGGAACAAAGAAATCGCAGACCAATTGAACAAATACTTTGGTTCTGTCTTCACGAAGAAAGACACAAATAACCTTCCGAAAGTACTAGGGAACCGAGGGTCTAGTGAGAAGGAGGAACTGAAGGATATCCTTATTAGGCGGGAAATTGTGTTAGGGAAATTGATGGGATTGAAGGCCGATAAATCTCCAGGGCCTCATAGTCTGCATCCCAGAGTACTTAACGAAGTGGCCCTAGAAATAGTGGATGCATTGGTGATCATTTTCCAACACTCTTAAACAAAGGGGACTACAGTGGGATGAGGGCAGAGTTGGCTAAAGTAGACTGGAAACACAGACTAAACGTTGGCACAATTGAGGAATGGTGGAGGACTTTTAAGGAGCTCTTTCATAGTGCTCAACAAAAATATATTCCAGTGAAAAAGAAGAGTGATAAGAGAAGGGATAACCAGCCGTGGATAACCAAGGAAATAAAGGAGAGTATCAAATTAAAAACCATTGCGTATAAGGTGGCCAAGGTTAGTGGGAAACTAGCAGATTGGGAAAATTTTAAATGACAGAAAAGAATGACTAAGAAAGCAATAAAGAAAGGAAAGATAGATTACGAAAGTAAACTTGCACAAAACATAAAAACAGATAGTAAAAGCTTTTACCGATATATAAAACGGAAAAGAGTGACTAAAGTAAATGTTGGCCCTTTAGAAGATGAGAAGGGGGATTTAATAATGGGAAATGTGGAAATGGCTGAGACCTTAAACAATTATTTTGCTTTGGTCTTCACAGTGGAAGACACAAAAACCATGCCAAAAATTGCTGGTCACGGGAATGTGGGAAGGGAGGACCTGAAGATAATCACTATCACTAGGGGGGTAGTGCTGGACAAGCTAATGGGACTCAAGGTAGACAAGTCATAAGAACATAAGAACATAAGAATTAGGAACATGAGTAGGCCATCTAGCCCCTCGAGCCTGCTCCGCCATTCAACAAGATCATGGCTGATCTGGCCATGGACTCAGTTCCACTTACCCGCCCGCTCCCCATAACCCTTAATTCCCTTATTGGTTAAAAATTTATCTATCTGTGATTTGAATACATTCAATCAGCTAGCCTCAACTGCTTCCCTGGGGAGAGAATTCCACAGATTCACAACCCTCTGGGAGAAGAAATTCTTTCTCAACTCGGTTTTAAATTGGCTCCCATGTATTTTGAGGCTGTGCCCCCTAGTTCTAGTCTCCCCGACCAGTGGAAACAACCTCTCTGCCTCGATCTTGTCTATCTCTTTCATTATTTTAAATGTTTCTATAAAATCACCCCTCATCCTTCTGAACTCCAACGAGTAAAGACCCAGTCTACTCAATCTATCATCATAAGGTAACCCCCTCATCTCCGGAATCAGCCGAGTGAATCGTCTCTGTACCCCCTCCAAAGCTAGTATATCCTTCCTTAAGTAAGGTGACCAAAACTGCACGCAGTACTCCAGGTGCGGCCTCACCAATACCCTGTACAGTTGCAGCAGGACCTCCCTGCTTTTGTACTCCATCCCTCTTGCAATGAAGGCCAGCATACCATTCGCCTTCCTGATTACCTGCTGTACCTGCAAACTAACTTTTTGGGATTCATGCACAAGGACCCCAGGTCCCTCTGCACTGCAGCATGTTCTAATTTCTCCCCATTCAAATAATATTCCCTTTTACTGTTTTTTTTTCCAAGGTGGATGACCTCACATTTTCCAACATTGTATTCCATCTGCCAAACCTTAGCCCATTCGCTGAACCTATCTAAATCTCTTTGCAGCCTCTCTGTGTCCTCTACACAACCCGCTTCCCCACTAATCTTTGTGTCATCTGCAAATTTTGTTACACTACACTCTGTCCCCTCCTCCAGGTCATCTATGTATATTGTAAACAGTTGTGGTCCCAGCACTAATCCCTGTGGCACACCACTAACAACCAATTTCCAACCTGAAAAGGACCCATTTGTCCCAACTCTCTGCTTTCTGTTAGCCAGCCAATTCTCTATCCATGCTGATGCATTTCCGCTGACTCCGCGTACCTTTATCTTCTGCAGTAACCTTTTGTGTAACCAAGTCCCCTGGTCCTGATGAAATGCATCCTAGGGTATTAAAAGAGATGGCGGAAGTTATAGCAAATGCATTCGTTATAATCTACCAAAATTCTCTGGACTCTGGGGAGGTACCAGCGGATTGGAAAGCAGCTAATGGAACGCCTCTGTTTAAAAAAGGGGGCAGACAAAAGGCAGGTAACTATAGGCCAGATAGTTTAACATCTGTAGTGGGAAAAATGCTTGAAGCTATCATTAAGGAAGAAATAGCGGGACATCTAGATAGGAATAGTGCAATCAAGCATACGCAACATGGATTCATGAAGGGGAAATCATGTTTAACTAATTTACTGGAATTCTTTGAGGATATAACGAGCATGGTGGATAGAGGTGTAGCGATGGATGTGGTGTATTTAGATTTCCAAAAGGCATTCGATAAGGTGCTACACAAAAGGTTACTGCAGAAGATAGAGGTACGCGGAGTCAGAGGAAATGTATTAGCGTAGATAGAGAATTGGCTAGCTAACAGAAAGCAGAGAGTCGGGATAAATGGGTCCTTTTCGGGTTGGAAATCGATGGTTAGTGGTGTGCCACAGGGATCGGTGCTGGGATCACAACTGTTTACAATATACATAGATGACCTGGAAGAGGGGACAGAGTATAGTGTAACAAAATTTGCAGATGACACAAAGATTGGTAGGAAAGCGGGTTGTGTAGAGGACACAGAGAGGCTGCAAAGAGATTTAGATAGGTTAAGCGAATGGGCTAAGGTTTGGCAGATGGAATACAATGTCGGAAAATGTGAGGTCATCCACCTTGGAAAAAAAAACAGTAAAAGGGAATATTATTTGAATGGGGAGAAATTACAACAGGCTGCGGTGCAGAGGGACCTGGGGGTCCTTGTGCATGAATCCCAAAAAGTTAGTTTGCAGGTGCAGCAGGTAATCAGGAAGGCGAATGGAATGTTGGCCTTTATTGCGAGAGGGATGGAGTACAAAAGCAGGGAGGTCCTGCTGCAAATGTATAGGGTATTGGTGAGGCCGCACCTGGAGTACTGCGTGCAGTTTTGGTCACCTTTCTTAAGGAAGGATATTCTAGCTTTGGAGGGGGTACAGAGATGATTCACTAGGCTGATTCCAGAGATGAGGGGGTTACCTTATGATGATAGATTGACTATACTGGGTCTTTACTCGTTGGAGTTCAGAAGGATGAGGGGTGATCTTATAGAAACATTTAAAATAATGAAAGGGATAGACAAGATAGAGGCAGAGAGGTTGTTTCCACTGGTCGGGGAGACTAGAACTAGGGGGCACAGCCTCAAAATACGGGGGAGCCAATTTAAAACCGAGTTGAGAAGGAATTTCTTCTCTCAGAGGGTTGTGAATCTGTGGAATTCTCTGCCCAGGGAAGCAGTTGAGGCTAGCTGATTGAGTGTATTCAAATCACAGATAGATAGATTTTGAACCAATAAGGGAATTAAGGGTTACGGGGAGCGGGCGTGTAAGTGGAGTTGAGTCCACGGCCAGATCAGCCATGATCTTGTTGAATGGCAGAGCAGGCTCGAGGGGCTAGATGGCCTACTCCTGTTCCTAATTCTTATGTTCTTATGTTCTATTGACTCGGGATCAGTTCCTATGGACTGGAGGGTGGCTATTGTAACACTCTTTTTAAAAGGGGAGGGAGAGAGAAAGCGGGTATTTATAGACCGGTTAGCCTGACATCAGTGGTGGGGAAAATGTTGGAATCAATTATTAAGGATGAAATAGCAACGCATTTGGAAAGCAGTGACAGGATCGGTCCAAGTCAACACGGATTTATGAAGGGGAAATCATGCTTGACAAATCTGGAATTTTTTGAGGATGTAACTAGTAGAGTGGACAAGGGAGAACCGGTGGATGTCGTGTATTTGAACTTTCAAAAGCCTTTTGACAAGGTCCCACATCAGAGATTGGTGTGCAAAATCAAAGCACATTGTATTGGGGGTAATGTGGATAGAGAACTCGTTGTCAGACAGGAAGCAGAGAGTCGGGATAAACGGGTCCTTTTCAGAATGGCAGGCAGTGACTAGTGGAGTGCCGCAGGGCTCAGTGCTGGGACCCCAGTTCTTTACAATATACATCAATGATTTGAATGAAAGAATTGAATGTAATATCTCCAAGTTTGCAGATGACACTAAACTGGGTGGCGGTGTGAGCTGTGAGGGGTCGCTAAGAGGCTGCAGGGTGACTTAGACAGATTAGGTGAGTGGGCAAATGCAGGGCAGATGCAGTATAATGTGGATAAATGTGAGGTTATCCACTTTGGGGGCAAAAACGCGAAGACAGAATATTATCTGAATGGTGGCAGATTAGGAAAAGGGGAGATGCAACGAGACCTGGGTGTCATGGTTCATCAGTCATTGAAAGTTGGCATACAGGTGCAGCAGGCGGTAAAGAAGGCAAATGGTATGTCGGCCTTCATAGCTAGGGGATTTGAGTATAGGAGCAGGGAGGTCTTACTGCAGTTGTACAGGGTCTTGGTGAGGCCTCACCTGGAATATTTTGTTCAATTTTGGTCTCCTAATCTGAGGAAGGACTTTCTTGCTATTGAGGGAGTGCAGCGAAGGTTCACCAGACTGATTCCCAGGATGGCTGGACTGACATCTGAGGAGAGACGGATCAACTTGGCCTTTATATATTGGAGTTTAGAAGGATGAGAGGGGATCTCAAAGAAACATACAAGGTTCTGACGGGACGGGACAGGTTAGATGCGGGTAGATTGTTCCGATGTTGGGGAAGTCCAGAACCAGGGGACACAGTCTTAGGATAAGTGGTAGGCCATTTAGGACTGAGATGAGGAGAAACTTCTTCACTCAGAGAGTTGTTAACCTGTGGAATTCATTGTCGCAGAGCGTTATTGATGCCAGTTCATTGGATATATTCAAGAGGGAGTTAGATATGGCCCTTACAGCTGAAGGGATCAAGGGGTATGGAGAGAAAGCAGGAAAGGGGTACTGAGGGAATGATCAGCCAAGATCTTATCGAATGGTGGTGCAGGCTCGAAGTGCCGAATGGCCTACTCCTGCACCTATTTTCTCTGTTTCGATGTAAGACCACACACACTTACTGGGGTGTCTCTTGTACACCCTGACCTATGTTGAATATAGAAGACAAAGTCAGCATGGAAATCACAATCGCACAGCTGTGTCACGTGATATCTCTGTAAATGATCCTGTATATGTTCTGAATTATCGTCAAGGTCCCAAGTGGATTGCCAAGGAGGGCAACAGAGTATTTAGTGTCAAGCTCAAAAATGGGCAAACATGCAGGAAACATATGAATCAGACAAAGCTGCGGCACACAGACGAACCGGAACAGTCAGAGGAGAGACAATCGGCAACCAACCAACCTACCCCCAGTTATCAGAGGACTCAGTGGTCATCAGTGAATCAGGACTTTCAATCACTGACATGTTCAATGAAAATAGACTTTAAATCCCTGACATGGCCATTGCCACTCCCACCAGGTCAGCCACCCAGCCACCAGTCACAATCGACTCTGAACACTCACCCAAGGCTGGAGTTGAACTGAGACGGTCAACCCGGGAGCATAAAACACCGGACCGACTCAATTTATAAAAGACTGTGGTAATATCTCAGAGGTGGGGTGTTGTCATGTATGTACTTTTGGGATCACTAGCCACTAGATGGCGTCACTGTTGGAGGCCATTGGGCTGCACGCACATGTGTGCAGCCCAAGTATAAAAGGCAAGCCATTTTGTATATTAGATATTAGTCACTTTGGGCCTTAATAAAGCAGAGCCAAGCTCATACCTCTTGGAGTTAAACAGTATTCAGTCTAACAGTTATTACATACACAACAAAACATTAAAAGGATTTAAAAGGACTATTCAGCTCATCAAGCCTCCCTTTTCCCACAAGCCTTGTACAGTTGACTTAACCATGGAATCTACCCCACTTAGTGTCCTCAGGAAGAGTTTTGCATCATTTCTCCCTGACTCATAAAGATAACTGAGTAGAACTCCAGAATGCCTATTTATTCCTTAAACCTTAATTAATCAACGTGGCCGTCTGTTTTCCACCTACATTCCCATGGTCCAATTACCACAGGAACCTTTGTTAAACATGGGTTCTCTAAATAACTTTGGCTACACTTGTCACTGTAACCTTTAATCCTGTTCCTAACCATATTGTATACAGCTTCCTTGAAGGCGTGGCCTAGTGGTCATGGTACAAGACTAGTAATTCAGACAACTGATCATCAATTCAAATCCCACCATGGCAAATTGTATAACTACTTAAAAAAAAAAATCTGGTCATTTGCGGCTGGTCCCACAAAAATGTAAATGAGTGCTGGATTGATGTAAAAATCCAACTGGATCATTAATGTCCTTCAGGAAGAGACCTACCACCCCTACCTTGTCTGCTCTGCATGTGACTCCAATTCCATACTATATCGTTGATTCTTAATGCCCTCAGGATAACTAGAGATGGGCAAAAAATACTGTGTTACCCACAGTCCAAACATATAATACTCTGCAGGAGGCATTTCTTTTCATCTCTGGCCTTGCTGCAGGCTTGTTAATTTTGTATTCATATCCTCTAGTTCCATGTTTACAATTCAAGTTAGCAGTTCTAAAGACCTGGGATATTTCTTCTCACAATTTTCACTTCTCCAGTGAAAACACTGTTGTGCTCTGGTTTCTCTTCATAACTTAAGAGTTTGAAGCCCCAAGATTAACCTTCTCACACTTCCCCAAACACTATTTAATGCATCAATGTCCTTCTAAAGGTAGTGTTAAGTATGGAAGAACTCCACAAGACTGAGTACTGTGAGCTAAAACTGATGTGACCTTAGTCTCTTTAGGCCCAAGTTTCGGCCTCAGTTGCTCCTGATTTTTTGGAGCAACTGGTGTAGAATGGAGTATCTTAGAAATTCAAATTCTCAGCATTTAGTTTGCTCCAGTTCGAGTCAGTTAGAACAGTTTCACTTAGGAACAGAATTTTTTTTCTAAAGGGGGCGTGTCCGGCCACTTACGCCTGCCTTCAAAGTTTCAGCAGTGAAAACTTACTCCAAACTAACTTAAAATGGAGTAAGTGAAGATTTTTGTACGCTTGAAAAAACCTTGTCTACACTTTAAAAAATCAGGCGTAGGTTACAAATCAGGCGTAGGAATGGGGGGGGGCGCGGTTTAAAGGGAAGTTTACAAACATTAAACACTTCAGTTTTATAAATAAAGAGCCATCATCAATAATAAATGATAAAAACATCAATAAATCAACCAATAAATCAATCAAAAAAATTAATAAGAAATAATTTTTTTTTTAAATCAATAAATAAAACATTTTCTACTTACCGACTGCAGCACCGGGAGCCCTCCAACAGCGTGCTGGGATGCCCCCCCCCCCCCCCCCCCCCCGCCCCCCCAGTGTGTCTCTGTCAGTGTCTCTATCTCTCTGTCTGTCTGTGTGTGTGTCTCTCATTCTCTGTCTGTCAGTGTCTGTGTTTCTGACAGCGAGAGGAGGGGGAGGAGTGGGGTAGAGGGAGAGGGGGGGGCAGGGGGAGGGGAGGGAGGGAGGCAGAGGGGGAGAGAGGGAAGGGGGAGGGATGGGGGAGAAGGGGAGGGAAGGGGGAGGGGGGGAGGGAAGGGGGAGGGGGGGAGAAGGAGGGGGGAGAGAAGGGGGTGGAGAGATGGGGGGGGACAGAAGGGGAAGGGAGGTAGGAGGAGAAGGGGAGGGGGGAGGAGGAGGAGGAGGGGAGGGGGGTGGAGGAGGAGAAGGGGAAGGGGGGAGGAGGAGAAGGGGAAGGGGGGGAGGAGGAGCAGGGGAAGGAGGGAGGAGGAGAAGGGGAGGGGGGAGGAGGAGGAGAAGGGGAAAGGGGGGAGGAGGAGAAGGGGAGGGGAGGAGGAGAAGGGAGGGGAGGAGGAAAAGGGGAGGAGGGAGGGGAAGGGAAGAGGGAGGGAGGAGAAGGGGAAGGGGGGGAGGAGAAGGGGAAGGGGGAGGAGAAGGGGAAGGGGAGGAGGAGGAGGAGAAGGGGAGGAGAAGGGGAGGAGGAGGAAGGAAGGGGAGGAGGAGAAGGGGAAGGGAGAGGAGGAGAGGGGAGGGGGAGAGGAGGAGAAGGGGAAGGGGGGGGAGGGAGGAGAAGGGAAGGGGGAGGGAGGAGGAGAAGGGAAGGGGAGGAGGAGAAGGGAGGGGGAAGGAGAAGGGGAGGAGGGGAGAGGAGAAGGGGAAGGGGGAGGAGAAGGGAAGGGAGGAGAAGGGAAGGGGAGGAGAAGGGGGGGGAGGGAAGGGGAAGGGGGGGAGGAGGGGGAGGGGAGAGGGGGAGGGAGGAGAAGGGAGGAGGAGGAGAAGGGGAGGAGGAGGAGGAGGGGAGGAGGAGGAGAAGGGGAAGGGGAGGGAAGGAGGCATGGATAGGGGAAGGGGGAGGAGGAGGAGAAGGGGAAGGAGGAGGAGAGGAGAGGGGGAAGGGGGTAGGGGAGGAAGGGGGGGAAGGGGGAGGAGGAGGAGAGGGGGAAGGGGGTAGGAGGAGAGGGGGAAGGGGGAGAAGGGGAAGGGGGGGAGGAGGAAAAGGGGAAGGGGGGGAGGAGGAGAAGGGGAAGGGGGGGAGGAGGAGAAGGGGAGGGGAGGAGAAGAAGGGGAGGGGGAGGAGAAGGGGAACGGGGGTGAGGAGAAGGGGAAGGGGGAGGAGAAGGGGAAGGGGGGAGGAGAAGGGGAAGGGGAGGAGAAGGGGAAGGGGGGAGGAGAAGGGGAAGGGGGGAGAAGGGGAAGAGGGGGGAGAAGGGGAAGGGGGGAGAAGGGGAAGGGGGGGAGAAGGGGGAGGGGGGAGAGAAGGAGGGGGGGAGAGAAGGGAGTGGAGAGATGGGGGGACAGAAGGGGAAGGGGGGGTGGAGAAGGGGAGGGGGGAGGAGGAGGAGAAGGGGAGGGGGGGAGGAGTAGGAGAAGAGGAAGGGGGGGAGGAGGAGTGGGGAAGGGGGAGAGGAGGAGAAAAAGAAGGGGGGTGAGGAGGAGAAGGGGAAGGGGGGAGGAGGAGAAGGGGAAGGGGGAGGAGGAGAAGGGGAGGGGAGGTGGAGAAGGGGAGTGGAGAAGGGGAGGGGAGGAGGAGAAGGGGAGGGGGGCAGGAGAAGGGGAAGGGGGTTAGGGGAAGGGGAAGGGGAAGGGGGGAGAAGGGGAAGGGGGGAGGAGAAGGGGAAGGGGAAGGGGGAGGAGAAGGGGAGGGGGGGAGAAGGGGAAAGGGGGAGAAGGGGAAGGGGGGGAGAAGGGGAAGGGGGAGAAGGGGAAGAGGAGGGAGAAGGGGAAGGGGGAGAAGGGGAAGGGGGGGAGAGGAGAAGGGGAAAAGGGGGAGGAGAAGGGGAAAGAGAAGGGGGGGAGAAGGGAAGGAGAATGGGGGAGAAGGGGGGGAGAATGGGGGGAAGGAGAAGTGGGGGAGGGGGTAAGGAGAAGAGGGAGGGAGGCTGAACGGGCCGGGCCCGGCCGGGCCCAAGACTTCGGGCAGGGCCCGTCCCCAGCACCAGATTTACAGGTAGGTGGCGTTGAGTCGGGTCGGGTCCGGGGTCCGGGGTCGGGAGCGTGGGTCGGGTCGGGGAGGGGAGGAGGGAGGTCGGGTTGGTTCGGGTAGGAGGGAGGGAGGGAGCGCGGTTCGGGTCGGTTCGGTTCGGATCGGGGGCGGGGGCGGGGGGAGGGAGGTCAGGTTGGGTCGGGTCCGGTCCGGGTTGGGGGGGGGATGGTGTCGGGAGCGCGGGTCGGGTCGCGGGGTTGTTGGGAGGAAGGTCGGGTCGGTTCGGGTCGGGGGTGGGGAGAGGGAGGTCAGGTCGGGTGGGGGGGGGGGGGAGCGTGGGTCGGTCCAGTCCGCAGGCGGGGGGGGGGGGGCGGGGGGGGGAGGCGGGAGTCAAGTCGGGTCAGGAGGAAGCAGGAGCTGGGCGTGGGAGGTAGCCTTATGCACGCAGCCCCAGTGAGGCCATTCGGCCAGGGCTAGGGGCTGCGTGCTTCGGGCCCCTCCCACACAATTTTGGGCGCCTGGAGCTACTGCACATGCGCGCCCACTGTAGCGCGCATGTGCAGAGGTCCCGGCACTGTTTTCAGCGCAGGGACCTAGCTCCACCCCCACAGCTCGTGCTGCGCCGCGCCCAGCTGCAAACGACCTGCAGGGAGCCGGAGAATCTGTAAGTTCTTTTTAGGCGCACTTTGTGGCGCGAAAAACGGGCGTCCAGGTCGGGGCTGCGCCGTTCTCGGCGCGGCCCGAAACTTGGGCCCTTTAATACAACTCCAGAGTGCCAAAGCAACATGGCAGACAGCCTTTTATACTCCCTTGCACGAGGTGTGCAGGTGACCCTTGGGCCTCCAACAGTTGAGCCCTCTGGTGGCAAGTCTTACACAGTTACAATGTTTACATACATAACATCACTCCACCCAAGGTCTTTACAAGTTGAGACGATCTGGGGCCCTACGCTCCCTGGTTGATCGTCTGAGTTCAAACTCTGGCATGGGTGAGTTGGTCGGACCATTGCTGCACTGCGGCGTGGCTGGTCTGACAGGACTGTTGGGAATGGTGGGTTCATCCTCTTGATTGACAGTGAGGTTGATTGCTGGTCGGGTGTGTGATGATGGTGATGTCCTCTTCAGGTTTTTCCTGGTTGTCAGTGAACCGCTGTTTGGTCTGATCCAAATGCTTTCTGCACATTTGTCCATTCAATAGTTTGACTATAAACACTTGGCCAAGACAGTGCCAGCAACCCATTTAGGACCATGACCGTAATTAAGGACAAACACAGGGTCGTTAACATCAATGTCACGCGATACAGTCGTGTGATCATGGTACATGTTTTGCCGATGACGCCAGGTTTCCACATGATCATTTAGGTCCAGGTGGTCTAGGGAGAGCCTGGTTTTGAGTGCTCTCTTCATTAACAATCAACAGGGGGAAGCCCAGTGAGCGAGTGGGGTCGCGTCCGGTAGCTGAGCAGAACCCGAAATAGGCAGGTCTGCAAGGAGCCTTCCGTCACGCGTTTCAAACTCTGCTTGATTGTTTGGATTGCCTGTTCCGCTTGACCGTTGGACGCGGGCTTAAACGGGGCAGACCTGACATGCTCGATGCCATTGCGGGTCATAAACTCGTTGAATTCCGAGCTGGTGAAACACGGTCCATTGTCACTGACAAGGACGTCGGGCAAGCCATGGGTGGCGAACATAGCCCGGAGGCTTTCAATGGTGCCAGTGGATGTGCTGGATGACATGATTACGCATTCAATCCATTTAGAGTAAGCGTCCATGACAGCTAAAAACATCTTTCCGAGAAAGGGGCCAGCAAAATCTCATCATCATAGGCGGTCCCTCGAACGAGGATGACTTGCTTCCACGAGAGTTCACAGATGTTTCAATGAAGGACCCGATGTTCCAGTCCTGAACTCCAGTTGAGGGGGAGGAAGATGCCTGTGCGTGGATTTTTTTAACGTGTGGTGACCATTGCTCATCAGCCACCACACGGGCTTGACAGAGCTAGGCCTTTATCCAGTGGCAAGGATTAACCAGGATGACTGGAGACCTGCTCTGCCGAATGGACCTAGCGCGCACACATATCACAGTGTGAGCAGGTCCGTGCTGCCCCTGGGCCCTCGGCTCTTCTGGGCCCCGCCGCACCTCCGCCACGATGTCCCAGGGCCCAAATATACGTGGATCCTGGACCATGGTTTGGAGGACCATGACCACAGACTCAATGGAGCCTCCCTTGGTGCATTGCTCAATTGTGAGCATGTGTTGCACTGGTGTACACGTGACTCTAAGTCCGAGTCAATGCCGGGCCACCAAACATGCGACCTGGCTATAGCCTTCATCATGACAATGCCTGGGTGGGTATTGTGTAGGTCGCGTATAAATGTATCCCTGCCTTTTTTTGGCAAAACCACGCGATTACCCCATAAGAGACAATCCGAATAAATGGACATTTTATCTTTGCGCGGTGAAACGACTTAATTTCATCTTGCATTTCCCCGGGAACGGCCGACCAGCTCCCATTGAAGACACAACTTTTTACAAGTGATAGCACAGGATCCTGGCTGGTCCAGGTTTTGATCTGGCGAGCAGTGACGGGTGACCCCTTGCTCTCAAAAGCATCCATGACCAGAAGCAAGTCTGCGGGCTGTGCCATTTCCACCCCGGTAGTGGGAAATGGTAGCCAACTGAGGGCATCAGCACAGTTCTCCATGCCTGGTCTGTGGCAGATAACATAGTCATAGGTGGACAATGCTGGTGCCCATCTTTGGATGCGGAACAAAGCATTGATGTTTATACCTTTGCTTTCTGAAAACAGCGAAATGAGCGGTTTGTGATTGGTTTCAAGCTCAAACCGAAGTCCAAATAGGTATTGGTGCATTTTCTTAACACCATATACACATGCTAATGCCTCTTTCTTGACCATACTGTCGGCTCTTTCAGCCTTAGACAGACTTCTAGACGCATATGCAACAGGTTGAAGTTTGCCCGATACATTGATTTGCTGTAACACACAGCCGACCCCGTACGAAGATGCATCACAAGCTAGCACTAATCGTTTACACGGGTAATAAAGTACAAGTAACTTATTAGAACAAAGTAGGTTCTCAAAGGCTGTCCCTTGAGATTTACCCCAAACCCAGTCATCACCCTTATGTAGCAACATGTGCAACGGTTCCAGCAAAATGTTTAACCCAGGTAGAAAGTTACCAAAATAGTTGAGGAGTCCCAGGAACGAACGCAGCTCCGTCACATTCTATGGTCTGGGTGCTTTCTTGATGGCCTCTGTCTTTGAGTCCGTGGGTCTGATACCGTCTGCCGCAATCTTTCTCCCCAAAAATTTGACCTCTGGCGCCAGGAAAACACACTTGGAGTGTTTCAGCCTGAGTCCCACTCTGTCTAGTCGACTTAGAACCTCTTTCAGGTTGTATAGGTGTTCGGTGGTGTTACGACTGGTGATCAGGATGTCGTCTTGAAACACAATGGTGCACGGAAGCGATTTCAGCAGACTCTCCATGTTCCTCTGGAAGATGGCAGCAGCTGAACGAATCCCAAAAAGGCACCTGTGGTATATAAACAGTCCTTTGTGCATGTTGATGCACGTCAGTCTTTTCGAAGATTCAGCCAGCTCCTGTGTCTTGTAGGCAGAGGTTAGGTCCAACTTGGTGAATGACTTCCCCCCCACTAACGTTGCGAACAGGTCATCCGCCTTGGGTAGCGGGTACTGGTCTTGTAACAAGATTCGGTTGATCGTTACCTTGTAGTCTCCGCAGATTCTGACCGTGCCATCGCTTTTCAACATCGGAACAATCAGACTGGCACACTCGTTGAACTCAACTGGCAATATGATTCCCTCTCGTTGAAGTCTGTCCAGTTCGATTTCGACTTTCTCCCTCATCATATATGGAACCGCTCAAGCCTTATGATGAACGGGCCTTGCATTGGGGACTAGATGCATCTGCACCTTGCCGCCTGTGAAGTTTCCGATGCCTGGTTCAAATAGCGACAGAAATTTGCTCAGCACTTGGGTGCACAAGGCATCATCCACTGAAGATAGTGCTTTGATGTCGACCCAGTTCCATCGAATCTTTTCCAGCCAGCTTCTGCCGAATAGCATTGGGCCATTGCCTGGTACAATCCACAGTGATAAATCGTGCACAGCTCCATCGTACGATACCTTAACTGCCGCACTGCCAATGACTGATATGAGCTCTTTGGTGCAGGTGCACAGCTTTGTCTGAATCGGGCTCAGTTTGGGCCTTTGTGCCTTGTTGCCCCACAGTTTTTCAAAAGCCTTCTGGCTCATAATTGACAGACTCGCCCCCGTGTTGAACTGCATAGATACCGGAATACCAATCAATATGACTTTCAGCATAATAGGAAGGCTCTTGGTGGTGAAGGTGTGTACCCCATACACTTCTTCCTCGGGTTGAGTTGCCTCTCTTGTTTGTTCTGCGTATTCCACGCCGGATCGATCATCCTCTGCCAACTCTGCCACGTGGTGAGTTGCAGCACTCTTGCACATTCGCTGGAGGCGCCCCATTGTTTCGCAGCCTTTGCACACGTAGTGCTTGAATCGACATTGATGGGCTCGATGATTACCCCCACAGCGTCAACATGGTGCTAATGGATTTGCATTCATGCCTGATGGCGGACTCTGAGTCATCCTAGGTCTTGCAGCTGCAGACGTGTAGGCCCTGCCATATGCAGTTCTGCCTGCTAGCGACGTTATTTTATGTGCAGTACTTGCCGGTGAGCTTCGATGCTGGGAAGATATCTGTCTGGTATTATCTTGCGTGAATATGAATGCCTGGGCTATCGTGATGCCCTTGCTCAGATCCAGGGATTCGACGGACAGCAGCTTGCGAAGAATGACCTCGTGGCCGATGCCAAGCACAAAAAGTCCCACAGCATTTCCCCCAAAAATCCAGCAAATTCGCAAGTCCCTGCAAGATGTCTCAGGTCGGCAACATAACTCGCCACGTCCTGGCCCTCGGATCGGTGGTGCGTGTAGAAGCGATACCAGGCCATTAAGACGCTCTCCTTCGGCTTGAGGTGGTTCCGAACCAGTGTACACAACTCTGTATATGTTTTCCCCGCTGGTTTCTCCGGTGCTAGCAGATTTTTGATGAGGCCGTATATTGTGGACCCACACACGGTGAGGAGAATCGGCTTGCGTTTGATCGCTTTATTATCCCCATCCAGCTCGTTGGCCACGAAGTACTGGCCAAGACACTCAACGAAGGCTTCCCAATCATCACCCTCTACAAATCTCTCTAAAATACCAACGGCAGCCATGACCACGTGAAAGTTCGTAATCTGTTACTCATCGCCAATTGTTAAGTATGGAAGAACGCCACAAGACTGAGTACTGTGAGCTAAAACTGATGTGACCTTAGTCTCTTTAATACAACTCCAGAGTGCCTAAGCACCATGGCAGACAACCTTTTATACTCCCTTGCACGAGGTGTGCAGGTGACCCATGGGCCTCCAACAGTTGCGCCCTCTTGTGGCAAGTCTTACACAGTTACAATGTTTACATACATAACAGGTAGTGTGCCCCAAACAACACATATTATTTCAAATGTGGTCTTACCAATGACCTATGGAAACAAGTATTGGTTTCAATTTGAAGCCAAAAGGGTAATTTTTCCACTTTGTGTGTATGGGAAGCCACACCTACCACTAATGAACATTAGAAATTCAAACATGAGCTTTCCCAAACAATGAAAAAAATCACACACATCGCAGGGCGGGCTGGAATTCCTGATATGTGTTTCTGGTGGACGAGATTCTCTGCTGGTAGAGCGCAAAGTCAGAAAACCATTACTCAAATGCTTTCAAAATACATCCTGGTACTTTATTAGCTTTGTTGATAACAGCTTCACATTATAAGAACATAAGAACATAAGAAATTGGTGCAGGAGTAGGCCATTTGGCCCCTTGAGCCTGCTCCGCCATTTAATAAAACCATGGCTGATCTGATCATGGACTCAGCTCCACTTCCCTGTCCGCTCCCCATAACTACTTTGCTTGGGGGTCGTATAACATTGATTGGATAGTTTCAGTTAATGACCAATAACCACCTTTGCTAATTGTATGTAGATTTCATGTTTCTTATCCTGATGTGAAATGTACCATGCGTTTAACCACATTAAAATGAAACTGGTATTCCTTGGCCCATTTTCTTAACTCTCCCAAATCTCCTTCACTGTTGCTCATCTCCCTCATACTGTTTGTAATGTCTCAGGCTGGTGTAAATATCTAAAATATTACAAGTTCCACCCTTTTGCTTGTTTGTTACGAATGGTATGAATAGCAGATCGCTACAAGTTAAATCGAGCTTTTTATCAATTATTACCACCTCTGCATCCTACTCCTAAGGTAGGTTTTAATTCAGCTAGCTAATTTGTCAAAAATTCAATGAATGTCACCCTTCTTTAAAAGACTCACATATGAAACTTTACCAAATGCTATCAATTGCAAGTTTATATTTTAGTGCTAAAATAATTTGGAGTAAATATAGACACATGAATAAATCATAAGAACATAACAAAAGTCAAGGATGAGGAAAGGTCATTCAAAGCATGACTCATCTCTACGTTTTACAGCTCCACATACTGTAAAAGAAGAAATGAGTAAGACTGTTAGTAAGCACGACACCCACATCCCCTCATGGATATACCTCGTCTGCTACTGTCCCACTGTCCCAAATCAAACTTCTTGCAATGATCTAAGTGAGAAATTAGGAGACTGCTGCGTTGCCTGCACGTAATAGAGCATGTTCACAAGGGAATGTCTGCAGACATCTGGGTGAAAAGACATTCTGAATTAGTCTGTAGCATGTTTAAATCTTAATATTCTTTGCAAAGGGGAAGCCTCATCATCATAGGCAGTCCCTCGGAATCGGGGAAGACTTGCTTCCACTCTAAGCATGAGTTCTTCGGTGGCTGTACAGTCCAATATGAGAACCACAGTCTCTGTCACAGGTGAGACAGACAGTGGTTGAAGGAAAGGGTGGGCGGGGAGTCTGGTTTACCGCACGCTCCTTCCGTTGCCTGGGCTTGGTTTCTGCATGCTCTCGGCGACAAGACTCAAGGAGCTCAGCACCCTCCCGGAAGGGGAAGCAGGCACACAATCAGAGGGGTGGAGGAATGGCAAGAATTCGGACCGTGAGGAAGCTCTGCAACTCTTGGACAGGCACACTGGCTTTGGGAAATAGAGAAGTTGGAAGTGAGCTGTCAGGTTGCTGATGGAATTGGATGCTGACAGCACTGTGGGTTTTTGCTGTCTTCAGATATTCTGATTACTTAAAAGGTCTCCTATTATTACTCAATAACAGCTTCTGATTCATAACTCAGGGTGCACCCTCCTAAAATGAATGTCCTCTGTGCCCTTCAAAACGTGCTGAGTGCTTACAAAAAAAAATCTGATGAGCAACCTGACGCTCCTTAAATTCTCGTTTGGAAAACAAAATTGTTTTATGCCGACACTGAATTTGCTTTCAAAGTTACTTATTCCAATTTATGTTTGATTTTTATCTAAAAGTCTTATCTTTCATTCAGTAATTCACTTAAGTGTCAGCCTTGATTATGTGTTCAAGTCCTGAAGTGGGGTTTGAACACAGGCCTTTCTGACTCAGAGATGAGATTGCTATCACTGAAACAAGGCCGACATTTAAGGTATCAAGGTGAAGGATGTCGACACGGAGGAATAAAACACCTCCACGTTGGACAGCCAAGGCTAGGTTTTCCACTATTGAGACGGTTTAGACCCGAATAGTTATTCGCAACGATTAAACAGAATGCTGATCGCCTCCCTTCTCCGAAGGGGAACTTTCATTGCAGTGCAAAATATCTAGCGGGAGAGAACTTTGTGTTTCTGGCCACCTGATTAACACCACTACAATGGTTGGCTGGCAGTGGAAAACATAAGCTCCAGCATATGCATTAAAAAATCCCAGGTTAGGTAGAGGGCAATCAGATGTAGACTAAAACTTTCTTTAAAAAATGTGCCTTAGTTACACGAATGCCTCTACTTCACCAGGGGTATTTTTTTTAAATATTTTTCACACCATGGATCCAATGTAAGAAATAGATTGAAGCTCCCCAAATATAGTTCATGCAAGGTCCTTTCAAAAAGAGAAAATAGCGTCAGGTGAGACTTGAGTGTCAATGAGGTGCCTGAGGTGTCCCCTCCCAACTTTCACCTGCAGGCGAGAAATAGGCAGTTGGCAGTTGAAAATAGCCCCCAGAGATGCAAGGATAGTGTTATGTATGTAATTATGTAATACTTGCCACCAGAGGGTGCGACTGTTGGAGTCCTAATAGTCACCTGCACACACGTGCAGGGCCAGTATAAAAGGTTGGCTGCCATGTTGTTTAGGCACTCTGGAGTTGTAATTGTTGTGTATCTGTAAAGCATTCACTCCCATGTTCCGCCACCAGGGAGTACATCCCCTGAAGTCACAAGGGATCCCAGCATCCCGTGGGAGCACTGTATATAAGCTGGCCCCTAAGGCCTGTTCCTCACTCTGGAGTGTCTTAATAAAGACTGAGATCACTGTTACTTTAACCTCCCTGTGTGCAGCCTCATCTGTGTTAGGAACACAATAACTGGCGACGAGTATACAAATCCAAAGCAAAGATGCAGCAAACTGTGGGTATCCTGGAGAAGTTCTCGGAGGGTGAGGACTGGGAAGCCTATGTCGAACGGTTAGACGGAGAAGGAAACGCTGCAAAAAGGAGAGCAGTCCTCCTCACGGTCTGCGGGGCACCGACCTACAGCCTCATGAAGAATCTTCTGGTTCCGGTGAAACCCACAGATAAGTCATATGAGGAGCTGTGTACACTGGTTCGGGAGCATCTTAACCCGAGGGAGAGCGTGCTGATGGCGAGGTATCAGTTCTACACGTGCCAGCGATCTGAAGGTCAGGAAGTGACGAGCTACGTCGCCGAGCTAAGGCGACTTGCAGGACAATGTGAGTTTGATGGCTACCTGGAGCAAATGCTCAGAGACTTTTTTGTACTGGGCATTGGCCACGAGACCATCCTACAAAAAATTTTGACTGTAGAGACACCGACCCTTAGTAAAGCCATTGCGATAGCACAGGCGTTTATGTCAACTAGTGATAACACCAAACAAATCTCTCAGCACACAAGTGCTAGCAATGTTCATAAAATAACTGGAACTGTGTTTGCGAGCAGAAATGTGCAGGGCAGAAACCACGAGTCTGCAACTGCCAGCAGGCCTCAAGTGACCCAGATGATTCAGAGTCCGCAACAAAAGATGAATGCAAAGCAATTCACACCTTGTTGGCGTTGTGGAGGCTGCCATTCAGCCCATTCATGCCGCTTCAAAGGGTATATTTGCAAGAGCTGTGGAACAATGGGGCACCTCCAACGAAAACCTGCTAACCACCACGTGGCAGAGGAAGATCGGTCCATGGTGGATCAAAGCAATTTCCAGCCTCAGAAAGAGGAGGCAGATGCTGAAGTACATGGGTTGCACACATTTTCGACGAAATGTCCACCTATAATGATAAATGTAAAATTGAATGGCTTACCCATAGACATGGAACTGGACACTGGCGCTAGCCAGTAAAAAGATGTTTAAGAGACTGTGGTGCAACAAGGCACTCAGACCAGCCCTGAACCCCATCCACACGAAACTGAGAACATACACCCAAGAGCTCATCACTGTCCTGGGCAGCGACATGGTCAAGGTCACCTACGAGGGCACGGTGCACGAACTGCCACTCGGGATTGTCCCGGGCGATGGCCCCACACTGCTTGGAAGGAGCTGGCTGGGCAAAATCTGCTGGAACTGGGATGACATCCTAGCATTATCACGTGTCGATGAGGCCTCATGTACCCAGGTTCTTAACAAATTTCCTTCCCTTTTTGAGCCAGGCATTGGAAACTTTTCCGGGGCGAAGGTGCGGATCCACTTGGTCCCAGAGGCACGACGCATTCACCAGAAGGCGCGAGCGATACCTCACATGATGGGGGAGAGAGTGGAAATCGAGCTGGAAAGGCAGGGCATCATCTCCCCAGTGGAATTCAGCGAGTGGGCCAGCCCGATTGTTCCAGTACTCAAAAGTGATGGCACAGTCAGGATTTGCAGCGATTATAAAGTAACTATTAATCATTTCTCGCTACAGGACCAATACCCGCTACCTTAGGCAGACGATCTATTTGCGACACTGGCAGGAGGCAAGACATTCACCAAGCTCGACCTGACTTCGGACTACATGACGCAGGAGCTGGAGGAGTCTTTGAAGGGCCTCACCTGCATCAACACGCACAAGGGACTGTTCATCTACAACAGATGCCCGTTTGGAATTCGTTCGGTTGCAGCGATCTTCCAGAGAAATATGGAGAGCCTACTCAAGTCAGTACCACGCACGGTGGTTTTTCAGGACGACATATTGGTCACGGGTCGGGGCACCGTCGAGCACCTACAAAACCTGAGGAGGTCCTCCAGCGACTGGATCGCGTAGGGCTGCGGCTGAAGAGGTCGAAATGCGTCTTCATGGCAACAGAAGTGGAGTTTTTGGGGAGAAAGATTGCGGCGGATGGCATTCGGCCCACAGACGCCAAGACAGAGGCTGTCAGGAACGCGCCCAGGCCACAAAACGTCTCGGAGCTGCGGTTGTTCCTGGGACTCCTCAACTATTTTGGTAACTTCCTACCGGGGTTAAGCACCCTCTTACAGCCCCTACATGTGTTATTGCTCAAAAGTGAGAACTGGGTGTGGGGAAAAAAACCAAGTAATTGCTTTTGAGAAAGTCAGAAACATTTTATGCTCCAACAAGCTGCTTGTATTCTATAACCCGTGTTAAGGACTTGTGTTAGCATGTGACGCGTCGTCGTACGGAGTCGGGTGTGTATTACAACAAGCTAACGTTGCGGGGAAGTTGCAACCTGTTGCCTATGCCTTCAGGAACTTGTCTAAGGCCGAGAGGGCCGACAGCATGATTGAGAAAGAGGCATTAGTGTGTGTGTGTTCGGGGTAAAGAAAATGCATCAGTACCTGTTTGGCCTCAAATTTGAGCTGGAAACCGATCACAAGCCCCTTATATCCTTATTCGCTGAAAACAAGGGGATAAATACTAAAGCCTCAGCCCGCATACAAAGGTGGGCACTCATGCTATCAGCGTATAACTATACCACCCGCCACAGGCCAGATACCGAGAACTGTGCGGATGCTCTCAGTCGGCTACCATTGCCCACCACGGGGCTGGAAATGGCGCAGCCTGCAAACTTGTTGATGGTGGCGCAGCCCGCAGACTTGTTGATGGTCATGGAAGCGTTTGAAAATGATAAATCACCTGTCACAGCCTCCCAGATTAGGACTTGGACCAACCAAGATCCTCTGCTGTCCCTAATAAAAAACTGTGTACTGCATGGGAGCTGGGCCAGCATCCCCATTGAAATGCAAGAGCTAATCAAGCCGTTCCAGCGGTGAAAGGACGAGCTGTCCATTCAGGCAGACTGCCTGTTGTGGGGTAACTGCGTAGTGCTACCAAAAAAGGGCAGGGAGACGTTCATCTCGGATCTCCACAGCACACACCCGGGTATAGTAATGATGAAAGCGATAGCCAGATCCCACGTGTGGTGGCCCGGTATCGACTCTGACTTAGAGTCCTGTGTACGGCAATGCAGCGTATGTGCTCAGTTGAGCAACGTGCCCAGAGAGGCACCACTAAGTTTGTGGTCCTGGCCCTCCAGACCATGGTCGAGGATCCATGTCGATTAAGCGGGCCCGTTTCTCGGTAAAATGTTCCTGGTGGTGATGGATGCTTTTTCAAAATTGATTGAATGTGAAATAATGTCAGGAAGCACCGCCACCGCCACCATTGAAAGCCTGAGGGTCATGTTTGCCACGCACAGCCTGCCTGACATACTGGTCAGTGACAACGGGCCATGTTTCACCAGTGCCGAATTTAAAGAATTCATGACCCGCAATGGGATCAAACATGTCACCTCGGCCCCATTTAAACCAGCCTCCAATGGGCAGGCAGAGCAGGCAGTACAAACAATCAAACAGAACCTTAAACAAGTCACAGAAGGCTCACTGCAAAACCCGCCTCTTCCGAGTACTGCTCAGCTCCCGCATGAGACCCCACTCGCTCACAGGAGTGCCCCCGGCTGAGCTACTCATGAAAAGAACACTTAAAACCAGACTCTCGCTGGTTCACCCCAACCTGCATGATCAGGTAGAGAGCAGGCGGCAGCAACAAAATGTAAACGATGGTCGCGCCACTGTGTCACGGGAAATTGATCTGAATGCCCCTGTGTATGTGCTAAACTATGGACATGGTCCCAAGTGGATCGCGGGCACGGTGACAGCTAAAAAAAGGGAGTAGGATGTTTGTAGTCAAACTAGACAATGGACAAATTTGCAGAAAGCACCTGGACCAAACAAGGCTGCGGTTCACAGACTGCCCTGAACAACCCACAGCAGACACCACCTTTTTCGAGCCCACAACACACACCCAAAGGATCAACGACACCACCCCGGACCAGGAAATCAAATCCATCACACCCAACAGCTCAGCAAGGCCAGGTTCACCTAGCAGCCCTGCAGGGCCAACAACACGCCAGTCCAGTGAGGGCACAGCCAACACACCAGAACAGACATTTGTACCAAGGCGGTCCACCAGGGAAAGAAAGGCTCCCAACCTCCTCACCTTGTAAATAGTTTTCACTTTGACTTTGTGGGGGGAGTGATGTTGTGTATCTGCAAAGCATGCACTCCCATGTTCCGCCACCAGGGAGTGCATCCCCTGAAGTTCCAAGGGATCCCAGCATCCCTTGGGAGCACTGTATATAAACCGGCCCCTAAGGCCTGTTCCTCACTCAACCTCCCTGTGTGCTGTCTCATCTGTGTTAGGAACACAATAGTAATAAAGAAGACGAAGGTCACACTAAGTTTAGCTCACAGTACTCAGCCTCATTGAGTTCTTCTATACACAACAATTGGCTGCCTCTGGAATATTAGAGAGATTCATAGAGGGCGATGATTGGGAAGCCTTCGTCGAGTGTCTCGACCAGTACTTCATAGCCAACGAGCTGGAAGGAGAAACTAACGCGGCCAAGAGCAGGGCGGTTCTCCTCACCGTCTGTGGACCTAAAATATCCAGCCTCATCAAGAATCTGCTCGCACCGACAAATCCAACGGAGAAGGAATATACAGAGTTGTGCACGCTGGTTCGGGACCACCTCAAGCCAAAGGAGAGTATCCTCATGGCCAGATATCGTTTATACACGCCCCATCACTCCGGGGGCCAGCACGTGGCAGATTATGTCACCGACCTGAGACGCCTCATGGGACCTTGTGATTTTGGAGCTGCTTGGAGCAAATGCTGTGGGACTTTTTTCTGCTGGGCATCAGCCTTGAGGTCATTCTTCGAAAGCTGCTGGCTGCCGAAACCCTAGACCTGAGCAGGGCCATCGCGATTGCCCAGGCACGGACGATAACACCAAACAGATATCTTCTCAAGATCGAAGCTCACCGGCAAGTACTGTGCATAAAATGACATTGCTAGTTGGCCAAACTGCATATGGCAGGGCCTATACATCTGCGGATTCAAGACCTGTGATGACTCAGAGTCCGCCATCAGGGGTGAATGTGAATCCATTAGCACCGTGTTGGTGCTGCGGGGGTACTCATCGGGCCCATCAATGTCGATTCAAGCGCTACGTGTGCAAAGGCTGCACAACAATGGGGCACTTCCAGCGAATGTGCAAACGTGCTGCGACACACCACGTGGCAGAGGATGATCAATCCGGCGCGGATCATGCAGCACAGGCAACTCAACCCGAGGAAGTAGTATATGGGATACATACCTTCACCACCAAGAGCCCTCCTATAATGCTGAAAGTCAAATTAAATGGAGTTCCAGTATCCATGGAGTTGGACACGGGTGCGAGTCAGTCAATAATGAGCCAGAAGGCTTTCGAGAAACTGTGGGGCAATAAAGCACAAAGGCCCAAACTGAGCCCGATTAATGCAAAGCTGCGAACCTACACCAAAGAGCTCATACCAGTCACTGGAAGTGCGGCAGTGAAGGTATCGTATGATGGAGCTGTGCATGACCTATCATTGTGGATTGTTCCAGGCAATGGCCCAACGCTGTTCGGCAGAAGCTGGCCAGAAAAGATTAGATGGAATTGGAACGACATCAAAGCACCATCTTCAGTGGATGATGCCTTGTGTGCTCAAATACTGAGCAAGTTTCCCTCGCTATTCGAACCAGGCATCGGCAACTTCACAGGCGCCAAGGTACAGATCCATCTAGGCCCCGATGCACTGCCCATCCATCATAAGGCTCGGGTGGTTCATAGAAACATAGAAACATAGAAAAGAGGTGCAGGAGTAGGCCATTCGGCCCTTCGAGCCTGCACCACCATTCGTGGTTCCGTACATGATGAGGGAGAAAGTCAAGATTGAACTGGACAGACTCCAACGCGAGGAATCATATCGCCAGTCGAGTTCAACAAGTGGGCCAGTTCAATTGTTCCGGTGTTGAAAAGCGATGGCACGGTCAGAATCTGCGGAGACTACAAAGTAACGATTAACCGAGTCTCACTACAGGACCAGTACCCGCTGCCCAAGGCGGATGAACTTTTCGCAATGTTAGCGGGGCGGGGGAGTCGTTCACCAAGTTGGACCTAAGCTCCACCTACACGACACAGGAGCTGGCTGAATCTTCGAAAAGACTGACGTGCGTCAACACACACAAAGGGCTGTTTATATACCACAGGTGCCCTTTCGGGATTCGCTCGGCTGCAGCCATTTTCCAGAGAAACATGGAGAGTTTGCTGAAATCTGTTCCGCGCACCATTGTGTTTCAAGACAACATCCTGATCACTGGTCGTGACACCATTGAACATCTACTCAACCTGGAAGATGTTCTAAGTCACCTCGACAGAGTGGGACTCAGGCTGAAATGCTCCAAGTGTGTTTTCCTAGCACCAGAAGTCGAATTTTTTGGGAGAAAGATTGCGGCAGATGGCATCAAACCCACGGACGCAAAGACAGAGGCCATCAAGAATGCACGCAGACCATAGAATGTGACGGAGCTGCATTCGTTCCTGGGACTCCTCAACTATTTTGCTAACTTTCTACCCGGGTTGAGCACAATATTAGAGCCTTTGCACATGTTGCTACGTAAGGGTGACGACTGGGTTTGGCGCAAATCTCAAGACATAGTCTTTGAGAAGGCCAGGAATCTTCTATGTTCAAATAAGTTATTTGTACACCATGACCCATGTAAACATTTAGTGCTAGCTTGAGACGCCTCATCGTACGGGGTCGGCTATGTGTCACAGCAAGCCAATGTATCGGGCAACCTTCAACCGGTTGCACATGTGTCTAGAAGTCTGTCTAAGGCTGAGAGAGTCTATAGTATGGTCAGGAAAGAGGCGTTAGCATGTGTATATAGGGTTAAGAAATTGCACCAATACCTATTTGGACTTCGATTTGAGCTTGAAACTGACCACAAGCCGCTCATTTTGCTGTTTTCAGAGAGCAAAGGTATAAATATCAATGCTTCGTCCCGCATCCAAAGATGGGCACTAACATTATCCGCTTATGACCAGGCACTGAAAACTGTGCCGATGCTCTCAGCCGGCTACCATTGCCCACTACCGGGGTTGAAATGACGCAGCCCGCAGACTTGCTTCTGGTCATGGTTGCTTTTGAGAGCGAGGGGTCACCCGTCACAACTCGCCAGATCAGGACCTGGACCAGCCAGGATCCTGTGCTATCATTAGTAAAGAGTTGCGTCCTAAATGGGAACTGGTCAGCCATTCCCGGGGAAATGGAAGGTGAAATTAAGCCATTTCACCGACGCAAAGATGAAATGTCCATCTAGTCGGATTATCTCTTATGTGGTAGTCGCGTGGCTTTGCCAAAAAAAGGCATGGAAACGTTTATACGCGACCTACACAGTACCCACCCAATCATTGTCATGATGAAGGCAATTGTCAGGTCGCATGTTTGGTGGCCCGGCATTGAAACATAGAAACATAGAAAATAGGTGCAGGAGTAGGCCATTTGGCCCTTCGAGCCTGCACCGTCATTCAATGAGTTCATGGCTGAACATGCAACTTCAGTACCCCATTCCTGCTTTCTTGCCATACCCCTTGATCCCCCTAGTAGTAAGGACTACATCTAACTCCTTTTTAAATATATTTAGTGAATTGGCCTCAACAACTTTCTGTGGTGGAGAATTCCACAGTTCACCACTCTCTGGTGAAGAAGTTTCTCCTCATCTCGGTCCTAAATGGCTTACCCTTTATCCTTAGACTGTGACCACTGGTTCTGGACTTCCCCAACATTGGGAACATTCTTCCTGCATCTAACCTGTCTAATCCCGTCAGAATTTTAAATGTTTCTATGAGATCCCTCTCATTCTTCTGAACTCCAGTGAATATAAGCCCAGTTGATCCAGTCTTTCTTGATATGTCTGTCCCGCCATCCCGGGAATCAGTCTGGTGAACCTTCGCTGCACTCCCTCAATAGCAAGAATGTCCTTCCTCAGGTTAGGAGACCAAAACTGTACACAATACTCCAGGTGTGGGCTCACCAAGGCCCTGTACAACTGTAGCAATACCTCCCTGCCCCTGTACTCAAATCCCCTCGCTATGAAGGCCAACATACCATTTGCTTTCTTAACCGCCTGCTGTACCTGCATGCCAACCTTCAATGACTGATGTACCATGACACCCAGGTCTCGTTGCATCTTCCCTTTTCCTAATCTGTCACCATTCAGATAATAGTCTGTCTCTCTGTTTTTACCACCAAAGTGGATAACCTCACATTTATCCACATTATACTTCATCTGCCATGCATTTGCCCACTCACCTAACCTATCCAAGTCACTCTGAGCCTCATAGCATCCTCCTTGCAGCTCACACTGCCACCCAACTAAGTGTCATCCGCATTGACTCGGACTTGGAGTCATGCGTGCATCAGTGCAACACTTGCTCGCAACTGAGCAATGCACCAAGGGAGGCTCCACTGAGTCTGTGGTCATGGCGCTCCAAACCGTGGTCCAGGATCCACGTAGATTTTGCCGTCCCCTTTCTAGGAAAGATGTTTTTAGTAGTTGTGAACGCTTACTCCAAATGAATTGAATGCGTAATCATGTCAACCAGCACATCCACATCCACCATTGAAAGCCTCCGGGCCATGTTCGTCACCCATGGCTTGACCGACATCCTTGTCAGCAACAATGGACCACGTTTCACCAGCTCGGAATTCAACGAGTTTATGACCCACAATGGCATCAAGCTTGTCAGGTCTGCTCCGTTTAAGCCCGCGTCTGTCAAGTGGAGCGGGCAGTCCAAATAATCAAGCAAAGCATGAAACGCGTGATGGACGACTCCCTGCAGACCCGCTTGTTTTGCATTCTGCTCAGTTACCGGACGTGACCCCACTCACTCACCGGGGTCCCCCTGGCAGAATTGTTAATAAAGAGAGCCCTCAAAACCAGGCTCTCCCTGGTCCACCTGAATCTTAGTGATCACGTGGAAACCCGGCGACATCGGCAGAACATGTACCACGATCGCGCGGCTGTTTCACGTGACATTGATTTTAATGACCCTGTGTTTGTCCTTAATTACGGTCATGGTCCCAAGTGGGTCGCTAGCACTGTTTTGGCCAAGGAAGGGAATAGGCTGTTTATAATCAAACTGTTAAATGGCCAAACGTGCAGAAAGCATTTAGATTAGACCAAACTGCGATTTACTGATAACCAGGAACCACTTGAAGAGGACATCACCATCGACGATCCACCAACACACACCCAACCAGCTGTCAATCACGAGGATAAACCCACTGTTCCTGACAGTCCGGTCAGACCAGCCGTGGTGCAGTGCAGCAATGGTCCGGCCAACTAACACATACCAGGGTTTGAACTTAGATGATCGACCAGGGAGTGGAGGGCTCCGGATCGCCTCAACTTGTAAATAACTTGTACCGAAGACTTTGCGGGGGAGTGATGTTATGCATGTGGCTATATAATACTTGCCACCAGAGGCCGTGACTGTTGGAGTCCTAATGGTCACCTGCACACACATGCAGGGCCAGTATAAAAGGTTGGCTGCCATGTTGTTTAGGCACTCTGGAGTTGTAATAAAGAAGACTAAGGTCACACTAAGTTTATCTCACAGTACTCAGCCTCGTGGAGGTCTTCTATACACAACAGATAGCATGCTCTCTCCCTGTGCTATGCAATTCACTATCCCAACAAAAATATATTTTTTATAAAGAGATTCAAAATCAGGTATTTGAATTTTAAATAGGATCTGAATAGAGGGACTAATCTTTAAATCCATCAATAGAAATAGTTAGAAAATTTATTTGCAAAGGGTACACAGCAATAAGCCCATCTACCTCAGAGGGTAGAAGGAATTCTGCTCTCAGAGGATTCATTTTCTAAATCTTATTCAATATCCGAGCTTTTGTCACAGTTACTTCATTCAATCCTTACCATGCCACAACATCAACTTGTACTAATATAGCGCCTTTAATATAGTAAAATCTCTCAAGGCGCTTCACAGAAGCATAATCAGACAAAGAATTGACATAGTAGTCATTATTGTAAACAGTATACAATACCTGTATAAGCCTTCACCCATCTGCTGCAATGGCCTCAAATATAAAGACAAAATTATTGCAGTAATATACCGTCTTTTACAATGTCAGGACATCCCAAAGTGCTTTACAATCAATTAAGTACTTTTGAAGCATAGTCACTGTTGTAATGTAGGAAATACGGCAGCCAATTTTCGCACAGAATGCTCCCACAAACAACAATGAAATAAATGATCAATCATCTGTTTAAGGTGTTGGTTGAGGCATAAATGTTGGCCAGAACTTCTAACACAGGCGAGAGTGCTACCACTGAGCCAAGGCTAACAGCTACAATTGATATTCAAAAGAACCAAAGGTGTCATGAGGAAAACCTTTTTACGCAGCGAGTGGTTAGGATCTGGAATGCACTGCCTGAAAGGGTGCTGGAGGCAGACTCAATCGTGGCTTTCAAAAGGGAATTGGATAAGTAGCTGAAGGAAAAAAATTGCAGGGCTACGGGCAAAGGGCGGGGGAGTGGGGCTCGCTGAAGTGTTCTTGCAGAGAGACAGCACGGGCTCGACAGGCCGAATGACCTTCTTCTGTGCTGTAAACATTCTATGATTCTATGATATCTGTTGTAGGAGATATTTGACTACTTATCATCTTTATGCAAACACAGTTAAGTTGAGCTACAGCTGACAGCTGATATCTGTTGTAGGAGATATTTGACTACTTAATATCATCTTTATGTAAACACTGTTAAGTTCTCAATGAGCTTGTAAAGTCACAGAAAATCAACATTTAGATTTAATATGATGCTTATTACAGTCTCTATTCTAAACATAATCCCATCGGTAAAGAACAAAGAAGATGACATTGCAGTAACTTAATTCCCAACCACACATCACTGTAAATTAATACCCTCTATATATGCTAATGAACACTAGTTTTCACTTCATTTTCTTCACATTGTGGAGACATCCCAAGTGCCTCAAAAATGGACTTTGCTGGAAACGCTATTACAGCGGTGAGTAAAAAAACAAATCTATGTTTATTGAACGTTTTGCTGTCTCTACAAACTAGGAGTTAACCAAAGTGGATTTTGTGAATTCTGACAAGATAAAATAAAAGTAATGGAAAAGAATTACAGTAAAAGACTACTACAAAATATATCATCGGGTTTTGCGTTTACATGAATCAGCAAAATTGCCAAAGCTGCAGGGAAGTGTTATGTAAATATTACAAGCTGCATCGGCAGCTAAAATGAAAGCCCCAAAATGGAAACAAAGTCTCCTGTCGAAATAAAGGACCAATTAAACTCTAATGATCCATGCCGCATATTGCCTTCCTGCCCATTATTTCTAATAACATGACAATGCTTTCCCTCTGAAATGTTTACATTGTTGATTTTTACCCTATTTTAAACAACTCATTTATTTGCAATGGGTTAATGCCTGCATATAAACAACACACAGTAATGTTGTAAGAGCCCATGAAGCGTTCGTACAAGAACCTCCCAAATCGGAACTTCTACCTAAGTCTTACATAAACGTTCTGTCCAAATACAACTGATAACAAAGTTTTGGCAATAACTATTAAACTGTAACTATTTCAGCCATTGTTCCATTTGAAGGATAAATAGCTCTCGCGTCAAGGTACAGCAAGCCCGTTAATTCTAACGGAACAATTGAAAACTTTTGCATGTTCCTAAAATTGCGTGTAATATGCATTAACTCGATGACTCAGCGCTCATTTTTTTCTTTGCTTGTTAAAGGCTCCATGAGCGTTATCTGATTGGATTCACATGAAATTCTTTGGAGCCGAAATTGATCAACTTACCGCCCACTGCCACCGACATTCCTTTGCAACATCCGCCCAGTGGCCTGGAGCGGGCAGAAGGGGAGAGCCACCGGGAACCGGCCGCCAATGTCAGCGGACGGTCGAGTGGTGCAACTGACCTCCCGCCCACCGAGCTCCCATATTCATGAGGGAAGGAGTCGGTGCCAGAACGGGGGTGGACCGCTGGCTGGAGGCTGGTCTGTCCCCGACGGTAATTTTGAAGATCTTGAAAAAAAGGTTAGTGATTAAATTATATATTTTTTTCCACAGCGACTTACCTGGATGGGGTTTCCTGAAGGACTTCTGATCATTTTTTTTTTCCTGATGATTTTTTTTTTCAACTGTTCGACCCTCCGTGAGCCCGACTCCATCCTCGGTGGCACTTGGGCGGCAAGTGACTCTGCCACCGAGAATGAGACCTCCCGTCCGCTACCGCTCAGATTGGCGGCGTACATTGTCCATTTGCCGCCCGCTGAACTTCAAGGGACCTCGGCAATGAATACCCCACCCAAAGTACCGTCCACTACTTTGCCAACCATCGGCGGCACTTTGGGCGGCACTTGGGTGAGCAGGTGGCCTTGACCAAACTCGGCCCCTTTATGTGAAGCACACATTGTAAGATGCTATACATTTTTCAGTGCACAAGACACCATGGCTGTAGCAGCAAGTCTCACTATGCGAGACATGTTGGTGAAGGGAGGCCCAGGGAGTGCGCAGGCCCTAGGAGGAAGATCACTAGTATTCACTTCTACCCCAGATTGCATGTCTATTACATGGAATGGAGCTACCTCAAACTCACGGAGAAATACCTTCTGAGGCTGCTTTGTATCATCAGGGATACTATTCTGATATTTTCTTCTCCTGGAACTAGACGTGCAACTTGTGAGGAACATTAGTGCTATATGAAACACAATGACACACTCAGATTTAATCCCACAGGGTCCTTTCAAGAAACAGCTGAAGATGTTACTGGATAAGCCAATTTGCACCTCACTGTTGCATTACTAAAGTGCCAGATCTACTTCCACATAATCATGATGACATTACATTCAGCACCAGAACGCAGCAGAAGAGATACGGTTTTGTAAAAAGTGTGCAGGGCATCACTGATTGAACCCAAGCACCCCGTGCAACATCCTGTGGCATTGAGCAACAGAAAATAGATCACTCCATGAATATCAAATGGGGTCACGGAACATTGACAAAGAATTCTGAATGTAAATGCATGGTTTATAGGGAGTGCACATGGTAAACTGTGGTCTCGACATCCCATTGTAAATGCCGTAGTATGCAAGGTCAGGAGGAGGTCACTGGGGGCACATTCTAGCCACCTGCCTGAATGGGGAGGCCAGTAATTCCAACAAAGGCTATCTGTTCCATGGTGGAAGAGGTGGGAACCAAGGTCCACCACCCTAGAAAGATGCCAGAATATTGTCTGTGGGTGGGGTGAAAAAGTCGAGGCAATTTTTGAAGTCTTTGGCGTCCCAGCCACTGCCCAGGGCTGGACTCTTAGGTGGGTCCCATTTCCATCAGCTGTCAGAGCAGTAGGCTGCCTCTCACTCAACATGCGAACCCATCACTGTTCTTCCTGGGCTGGAACAAAGAACCTCTCGGCCTGGGAATCCCCTCCCCTGGTCACGCTCAAAACAAGGCTCCCTGTTCCATCACCACGACCCTCCTTAAAACTAATAGAGAAGGCTGGGATCCAATGTATCCGGATCGGGCCTAACTTCCGGCCCTTCTGCTGCACTCCTGCCAGCATTAAAGTGGGAGTGCAACAAAAGGGACACATATTTTTGGTTCCCTCAAATATTCCACGGTGACAACCAGTTAAATGGTCGGCTCCTTGGAGATAAGGGTTGCTGACTCAAAACGGAGTTTATGAAATCACTTTGGTGCACCTGTGACCCTGGGCAACGTGTGCGCAATTGAGAAACAGTAACATTATTAAGCAGACCTACAAGTTGCTTAAAAATAACTTTTAATATGTAGACAATTATTCATTCTCAGGATGAGGCCAATGCTGGTATTTATTGTCCATCCCTAGTTGCTGACGATGGTAGTCTGCGTTCTTTTAACCGCTACACAGGAGTTTGATACAACTATTCCAGCTGTGAGAGGCTGCATACAATGTGGTGCGTATCCTGCCATCGCACCCACACAACATGAACATGCTTCAAAATATATCTTTGCAGAGACCATTATACTTCTACATTATCTCTGAAACCCTTATTGATAGTTGCCTCAATTATGTTTCCAAGGGCATTAGAACTTGCTTTTATTACCTCTTGAGCTGTGCAAGTCAACATCTCAAAGTAACTAACGGGAGTATTCGTGAGAGATACTCACTCTCAATGTTCCTGAAGTCTCTGTTGAATGATGCCACAACCATTGCTCCAAGACAGCGAGGACTGGGTGGTAGACTTTACAACACTACACAACTTGTCTCGTAGTTTGTGAATTACAAAGCATTTCAGTAGGACCTATGGGCCTCCAGCCAGCTGCAGCCAGCATTTGCTTAGCTGGTATCTCTGCTCTTTCCACAGCTGTGAAGAGTACCTCATCATTCTCTGTACTCCCTCTGTGTCACTGAAACCATTTGATACATCCATATCTGAGTTTAACGTTTTGCTAGTATTATGAATGAATAAACAGTCTGACCAGATGCTGTGAGCTCAAAGTAAAGTGTGACCTTAGTCTTTTATTACAGGTCTCCAGAGTGCCTCTCCAGCCTGTGAGGCCTCCTTAAGTACAGGTGCTCCCAAGGGATTGTGGGATCCCTTGGGACTCCAGGGGATGAGTCCTCCAGTGGTTAAACAAGATATTTACAGGTTTACATATAGAACAACACCCCCCTCCCAAAGTCAATAGTGTAACTATTTACAAGGTGAGTCGATTTGGGCCTTTCTTTCCCTGGTTGATCGCCTCGGTGCAAATGCTGGTTTTGTGCCCTCACTGGGCTGCTGTGCAGCTGGCCTTGCTGGGCTGTCTGGTGTGGTGAGTCCTGCTGGGCTGCTGCAGGTGATGGGTTCTGCTTCGTGGTCAACCGCTGTGTCGGTTGCCACTGGTATGTGTGTTGGTGGGTCAAAAAAGGTAGGGCCTAATGTGGGTTGCTCTGGATAGTCCGTGAATCTGAGTCTGGTTTGGTCCAAGTGTTTCCTGTAGATGAGTCCATTTGAAAGTTTGACCCAAAACACCCTACTCCCCTTTTTGGCCACAACAGTGCCGGGAAACCACTTGGGACCTTGTCCATAGTTCAACACAAATACAGGATCGTTGATTTAAATTTCGCATGACACATTTGCACTATCATGATATGTACTTTGTTGAAGCCGCCTACTCGCTACCTGTTCGTGTAGATCAGGGTGAACTAACGAGAGCCTTGTCTTAAATGAGCAGTTCAGCAGGTGGAATCCCAGTGAGCGAGTAGGGTCTCGTGCGGTAACTAAGCAGGACTCGGGATAGGCGGGTCTGCAATGAGCCTTCAGTTACCCTCTTCAAGCTCTGCTTGATTCATTGCACTGCTCTCTCTGCCTGACCATTAGATGCTGGTTTGAACGGGGCAGATGTAACATGTTTGATCCCATTGCGGGTCATGAACTCTTTGAACTCGGCACTGGTGAAGCACGGACCGTTGTCGCTCACAAGGACATCAGACAGGCCGTGCGTAGCAAACATGGCCCGCAGGCTTTCAGTGGTAGCAGCGGACGTGCTTGCCAACATTATCTCACATTCAATCCATTTGGAGTACGCATCTACAACCACTAGAAACATTTTACCCAAGAACGGGCCTGCATAGCCGATGTAGACCCGAGACCACGGTTTGGAGGGCCAAGACCTTAAACTTAGTGGCGCCTCCCTGGGTGCATTGCTTAACTGCGAGCATGTATAACATCTGTGCACGCAGGACTCCAAGTCCGCATCGATACCGGGCCACCACACGTGGGATCTGGCTATCGCTTTCATCATTACAATGCCTGGGTGTGTACTATGGAGATCACTAATGAAAGTGTCCCTGCCCTTTTTGGGTACCACTACCCGATTACCTCACAGAAGGCAGTCTGCCTGTATAGACATTTCATCTTTGCGCCGCTGGTACGGCTTTATCTCTTCCTGCATTTCTAATGGGACACTGGACCAGCTCCCATGGAGCACACAGTTTTTTTACTAGGGACAGTAGGGGGTCCTGGCTCATCCAAGTTCTAATCTGTCGAGCGGTAACAGGTGATTGCTCACTCTCGAATGCATCCATTACCATGACTAAATCTGCGGGCTGTGCCATTTCCACCCCGGTGGTGGCAATGGCAGCCTACTGAGAGCATTGGCACAGTTTTCTGTGCCTAGCCTGTGGCGGATGGCGTAGTTGTATGCGGACAACGTGAGCGCCCATCTCTGGATGTGGGCCGATGCATTCGTATTTATCCCCTTACTTTCAGAAAAGAGGGATATCAGTGGCTTATAGTCAGTTTCCAATTCAAATTTGAGCCCAAACAGATATTGATGCATTTTCTTTACCCCATAAATACACGCTAACACTTCTTTTTCAATCATACTGTAGGCCCTCTCAGCCTTAGACAGATTTCTGGATGCATAAGCAACTGGTTGCAATTTCCCAGATTCATTAGCTTATTGCAATACACACCCGACACCGTATGACAAAGCATCACATGCTAGTACCAAACGCTTACATGGATCATACAACACAAGCAATTTGTTTGAGCATAAGAGTTTTCTAGCTTATACAAAGGCATTTTCTTGGCTTTTGCCCCATACCTATTTGTTTCCTTTACGCAGTAAGGCGTGCAGTGGTTCTAACAGTGTGCTGAGACCCGGTAAGAAGTTACCAAAGTAGTTCAGGAGTCCTAGAAAAGACCGTAGCTCCGTCACGTTCTGTGGTCTCGGTGCGTTCTCGATTGCCTCTGTCTTCGAATCGGTGGGCCTGATGCCGTCTGCCGCGATTCTTCTCCCCAGGAACTCCATTTCAGGCACCAGGAAAACACACTTTGAGTGTTTGAACCTGAGCCCCACGCGATTGAGCCAACTAAGAACCTCCTCCAGGTTCTGCAGATGCTCGACGGTGTCCCGACCTGTAACCAAGATGTCGTCCTGGAAGACCACGGTGCCCGGGACCGACTTCAGTAAGCTTTCTATGTTTCTCTGGAATATTGCCGCGGCTGATCGAATCCCAAACAGGCATCTGTTGCAAATGAAGAGACCTTTGTGCATGTTGATGCAGGTGAGGCCCTTCGATGATTCCTCTAGCTCCTGCGTCATGTAGGCCGAGGTCAAATCCAGCTTCTTGAACGTCTTTCCTCCCGCCAACGTCTCAAAAAGGTCGTCTGCCTTTGATTTTGGGTATTGATCCTGCAGGGAGAAACGATTGATAGTTACTTTGTAATCACCACAGATTCTGATGGTACCGTCTCCCTTGAGGACTGGAACAATTGGACTGGCCCACTCGTTGAATTCGATCGGCGAAATGATGCCCTCTTGTTGCAGCCGGTCCAGCTCGATCTCCACCCTTTCTCTCATCATGTATGGTACTGCTCTCGCCTTGTGATGGATGGGTCACGCCCCCGGAATTTAATGGATCTGTATTTTTGCTCCTTGGAACTTCCCGATGCCTGGTTCGAATAGCGAGGGGAACTTGTATAAGACCTGGGCACACGAAGTGTCGTCAACGGATGAGAGCGCTCGGACGTCGTCCCAGTTCCAGCGTATCTTCCCCAGCCAGCTCCTGCCGAGCAGCATGGGGCCATCGCCCGGTACCACCCAGAGTGGTAGCTTGAGCACTGCTCCATCGTAGGAGACCTTTACGATAGCACTGTCGATTATGGGAATCAGTTCCTTTGTGTAAGTTCTCAGTTTAGTGCGAATGGGAGTCAAGACTGGCCTTGAGGCCTTGCTGCACCACAATTTATAGAAAGTCTTTTTGTTCATAATGGACTGGCTCGCGCCCGTGTCCAGCTCCATTGACACCAGGAGTCCATTTAATTCAACCTTCAGCATTATCGGGGGACATTTTGTGGTAAATGTGTGCACCCCATATACCTCTGCCTCCTCAGTCTGAGGCTCTGATTCGTTGTGATCCACCGTGGATCTGTCCTCTTCTGCAACATGGTGGTTTGCAGGATTAGCAGGGTTTGAAGCTCGCCTGCACATACGTTGGAGATGTCCCATTGTTCCACAGCCCTTGCAAACATATCCTTTGAAGCAGCATGAATGGAAACGATGATCACCCCCACAGCGCTAACAAGGTGTTAATGGCCTTGCATTCATCACCCTTGATGGTGGACTCTGAGACATCTGCGGGCGTGCAGCTGCAAGCATGTGAGGCCTGCCTTGTACGTTGCAATTCGAAAACAACATTACTTTGTTCACAGTACTAGTCGCAGCACTTGTGTGCTGAGAGATTTGCTTGGTATTGTCACTGGTGGCAATGAACGCCTGGGCTATCGCTATGACCTTACTCAAGGTTGGAGAATCTACAGTCAAAAGTTTGCCAAGTATCACTTCATGGCCAATGCCAAGTACAAAGAAGTCCCTGAGCATGTGTTCCAAATGTCCTTCAAATTCGCAAAGTCTTAGCTCGGCGACATAACTCGCCACTTCCTGGCCTTCAGACATTTTGTACATGTAGAACCGGTATCTCGCCATCAGAACATTTTCCTTCGGGTTCAGATGCTCCCGGACCAGTATGCACAAATCATCGTACGGTTTCTCTATGGGTTTTGCTGGAGCAAGCAGATTTTTCATGGGGCCATATGTTGGTGCCCCGCAAACGGTGAGGAGAATTGCCCTTCGTTTGGCAGCGTTCGTTTCTCCTTCCAGCTGGCCACGAAGTGTTGGTCGAGTCGCTCCACGAAGGTTTCCCAATCATCTCCCTCCGAAAATTTCTACAGGATGCCCACTGTTCTCTGCATCACTGGGTTCATCATCTGTATCTCGTCGCCAGTTATTATGTATGAATAAAGAGTCTGACCAGATGCTGTGAGCTCAAAATAAAGTGTGGCCTTAGTCTTTTATTACAGGTCTCCAGAGTGCCTCTCCAGCCTGTGAAGCCTCCTTAAGTACAGGTGCGCCAAAGGGATTGTGGGATCCCTTGGGACTCCAGGGGGTGAGCCCTCTGGTAGTTACACAAGGTATTTACAAGTTTACATATATAACAGCTAGTATCGCAGAATGTGTGATGAGGCTTAATGTCCCAATTGACTGGCTTGCTTTATTTTCAGATGAGCTACGCACAAGGCCATAAAACAGTGAGTGCAGCTGCCTAAAGTATGCAGCACAAAACATTCACTCATATTTATCGCCTCTTAACAGCAAAAGTCTGCTTTCAACAAAAGGCACAGTGGGGGCGGGAAAAAATTCTTAGTAGACCAAAACTCATGTCTTTTGAAGACATTATCGCAGAGATCATCTGCTGGGAAGCTGAAGTTGGCAGGGGTGACGTATAGCCTTGAGGAGTGCACTCCAGTTTTGTATAGTTACACTCACATACCCTTTCTGTGCAGATGTGTTCTTGCACATGTAAAGCAGGGACTGTGCTGTATTGAAAAATATGCCAAGAACTGTCGACAGAGCAATAACATGTCTAACAGTGCACATCGCGTGCCCTTTTCCTCTTGTTACAACATACCAGAACCCCAAGAGAAGCAGCCAGGTGCTCTCAGCAGCAAGCCTCGCCACACTACTTCAAACACACACCAGCCCAGAAACATCTGCTCCGGAGAGTGTTAGTGATTGAGAAGAAGCAGCACAAGGTGAGTCGCTTCTCACAGATGTGGAAGGGCCAAAGTTGGAAGCTGAAAAGGAGCTGGCCACATCTGAGTGGAGGTATGGCACAGCCACAAGCCCCTTTGCATCGCTGTGATTCTGACCTCCTAACACCATAAAAGGATAATTCAGGAGCATGAACTGGTGCACTGATCACTTGCCTCCTTTTACCATACGATGCAAGTAGTTGAAACACAATTTAAAATAAAAATTCATTCATGGAATGTGGGTTTCACTGGCAAGGGCAACATTTATTGCCCATCCTGAATTGGCCTTAACTGAGTGGCTCGCTAGGCCATTTCGGAGGGCTGTTAAGAGTCAACCACGTTGCTATGGGTCTGGAGTCACGTATAGGCCGGGTTGGGTAAGGGCGGCAGATTTCCTTCCCAAAAGGACATTAGTGAACCAGATGTGTTTTTAACGACAATCCAGCAGTTTCATGGTCACCATTACTGATACTAGTCTTTTATTCCAGATTTATTTAATTAACTGAGTTTAAATTCCCCAGCTACCATTGGGTGATATTTCACAGCTCAAAGCATCAGTCACATCTTCAGAGGAAAGCCCAGGCATGCAGGCATGAGCAACATTGGCATATCTCTCCCATTAATGCCGTCTGAATGTTGAGGTCCACACTCGACGATGCAATAATCAACAGTTCAATATGAACTTCAGAGAGCTATAAATGAGGGCTTCACAACCCTTTTGGCGAGCAACGCTCCTATCAATCCTTTGTCTGCAGTTTTCTCTGGGCAAGTGACAAGAGTTACCCCCGAAAGGCAGTCAAGCCCCACAACAGAAACAAGACAACCTTTCCTGACACACATACAGAGTCATCTTGGTCTGCCATATATCAAAGTAAGCTGCCAACAGAACCACAAGCAGGTCCCTCACATCAGGCCTCTATATCTAATCCTTCCAGTTGTCTGTAACATAGCGGTAGAATAGTCATCATCATAGGCAGTCCCTCGGAATCGAGGAAGACTTGCTTCCACTCCTGAAGTGAGTTCTTTGGTGGCTGAACAGTCCAATACGAGAGCCACAGACTCTGTCACAGATGGGACAGATAGTCGTTGAGGGAAGGGGTGGGTGGGACTGGTTTGCTGCACGCTCTTTCCGCTGCCTGCGCTTGATTTCTGCATGCTCTCGGCGTTGAGACTCGAGGTGCTCAGCGCCCTCTCGGATGCACTTCCTCCACTTAGGGCGGTCTTGGGCCAGGGACTCCCAGGTGTCAGTGGGGATGTTGCACTTTATCAGGGAGGCTTTGAGGGTGTCCTTGTAACATTTCCGCTGCCCACCTTTGGCTCGTTTGCCATGAAGGAGCTCCGAGTACAGCACTTGCTTTGGGAGTCTCGTGTCTGGCATGTAGATTATGTGGCCTGCCCAGCAGAGCTGATCGAGTGTGGTCAGTGCTTCAATGCTGGGGATGTTAGCCTGAATGAGGACGCTGATGTTGGTGCGCCTGTCCTCCCAGGGGATTTGTGGGATCTTCGGAGACATCGTTGATGATGATGATAAGAATAGCAATATCATGATGCATTAGTGCATTAGGACTTGAGTCCATGATCAGATCAGCCATGATCGTATTAAATGGCGGAGCAGGCTCGAGGGGCCATATGGCCTACTCCTGCTCCTATTTCTTATGTTCTCATGTTCTTATGTTCATATATCCATAAGTTGTATTGCGCAATGGCACATAACATTAAACACATACTGCACCTTCACTATTATTTTTATTAAAGACATCTTAAGCTTCACAGACATCATTTATTACAATGAATATACAGCAGAGAAACAGCCATTGGCCCCACTAGTCTGTGCATCATTTATGTTCAAAATGAATGGCCTCCACACAAACAGCACCAGTGAGGAATGATTGTTCAAAAATAATGAATGTCCAATGAAAAAATAAGGAATTCCTTCAGGAAATAAATATTAATCAGAGCCTTGTGAACCTGTACTGCTTCATCCAGTAGATGCTGAACTTCTGCTGGCACTTCATCAACATCCTCCCCTTCCTATTCATGCCGCGTTGCTCTTCATCTTCTACAATAAAGTGCATGCCTCTTTTGCTAGCTAAGTTATGCAGCATGCAGCACAATGTTATCTTCCTGCCAATGCTCTCAAGGCATATTGTTAAGTCTGGTCCAGTTTAAATATCAGATGGATTATTTCAGTACTCCAAATGTCTGTTGAATTATGTCCCTGACTCTTGAATAGATATTTTTGTATGCTCTTTGCTGGGAAAATGGAAGTTGTATAGTGGCGTATTGAGTAACTTTAGAGTAGGTCACCCATATTTCCAAGAAACAAGTCATCCAAAATGATTTGCTTAAATATGGGTGTTGTAGGGACTCCATGGAAATAGTACCTTTACATACATCAGTATTTGGCAGTGGTTGCAAACTATATGGACAGTCACACAATGTTGTTGCTTTCTGTTGAAGAACGCCACAGAATGTTGCACTTATGCTCAAATGGCCACATGGGTCATAGGCTCCCCGTACCCAAGAAATGTCACATCCTTTGGAATACCCTATGAGCTTTTCTTGCTGCTGAATGCAAGTGCTTATTTTATTAATTAATGTCTTAATGTATTAAGCGACATATTGAAACAGGGCACTTGTAATCTGGGTAATGTAGTAGTGAACTCCAAACAGACTGATCCTTGCCAAGCTTCTGCTCACATGGCAGACTGGTCATGAAAGTAAAAGCCCGTGGAATCCAGGGCAAAGTGGCAAGTTGGATCCAAAATTGGCTCAAAGGCAGGAAGCAAAGGATAATAGTTAATGGATGTTTTTGTGACTGGAAGGATATTTCCAGTGGGGTTCCACACCAGATCCCTTGCTTTTTGTAGTATACATCAATGATCTAGACTTGAATATAGGGGGTATGATTAAGAAGTTTATAGATGACACTAATATCAGCTGTGTGGTTGATAATGAAGAAGAAAGCTGCGAACTGCGAACTGCAGAAAAATATTAATCAACTGGTCAGATGGGCAGAACAGTGACAAATGGATATTAATCCGGAGAAGTGTGAGGTCACCGCATTACGGGAAGGACGTGATTGTACTGGAGAGGGTACAGAGGAGATTTACAAGGATGTTGTCAGGAGTGGAGAATCTTAGCTAAGAGGACAGATTGGATAGGCTGGGTTTGTTTTCCTTCGAACAGAGAAGGCTGAGGGGAGATCTCATTGAGGTGTATAAAGTTATGAGGCGCCTAGATATAGTGGATAGAAAGGGTCTATTTCCCTTAGCAGAGGGATCAACAAATAAGGGGCATAAATTTAAAGTAATTGGTAGAAGGTTTAGAGGGGATTTGAGGGGAATTTTCTTCACGCAGAGGATTGTGGGGGTCTGGAACTCACTGCCTGAAAGGGTGGTAGAGGCAGAAACCCTCACCACATTTAAAAAATACTTGGATGTGCACTTGAAGTGCCGTAACCTGCAGGGTTACGGACCTAGAGCTGGAAAGTGGGATTGGGCTGGATTATGAGTTTGTTGGCCAGCACAGACACGATGGGCCGAAATGTCCTCCTTCCGTGCTGTAAACTTCTATGATTCTAAGATGAACTCTCGTGACTCTGCCTAGGAGGAGCCTATGGCAAAGGAGTTGAGCCCAATTATCACCTTTACCACAACACACAGCACAATACAGTTGCTGCTGCTAGTTTGCAGGTCTGGTTTTGGGGATGGCACCACTATAGATCCATTAGGAAGTGTCGTCTTATCACACATTGCTCGTGGTGAGGGCAACTTAGCTTTATTGCATGTGATAGACACACTGCCTGTGGTAGTAATGGACATACCTAGCCCTCCCTTCCCCATCTCCTCCAACAAGTTCATTAAAGCAAGACATACTAATGACCACACTGTTGTGAAAATTTAAATGGTCTTTACAACATTCCTGCTCTGTGCACTGCTGGACCTCTCCAGTGTCTCTTTTCTGCTTTAGGCTTAATCAGGCATCATTAATACAATATGGGCTGGAAGGTATGTGTATGAAAATTTGAATGTTTACCTTTAATGAGGGCTTAACCAGCCCATAACAATTTGTTTTATTCATTCCTGGGATGTGGGTATCGCTGGCAAGACCAGCATTTATTGGCCATCTCTAATTGCCCTTGAGAAAGTGGTGGTGAGCCACCTTCTTGAACTGCTGCAGTCCCTATGGTGAAGGTACTCCCACAGTGCAGTTAGGGAGGGAGTTCCAGGATTTTGACCCAGCGACAATAAGAAATGGCGATTATTTCCAAGTCAGGATGGTATGTAACTTGGAGGGGAAGTTGCAGGTGATGGTGCTCCCATGTGCCTGCTGCCCTTGTCCTACTAGGTTAGTATGACCTATGACCCGTGTGGCCATTTGAACACATGTGCAACCTTCTGTGGCGTTCTTCAATGAAAGCAACAATATTATGTGACTGTCCAAATAGTTTGCAACCAAAGCCAAAACTGGATCTGTGCATTAATGAGAGTTAAACCAGTTTGGTACCAAAAGGAATTTAGAAAGTGGGCTAAAGTGAGCTAATTCTCCATTAATGCTGCCACAGCATTAACTATGTATTCATGCAGACTTAGACCATGCTCCAGAGCCAAAAACAGTAAGTGAAAAAATTCAAAATAAATTAAGAATCTCTATTTTGCTATAGATTCTCAATTTACTTTATAATTCGTTCATGTTCCATTTATCAGTCCATGTAAACAGTGGTAAGTTTTTCTGAAATCACCAAATTTGTAGGAAATCTAAATTGTTCCTTGAATTGTGGTGTCGGGCTATGTTTTCATTTCAAATAATTGTAGTGCCTATTTTTCTCCTCAACCCATCGTACATTGCAAGACAATTTTGAAAATAAATTGGCAAAATAGTTTGTTTACTTCTCATTGATATGATCAAAGTGTTATTTGGTAAGATTTGCCTGTACTGCTTCTGCAATTCTATTATCATTTATACATGTGTAATATTGCAGGGAATCTATGGTGATAGGTAAATTTATTGCTCCCTCCCCCCACTGGAGACGATGTCGTGCCTCACCAATGAACACTATAGTGCATGTGCTCAGAATGAAAGGCTGATGTGAAGACTGGTTTCACACAGAGTCTAAAAACTAAGCAGAAAGTGCTTCTAAAATCAGTGCCAAGAAATAGCCAAGTACAGTTATTTCATATTAAAGCGTAGCAAGTATTCAGCTACATACTGAACTACATCACTGCAGATATATCCTACAGTATTTTGTTCGACTTAAAATAGTTTTAAAAATGTTTTAATGTGGTGCTTAATAAAAATATTGCATAAACCACTGGAATCACCTTAAATTTCAAAGGATTTGAATCCAAACGTATTGGGGAAATCCTTTATAATTATGCAGACATGAAATTATTACAGAGATTAATAATTGTCATCATTTATTCACTAATTAATGTATTTTTGTTCGGAACTAAATCCTTGTAAATTATTGCATGTACATCACAGACGGGACTATTGAGTGTCTAATAGTTTCTGGATGATGTCAGAATTTTTTCAGTGCTTTAGGGTGGAAGTTAAACAAAAATTATCTAACCACCTCATACATCACAATATTTAGTGACTGCAAATGTGATTTTGTACATACGCAAGAACATTTCAACAAAACTCTTTATAATTTACATATATTTAGTGAAGTATCCGTCATAAAGCTTATCATGAAAATCCCACATTTTTGCAGAACAGTAACGTGACTAATATGCGATTAAATTGAAGTAATATTTCTCCTGGCACGTAATATTTCATTTTTTTTTCAATATGACATTATTTTACAAACAATTGTGACGCCAAATGAATGATGCAGTCGCAAAATGCAAAGTACCTTAATTCTCTTACCCTTCCACCCCCGGGGAAAAAACAACAGGTCTTATTCAATGTTCGCTACCATAAGCAGCCTAAAGTCTACAAACCCACCCCTCATTGCTTAACAATCTCCCACCAACCCTTTCCACTGCAGCGCGCTTCGCTCACCTCCCTAGGCGGCCCGCTGTCTTCATTCATTCTACTCTTACTGGAAAGAAGTTCCCACTGGCTCCAAAGTTTATCTCCACTCCGAACTTGCTTTACTATTCCTCCACATGTGGATAAAGACGAAGCATTTTTCCTGGGCATGTGTTTATTCAGCTTGGTACAGTGATCCACTACCTTCAGCCAGCCCGTTACACCTTTAATCCCCTGGAATTTAGATTTCCCCAGACTGATCAACAGTGAAGTGTACTCTAGCCGTTCCCTCCCACTTCAGCCAGAACTCCAGGTCCTAGCGTCCCTCTAGTTATATACCACTATTGGGATCGTCATTACTGCTTTGTAAAGTGTTTTAAAAAAAAGGATATTTAATCTTATATAAATTGTAAACATCAACGTTGCCTTAACATTAAAGATATTTTGAATATTTTAAGAGAAAGAGAGGGAATGTCGAGTTTGTAACAGAATGGAGCTCCATCGTTCTTCTAACTATTACAACATCTCTATTATGCCTGTTTATAATTGTGTTTATAGTTAGCAAAGATACAGAATTCTTTTGTGGGAAGGGAAGACAAAATACAAAAACTGTCTCAGTGATAGAAACATAGAAAATAGGTGCAGGCGTAGGCCATTCGGCCCTTCAAGCCTGCACCACCATTCAATAAGATCATGGCTGATCATTCCCTCAGTACCCCTTTCCTGCTTTTTCTCCATACCCCTTGATCCCTTTAGCCGTAAGAGCAATATCTAACTCTCTCTTGAATATATCCAATGAACTGGTATCAACAACTCTCTGCGGCAGGGAATTCCACAGGTTAACAACTCTCTGAGTGAAGAAGTTTCTCCTCATCTCAGTCCTAAATGGCTTACCCCTTATCCTTAGACTATGTCCCCTGTTCTGGACTTCCCCAACATTGGGAACATTCTTCCTGCATCTAACCTGTCCAGTCCCGTCAGAATTTTATACGTTTCTATGAGATCCCCTCTCATCCTTCTAAACTCCAGTGAATACAGGCCCAGTCGATCCAGTCTCTCCTCATATGTCAGTCCTGCCATCCTGGGAATCAGTCTGGTGAACCTTCGCTGCACTCCCTCAATAACAAGAACGTCCTTCCTCAGATTAGGAGACCAAAACTGGACACAATATTCCAGGTGAGGCCTCACTAAGGCCCTGTACAACTGCAGTAAAACCTCCCTGCTCCTATGCTCAAATCCCCTAGCTATGAAGGCCAACATACCATTTGCCTTCTTCACTGCCTGCTGTACCTGTATGCCAACTTTCAATGACTGATGTACCATGACACCCAGGTCTCGTTGCACTTGCCCTTTTCCTAATCTGCCACCATTCAGATAATATTCTGCCTTCGTGTTTTTGCCACCAAAGTGGATAACCTCACATTTATCCACATTATACTGCATCTGCCACTCGTTTGCCCACTCACCTAACCTGTCCAAGTCACCCTGCAACCTTTTGGTGTCCTCCTCACAGCTCACACCGCCGCCCAGTTTAGTGTCATTGAGATATTACACTCAATTCCCTCCTCCAAATCATTAATGTATATTGTAAATAAGCTGGGGTCCCAGCACTGAGCCCTACAGCACCCCACTAGTCACTGCCTGCCATTCTGAAAAGGACCCATTTATCCCGACTCTCTGCTTCCTGTCTGCCAACCAGTTCTCTATCCACGTCAGTACATTACCCCCAATACCGTGTGCTTTAATTTTGCACAACAATCTCTTGTGTGGGACCTTGTCAAAAGCCTTTTGAAAATCCAAATACACCACGTCCACTGGTTTCCCCTTGTCCACTCTACCAGTTACATCCTCAAAAAATTCTAGAAGATTTATCAAGAAGGATTTCCCTTTCATAAATCCATGCTGACTTGGACCGATCCCGTCACTGCTTTCCAATTGTGCTGCAATTTCATCTTTAATAATTAATTCCAACATTTTCCCCACTACTGATGTCAGGCTAACCGGTCTATAATTACCCATTTTCTCTCTCCCTCCTTTCTTAAAAAGCTACCCTCCAGGCCATAGGAACCGATCCAGAATCGAAAGACTTTTAGAAAATGATCACCAATGCATCCACTATTTCTAGGGCTACTTCCTTAAGTTCTCTGGGATGCAGACTATTAGGCCCCAAGGATTTATCAGCCTTCAATCCCATCAATTTCCCGTCTAATAAGGATTTCCTTCAGTTCCTCCTTCTCACTAGACCCTCGGTCCCCTAGTATTTCTGGAAGGTTATTTGTGTCTTCCTTCGTGAAGACAGAACCAAAGTATTTGTTTAACTGGACTGCCATTTCTTTGTTCCCCATTATAAATTCACCTGAATCTGACTGCAAGCGACCTACGTTTGTTTTCACTAATCTTTTTTTCTTCACATATCTATAGAAGCTTTTGCAGTCAGTTTTTATGTTCCCAGCAAGCTTCCTTTCATACTCTATTTTCCCCCTCCTAATTAAACCCTTTGTCCTCCTCTGCTGTATTACAAAATTCTCCCAGTCCTCAGGATGCTCCTTGTCAGCATTTCATAAGTCAATTGCATTGTATTTTTTTTTTAAATGCACATGAATATCTCTTGGACACTCAGAGATTATTCATGTAGCCAGGTTGTCTATTTGAGAGAAAGTATGTTTGATGTGCAAGACACTTGTGAAAGCAAACAAAACAGCAATGTGGTCAGAAGCTATTCACACCTTATCTACCTGAATGGTAGAATGATAAAAAGATGATTGATTGCCTAGAGAAAAATAACTTAATATGATTTTGTGTTGAAATCTGCCTTTGAAGACCCAGAAAAACTCACAGAAGGTGTTCACCCCTGTATCTCTGGTTCCTGATTACTTGATGGTTTCCATATTGTACTTGTGGGCTCCAGAGAGCCACATTTCCAAGTTATATTAATTAGAGATTCCAGATGGAGCTATTAAGATCTTGGACTTATTATCTTGTTTTGGATTAGTTTAAGTATTGTGTAAAGCAAATATTATATTGCTGATTAATGGTTGTATAATTCTGATTCTGTGTAATTGTATTCCTTGCAAATAAATCTAAATAGTGACCTGAAAGATATGGTCAGGCAATATGATATTTTCCACCTTTTGGAATGGATAGACGAGCATGGTGGGCAACCCATGGATGAATGCATTAGTTATAATGTCCTATATATATCAGTCCTGTAGTATGTTATTGCTATTCATGTCATTCATTGCACTTCAAAAATTGTTCACACTGCTAAACTTCAATGATGTGATAAGTTGCTATATAAGCGCAAGCATTCATTTTTCTATATAGGAACATATGAATGGGAGTAGGCCATTCAGCTCTTTGAGCCTATTCCACCATTCAGTTAGATTATGGCTGATCTGTGGGCTCAATTTTCTCCAGTGATTTGCGTCAATTTTTTGACGCGTGCCGCTCTTTTTGGCCTAAATTTAAAAATCCAAGTTTCCCCAAAGATTGTGCACCAGGCTAACTCAGTTAGTTATGATTTTTTTAGGTTCTCTTTTTGCATCATAGGAGGAGTAACCTAATGTCTGCGCCAGTTTTTCACATTTATGCAAGTTTGGCCGACTTACATTTCTCCTAGGACGGTGTATGTGACCACTCCCAACAAATCTTCTGGGCTCTTAAGCACATCAAAAAATCGGCACAGAAAGACGCCATTGTTTTTAGACGAAGTTTTGGAAGAAGTCAAGAATACATTAAATATACATTATAAAGCTTAGTTTTTTCAAACTTAAAATACAGAAAATGGAAGTTTAATGCAATTCTTTAATTTTGGATTTTTTTCAAAGTGCCATGCTGCCACCAAATGTCTCCAAACCAGGCTCGAGGATCGGAGTGTTGGCCGGCAGAAACGATTGCTCACCCAGACACAGGGGCTCGGCTTCAAAAGAAGCCTGGTGTGGTGGGGGCGTGGGGTGGGGGTGTGTGGAAGCCGAACTGAAGGGATGAGAACCCTTACACTATGCAGCAGAAGTATCAAATGAAGCCCGGGGGAGGGGGGGAGGAGGGGGGGTTTCCCGTTCTAAGCAAGCCTATTGCGCATGCCCAGACCTGGGTTGTTCCATAGTAGGGCGTCGATCTTGGGGAGAGAAAAAACAAAGAAGCTTGTCCTGCTGTTGTGAGCTTATTGTAAAGGTACGATTTAATCATGAGGGCAATACTGGCAATTCCATACCTTGTGCAAACCTTCTGCATGGTGGTGCTGCAGAGGAGACAATTGATTCAACGTCATCGCATGAGGAACCTCAGAGCACGTGGGATGATGGGCAGGAGGCCTTACCCACGTCGGGTATATCGAGACAGGTGTTCATACCTGCACCTGAGTGATGCAGACTGTGTCAGGAGGCTACGTTTCGGCAAAGAAGTTGTAACTGAGATCTGTGAGTTAGTAAAAGCAGACCTGCAACCTAGAAGTGTCAGGAGAACTGCCTTGTCAGTTGAAGTGAAGGTTACAGCTGCACTTTCATTCTATGCATCTGGATTGTTCCACGCCACAACTGGGGATGTGTGCATCATTTCTCAACATGCAACACATATCTGCATTCAGCAGGTGACTGCTGCACTATATGCCCGGAGGAATGACTTCATAATGTTCTCCATGATTGCCCAGGCAATGCGTGAAAAGGCTGTAGGCTTCTCCAGGATTGCTGGCTTCCCAAAGGTACAGGGCTGCATTGATTGTACCCACATTGCTTTGCGAGCACCTTTGGAGGATTCCAAGATGTACAGGAACAGAAAAGGCTTCCACTCCGTTAATGTGCAGCTCATGTGTGACGGCGTGCATTGCATCATGTCGGTTGATGCAGGTAATCCTGGGAGCACCCATGATGCCTTCATCCTATGCGAGACCATTAGATCTGCCATGTTTCTCTGGCTACTGGGAGACAAAGGGTACGGCCTCGCCACCTGGCACATGACGCCCTTATGCGTAACCCGAATGGAAGCTGACTGGGAATACATGTCGCACATTGCGATGTGCAGCATAATAGAGAGGACCATTGGCATCTTGAAACAGCGTTTCTGATACCTGGACCATTCTGGAGGCTACTTGCAATACTCCCCAGAGATTGTCGGTCAGTTCACTGTTGTGTGCTGCATGCTGCATAACTTAGCCATCACGAGGCCGCAGCAGCTGGTAGCAGAAGACCCACCTGAGGTGAGAGTGGCTGATGATGAGGAGGAAGATGCAGATGATGATAATGAGGAGGAGGAGGAGGATGAGGAAGCCAGGCAACTACCTGAATCCGGAGCATGACGGCGGAGGAGGGCGGGCCATCGTGCCCCTTTAACGATTGCTTGAGCCTTGCGCAAGCAGCTCATTCGTGAACGCTTTGCTGCCTGAAGGCTCAGCGGCAACTATTCCAAATGGACCATGTTTTCTGTTTGGACCTGTTTCGTAATGTTGTGTTGTATTAATGGAACAAATGATGGAAATGATTCTTCTTTACTTCAAAAAGTTGTGTTAATAATGGAACAAATAATGGACATGATTCAGTTATAATTTAAAATATATTTTATTCAAAAGTTTAACAAACACTTGTTTGTACTTAACTTAACTTTGGTAAAAATATTCTTGTATCAAACTTTAAAGTTTTCAGTTACGATCACTTACAAACTTTAAGATCACTTATAAACCCTTTAAACTTCTAAATTTACATAACTTACAAAAAACTTTTAATTTGAGAACAGTTACAACAGTAACAACAATCATAATAACAACAACAACAGCAGCAAAGAAAGGCTGAAGCCATCTCTCCTCCACCTTATTCTAAAACTGCCCGCTACGCTTGGTCTTGATGGCTCCACCCCTGCCCGCAGGCGGTGGTGCAGCATTTCTCGGGTTGATACCAAGCTTATTCTTTCGAACATCTCGGGTAATGTGCACTTCTTGATGGGGGATGCAGGCGGGGGCAGGCGGTAATGTGGAGGGCCCGGCTTGGGCCTCTTCAGAGGCTGGTCTGGGGATTGGAGTGGGAGTGGCAGTTGATTCTGTCAATGGGCGTGGGGTCTGTGCATTTTCCCTTATTGCAGCAGCTAACTCTGACATTCTCTTCCTTATGTTCACCAAGAGCGTGTCAACTACATGGAACATTCCGTCCCTCATATTCACCGACAGTGTTTCATGTACCTGCAACATTCCCTCCCTCATATTCACTGACAGCGCATCAGCTACCTGTGACATTCATTCCCTCCCTCTTGTGTTGGAGATTTTTTTTTTGTCTGTCTCTTATCTTTCTCTTAATCCCATCTTTATTTCACGTTCTGTGCATGAATACATCTAATTTATACTTCCTGCTTTATACTTCCTGGTTTAGACTCTGTGTGGCTCAGTCAGGATTCTTCAATCTGATTGGTTGAAGAGCCTTGCTGTTTTTTCCCTGCACACACACGCCACAAATGCCCTGTAGAGGGCGCTGTGCTGGATTAGATGCTGGATTAGAGCATGGTCAGAATTTTGCCTATCTAGGCAGGTCCGGTGCAGACGGTGGCCATGGTGGGCCGCGACCCCACTGCTGGTTCCACCCGCTGCTGCAAAGTACTTTCCCTTAATAGGGCCTATTAAGCCTGCCCTGCACATTACCCGGCCCAAGTAAATAGGGCGGGTTTGGTGATGTCATTGATGACCCGTTTTCAGTCGAGATCTTTAAAGGGGCCATGGCCACATTGGATTTGAATGCCAATGTAACATAGTGCTGTCAATGCACGACGGCACTGGAGTGCTGCAAACAATGGCAATGACTTCACAAAGGTACAGAGCACGCAGGGAGGTCCTCTTCCTTTCCATTGGGCAGAACAGACCTCCCCAAAACAGCCTGGTTGGAGATTGCAGAGGAGGATGTGGTAAACAGGATCTGGGTGCAGTGCTGCAAACATTTCAATTTTTTCATTAGATCAGAAAACGTGAGTACAAAGCCACACTCACCTTCATCCTGCTGAGCCTAATCACATCCCCATCACACTGCCTTCCCAACCCTACCCCTGCACATCCTTACTCACACTAACATACCTTGCACATCCACCCATCCCTCTCTCTCTATCTACATTATCACATCCCCATATCACTAGCCACCCCCCACACTCACCCTATCCGAGTGCAATCATAACAACACACAAGGAGGCCACTTGGCTTTGGCACCCCACTCCAATATATGTCGAGGAACCAACTAGAGAGCTGACCATCCAAGACTGGGTGATGTGTAATGAGAAGGAACTAATTAGCAAATTTGTTATGCGAGGCCCTTTAGGGAAGAGTGACCATAATATGGTAGAATTCTTTATTAAGATGGAGAGTGACACAGTTAATTCAGAGGCGAGGGTCCTGAACTTAAGGAAAGGTAACTTCGACGGTATGAGATGTGAATTGGCTAGAATAGACTGGCAAAGGTTACTTAAAGGGTTGACGATGGATAAGCAATGGTAAACATTTAAAGATCACACGGATGAACTTCAACAATTGTACATCCCTGTCTGGAGTAAAAATAAAACGGGGAAGGTGGCTCAACCGTGGCTAACAAGGGAAATTAAGAATAGTGTTAAATCCAAGGAAGAGGCATATAAATTGGCTAGAAAAAGTAACATACCTGAGGACTGGGAAAATTTACAATTCAACAGAGGAGGACTAAGGGTTTAATTAAGAGGGGGGGTACGAGAGGAAGCTTGCAGGGAACATAAAAACTGACTGCAAAAGCTTCTACAAATATGTGAGGAGAAAAAGATTAGTGAAGACAAATGTAGATCCCTTGCAGTCGGATTCGAGTGAATTTATAATGGGGAACAAAGAAATGGCAGACCAATTGAACAAATACTTTGGTTCTGTCTTCAGGAAGGAAGACACGAATAACCTTCCAAATGTACTAGGGGACAGTGGGTCTAGTGAGAAGGAGGAACTGAAGGATATCCTTATTAGGCGGAAAATTGTGTTCGGGAAATTGATGGGATTGAAGGCTGATAAATCCCCAGGGCCTGATAGTCTGAATCCCAGAGTACTTAAGGAAGTGGCCCTAGAAATAGTGGATGCATTGGTGATCATTTTCCAACAGTCTATCGACTCTGGATCAGTTCCTATGGACTGGAGGGTAGCTAATGTAACACCACTTTTTAAAAAAGGAGGGAGAGAGAAAACAAGTAATTATAGACCGGTTAGCCTGACATCAGTAGTGGGGAAAATGTTGGAATCAATCATTAAGGATGAAGTAGCAGTGCATTTGCAAAGCAGTGACAGGATCAGTCCAAGTCAGCATGGATTTATGAAAGGGAAATCATACTTGACGAATCTTCTGGAATTTTTTGAGGATGTAACTAGCAGAGTGAACAAGAGAGAACCAGTGGATGTGATGTATTTGGACTTTCAAAAGGCTTTTGACATGGTCCCTCACAAGAGATTGGTGCGCAAAGTCAAAGCGCATGGTATTGGGGGCATTGTACTGACGTGGATAGAGAACTGGTTGACAGACAGGAAGCAGAGAGTCGGGATAAACGTGTCCTTTTCAGAATGGCAGGCAGTGACTAGTGGAGTGCCGCAGGGCTCACTGCTGGGACCCCAGCTCTTTACAAAATACATTAACGATTTGGATGAAGGAATTGAGTGTAATATCTCCAAGTTTGCAGATGACACTAAACTGGGTGGTGGTGTGAGCTGTGAGGGGGACGCTAAGAGGCTGCAAGATGACTAGGACAGGTTAGGTGAGTGGGCAAATACATGGCAGATGCAGTATAATATGGATAAATGTGAGGTTATCCATTTTGGGGACAAAAACACGAAGGCAGAATATTATCTGAATGACGGCAGATTAGGAAAAGGGGAGATGCAACCAGACCTGAATATCATGGTTCATCAGTCATTGAAGGTTGACATGCAGGTACAACAGGTAGTAAAGAAGGCAAATGGTATGTTGGCCTTCATAGCTAGGGGATTTAAGTATAGGAGCAGGGATGTCTTGCTGCAGTTGTACAGGGCCTTAGTGAGGCCTCACCTGGAAATATTGTGTTCAGTTTTGGTCTCCTAATCTGAGGAAGGACGTTCTTGCTATTGAGGGAGTGCAGCGAAGGTTCACCAGACTAATTCCAGGGATGGCTGGACTGTCATATGAGGAGAGACATGGATCAACTGGCCCTTTATTCACTGGAATTTGGAAGGATGAGAGGGGATCTCATAGAAACGTATAAGATTCTGATGGGACTGGACAGGTTAGATGCAGGAAGAATGTTCACGATGTTGGGGAAGTCCAGAAGCAGGTGACATAGTCTTAGGATAAGGGGTAGGCCATTTAGGACTGAGATGAGGAGAAACTTCTTCACTCAGAAAGTTGTTACCCTGTGGAATTCCCTGCTGCAGAGAGTTGTTGATGCCAGTTCATTGGATATATTCAAGAGGGAGTTAGATATGGCCCTTATGGCTAAGGGGATCAAGGGGTATAGAGAGAAAGCAGGAAAGGGGTACTGAGGGAATGATCAGCCATGATCTTATTGAATGGTGGTGCAGGCTCGAAAGGCCAAATGGCCTACTCCTGCACATATTTTCTATGTTTCTATCACCCTCTAAAGATCTAACCTGTAATGTCCTTACACACTACTATAAATTCACACGAGACACATTCTGCAGACACGGTCACTCTGTGACCTGAACCTTTATTCACAGGACCAAGAAGTGATGACCCTGCGTGGGACCTACCTTTATATATCTGGATGACCAGGTGAGGAGTGTCTCCCACAAGTTCACCCCCTATGGTCAAGGTGTACATTTCTTCGGTGTATACAATATGCAGTGTTGTTATGAAGGTTACAGTTACATAAAGGTTACATACATGACATCACCTCCCCCCGCCCCCCACCCAACGTCTTATGGGGTCAAAGATTAAGTCTTTCAGGCGGTCGATGCTCTCTCGTGGAGCGCCGCAGTTAGGGCTCTGGTCGTTGAGCCTTGGCATGTGTCTCTGTCACCTGTGGTGATTCCGGCTTATCCGGGCTGGCCGCAGGAACTGTGCATGCTGCTGAATGTTCTCGTTGCTCGTTCACTGGCGGTGGTGTGGGCAACATCTCATGATCTTCCTCAGGTTCCTCAGTGTCCACGCTGAACCTTTTTTTTACTTGGTCCAGATGCTTGCGGCATATCTGTCTGTTGTTAAGTCTGACCACTATGACCCTATTCCCCTCTTTGCCAATTACGGTACCCTTAAGCCACTTGGGCCCCAAAGTGTGATTAAGAACAAATACAGGGTCATCGATTTCTATACATCTCCCCTTTGAGTTACGGTCATGGCACTCATTTTGGGACTGGCGCTTGCCCTCAACAATGTCTGACAGGACTGGATGAATGAGGGACAGCCGAGTTTTAAGTGTACGTTTCATGAGTAGTTCCGTGGGCGGGACTCCATGACCGAATGCGGTCGGGACCTATAGGCCAGCAGGAGGTGCAATAGGCGGCATTGAAGGGAGGGTCCTTGAACCCGGAGCATGCCCTGTTTTATGATTTGGACCGCACGTTGCGCCTGGCCATTGGAAGCCGGCTTGAACGGTGCCGTCCTGTTGCCATTACCCGACATAAGAACATAAGAATTAGGAACAGGAGTAGGCCATCTAGCCCCTCGAGCCTGCTCCGCATTCGCTAAGATCATGGCTGATCTGGCCGTGGACTCAGCTCCACTTATCCGCCCGCTCCCCGTAACCCTTAATTCCCTTATTGGTTAAAAATCTATCTATCTGTGACTTGAATACATTCAATGAGCTAGCCTCAACTGTTTCCTTGGGCAGAGAATTCCACAGATTCACAACCCTCTGGGAGAAGAAATTTCTTCTCAACTCGGTTTTAAATTGGCTCCCTCGTATTTTGAGGCTGTGCCCCCTTGTTCTAGTCTCCCCGACCAGTGGAAACAACCTCTCCGCCTCTATCTTGTCTATCCCTTTCATTATTTTAAATGTTTCTATAAGATCACCCCTCATCCTTCTGAACTCCAATGAGTAAAGACCCAGTCTACTCAATCTATCATCATAAGGTAACGCCCTCATCTCCGGAATCAGCCGAGTGAATCGTCTCTGTTCCCCCTCCAAAGCCAGTATATCCTTCCTTAAGTAAGGTGACCAAAACTGCACGCAGTACTCCAGGTGCGGCCTCACCAATACCCTATTCAGTTGCAGCAGGACCTCCCTGCTTTTGTACTCCATCCCTCTCGCAATATTCCATTCGCCTTTCTGATTACCTGCTGCACCTGCAAACTAACTTTTTGGGATTCATGCACAAGGACCCCCAGGTCCCTCTGCACCACAGCATGTTGTAATTTCTCCCCATTCAAATAATATTCCCTTTTACTGGTTTTTTTTCCAAGGTGGATGACCTCACACTTTCCGACATTGTATTCCATCTGCCAAACCTTAGCCCATTCGCTTAACCTATCTAAATCTCTTTGCAGCCTCTCTGTGTCCTCTACACAGCCTGCTTTCCCACTAATAACTCCCGGAACTCCCGGAATTCATAGCTAGTGAAACACGGGCCGTTGTCGCTAACCAGGATGTCCGGCAAGCCGTGGGTCGCAAAGACCGCACGCAGACTCTCCTCAGTGGTGGATGTCGTGCAATAATTCAATATAATGCACTCGATCCATTTCGAGTATGCATCAACAATAATGAGGAACATTTTTCCCATGAACGGGCCTGCGTATTCTAGGTGAATACGTGACCATGGCTTGGTGGGCCAGGGCCACGGGCTGAATAGGGCCTCCCTGGGGGCAATGCCCAGCTGGGCACATGTCGTGCACCTGCGAACACAGGTCTGAGTCAATTCCCGGTCACCATACATGTAACTGGGCAATGGCCTTCATTAGCACGATGCCTGGGTGCTCACTGTGGAGTTCCCTGATGAATGCTTCCCTTCCCTTCTGGGGCATGACTACCCGGCTGCCCCATAGTAGGCAATCGGCTTGGATGGAGAGTTCATCCATCCGTCTGTGAAACGGTCTGACCACCTCGGGGCGTGCTCCGTGTGTCGGTGCCCAATCCCCAGTCAGGACACATTTCTTAATTAAGGATAGGAGGGGATCTCTGTTGGTCCAGATTTTGATCTGGCGGGCTGTGATGGGGGAGCCTGCGCTATCAAAGGCTTCAATGGCCACGACCATCTCAGCGCTTTGCTCCGCTGCCCTCTCAGTGGTGGCCAGTGGAAACCTGCTGAGCGCGTAAGCGCAATTTTCGGTGCCTGGCCGGTGCCGTATGGTGTAGTCATACGCAGCCAGTGTGAGAGCCCATCGCTGTAAGCGAGCTGACGCATTGGCATTGACAGCTTTGCTGTCTGACAGCAGGGATGTTAACGGTTTGTGGTCCGTTTCTAACTCGAACCTTCTGCCAAAAGGGTACTGGTGCATCTTTTTCACCCCGTAGACACATGCGGGTGCTTCCTTTTCAACCATCCAATATCCCCGTTCTGCTTGGGAGAGCGACCTGGAGGCATAAGCCACAGGTTGGAGTTGGCCCTCATCATTGCTCTGCTGCAACACGCACCCAACCCCATAGGATGATGCATCATATGTCAAAACCAATTCCCTACAGGGGTTGTACAGAGTCAACAGATTATTAGAACAAAGCAGGTTCCGTGCCCGATTGAAAGCCCGTTCCTGACGGTCCCCCAAAAACCAATCGCAACGCTTACGCAGGAGCACGTGTAGTGGCTCCAATAATGTGCTTAAGTTCGGCAGAAAGTTCCCGAAATAATTCAAGAGTCCCAGAAATGAACGCAACTCCAATGTGTTGCCGGGCCTGGGCGCACGACGAATCGCCTCCGTTTTGGATTCGGTGGGCCGGATCCCGTCTGTGGCAACCCTCCTGCCCAAAAACTCGACCTCTGGGACCAAAAACACACACTTGGACTTCTTTAGTCGCAGGCCTAACCGATCCAGTCGGTGTAGCACCTCCTCCAGGTTGTGGAGGTGTTCCTCGGTGTCTCGACTCATGATAAGGATGTCGTCTTGAAATACGATTGTTCCAGGGATGGATTTGAGCAGGCTTTCCATGTTCCTTTGAAAGATAGCGGCTGCTGAACGAATGCCAAAAGGACACCTGTTGTAGACAAACAGCCCCTTGTGCGTGGTGATGGTGGTCAGTAGCTTGGATTCTTCGGCCAGTTCCTGGGACATGTAGACTGAAGTGAGGTCCAACTTGGTGAACAGCTTGTCGCCTGCCAGCGTGGCAAAAAGATCCTCTGCTCTCGGAAGCGGGTATTGGTCTTGTAGTGACACAGATCCTGACCAAGCCATCCGTTTTTAGGACAGGGACGATGAGGCTTGCCCAGTCGTTGAATTCAATGGTCGAAATTATGCCCTCTCTTAGCAACCTGTCCAACTCACTCTCAATTTTCTCCCGCATCTCATACGGCACAGCTCTGGCTTTGTGGTGCACTGGTCTGGCGTCCGGGGTGATGCGTATCACTACGTTGGTACCTTTGAAAGTCCCGACACCAGGTTGAAATAGTGACTCAAATTTCTGTAGGACCTGTGAGCATGAACTTCGCTCCACAGATGAAATGGTATGCACATCCCCCCATTTCATCTCAGTTAGTCAGCTCTTCCCCAAAAACGCGGGACCATTTCCTGGGACAATCCAGCGTGGCAGCCAGTTCTCTAATCCATTATGTGTGACCACCAACATTGCACTGCCGAGCACTGGGATGATCTCCTTGGTGTACATCCGTAGTTGCGTGTAAATGCGTTCTAGTTTGGGTCTGCTAGCTCTGAGTGGCTATAATTTCTCGAATTGTTGGACACTCATAAGTGACTGGCTGACCCCTGTGTCCAGCTCCATGTGTACCAGGATGCCGTTTAATAGGACTTTCATCATCATAGGTGGCGTTTTGGTATATGAGCTGTGGATGTTTGCCACATGAACCCGCTGAACTTCAGCATCCATTGCTTTGTCCCAAGCCATCAACCTGCCTTGCAGACCCCTCTTGTGGTTCATCTGCCTCATAAATTAGCCTCGCTGCGGGCTTCTGCACATTCTGGCTAAATGTCCACTGAAGTTACAATTTCTACAGATAAATTGTTGAAACCTACAGGTTTTTGCAGCATGTCTGTCCCCGCACCTCCAGCATAAGCTGAGATCATTGTGAACAAAAGGGCTGTTACCAGGCATTCCTCTCTGATTACTCTTGAGCACTCTGTTAATGGGTGTCAATGGCCCCATCCCGGGATGCATTGTCCACCGTGATGGCGTAAATGTCCGTTCAACCTGCCATTGTCTCTGTTGAGGACCCACTCTAGAGTCTGTTGCTGCTTGGGTGGTCTCGAATTGCCCTTGCCTGCCTGCGGGGTTCTGAGTCACGTTTACAATGTTAACTCCCTGATCCATCGCCATGTTGGAAGCAGAGTTGGGTGCGTATATTATCTTGGTTTCCTCCTCCCCCGCCATGAAGGTCTGAGCTATCAACACCGCCGCTTCCAAGGTCAAGTCCTTGGTCTCAATTAGCTTTCTGAAAATCCTGGCATGACCAATGCTCTTAATAAAGAAATCCCTTAACATCTCCCCCCTGCAGGCGCCTGTGAACTTACAGAGGCTGGCCAAGCGCCGAAGGTCTGCAACGAAATCCTGTATGCTCTGTCCTTCCTGATGTCGGTATGTATAGAATCGGTGTCGGACCATGTGTATACTGCTCGCCGGTTTGAGGTGCTCACCGATCAGTTTGCTGAGTTCGTCAAAGGTTTTGTCCGCCGGCTTCTCGGGTGCGAGTAGGTCCACAGCTGGTTAGTAGATGTGCCCTTCACTTGTCAGCCGCTGCCGCTCCCAGCCAGTCCTTCGTGACAAAGCTCTGCTGGAGCCTCTCAACGAAATCATCCCAGTCCTCACCAACACAGTATCGTTCCTCTGTGCTATCGGTGGCCATTCTCGTGAGTCGTTGATTCCCGTTTCTCGTTGCCAAATGTAATGTCCTTACACACTACTATAAATTCACATGAGGCACATTCTGCAGACATGGTCACTCTGTGACCTGAACCTTTATTCACAGGACCAAGAAGTGATGACCCTGCATGGGACCTCCCTTTATATACCTGGATGACCAGGTGAGGAGTGTCTCCCACAAGTTCACCCCCTGTGGTCAAGATGTGCATTTTTTAGGTGTATACAGTGTACAGTGTTGTTATGAAGGCTACAGTTACATGAAGGTTACAAAGATGACATAACCCATCCATTCCTTACACTCATTCCCCCTCTCTGACTGAATCTTCTCTTCCTTCCCTCTTTGCAGGAAAAGAGAGCCCACAATAAGAGGGAGAGGGGGGAGAACTGGTGGTGGCCCGCCATCATTTGCAAACCTTACAACAGCAGAAGAGGCTGCTTTAGAAATATCTGGAGTTGCCAAGCAGCTGGAGATGGAAGACGGAGATGGGGGGGGCATCTCAGGAACCTGCCGACAGAATTACGTATCATACAACTATTGGGCATACATCAGTCACTTATATGGGGACTGATGTCATCAGCCACTGAATGGTCATCATGTGCATACGACATATTTAACATCTCTTTAATCTCCCACACGTCCATCAAGAGACCCCCGCCCACTGTTCAGGAGGAAGTGGAAGATGACTCCTCAGAGGAGCCCCCAGCCTCTGAGGGCGCACCCAGCACAGATACGCACACCTCAGTGGGTGCCACATGAAATAGAGTAGTGTTGTCACCTGGTGTCTCACAACTCACAAGTAAGCAAGAGCAGATGATGGAGACAGAGACAGCAGTGGTGAGACCTCATTGGAGGGCGCAGGACACTCCAAGCTCTACTGAGCTACATGTAAATGCTGAGCTCGGGGCCATCCAGAAAGAAGGTGATCCTGGAGTTGCAGGAAGAAGGGCAGGGGGCTCTGATAGGTTTTGTAAGTGCGATGTCTACAAATATTCAGAGAACTGAGGAGTCCATCTCCAACATGAGCACCAACGTGTCACAAGTGATGACGACTGTAGGCTCCTCCATGGATAGGATGGCCACCTACTTGGAACAGCTAATGCACCACTCATAGGAGGACTTTCTGGTCTTGGACAGATTTGTGTGCACCTTTGTAAGTGGCTTAGTGAGTTGCAGTGAATGGTGAGACATAAAGTGTCAAGTGAAATAAATCTGGCCATGATGAGGCCATCCCTAGCCTCCTGTGCAGCAATGGGGTTGGGTGCTGATGCCGTGTCCTGTGCAGCAGCAGGTGATTTTGGAGAAGGTTGGTGTTGTTGGTGCTGCTGGTGTGCCTGGTGCTGCTGGTGTTGGGGCTCATCATGGTCAGATTCTGAGGACCAAGGTGAGACAGTATAAACGGCATCCATGCTGATGGAATAGATAGCAGGTGAATTAGAGATGACAAGAAGCAATCATTCAATGGTGAGAGCGGTTCTTCCAAAGAGGTGATACTGGATCGAGACTTTGCTGGAAAGACTGCAGCCTGCAGAATCTGTGTTGGAAATGCAGTGGTAAACAGCTTCTGCTGAGGAAAGTCATAATCTGACAGATGGGAGCTTTTATAGCACATTTGATGCTGTCAACTAATCAGCTGGAGCAATGGCCACTGAACTCCCACCTCAGGTTGACAGACATGGTTCCCAAGCAGCATGTTTCCTGTAGCCATCCAGTTAAATTTAAAACTAATCTTAAGGATCTGACAACTAGCTACTAATAATTTAAATTGGGTCGCCCACCTCTGCCGTTTGGGTCGGGTCTGCTCTGTCAGACGGGCCTGGGGGAAAGGCGCGTGGCAGCGGGATGAAAGTGGGTTCCCGACCCATGCCCGAAAATAACAACTTTCCCATCCGACCCGCCTCCGATCACGCCCGCTACCACCCCGAAATATTCCGGCCCATGTCTCTGCTCAATAGCTTGCAAAAGCTTTGTGGGCAGCCATGAACGTAATGAAGGGCGAACACTGTTCCTTCACCACTGACCACAAAATCCGAGCCATTATATCATATACTCACATATTTTTTTCCTGTTATTACTTACCTTCTATATTTTGATATTTTATAATAGGATAAAATGGCATTAATGCACAGAATATAATCTGAAATGTACACTTACAAATACAGCAAGCAGAGTGATATATTGTTTCTCTATCAGTTGCTGATGTCACCAGAGCAGAGTTACTGCTGGTAAATAGGACAGAACTCCATCGCTTTCCAAGGTAATTATGTTGTAAAGGGATAAAATAACATGAAATACCAAGAGGCATCCAAGGATTGCATTCAGTGAGGGAGGAAGTGGAATGCTTAACCTGCCTGCCTGTGACTGAACACTTTCTACCATATCTTTCCCAATAAAGGGAAAACAAATTGTCTGAAATGTCACAGTTTATTAGACACCACACATATATCTCTAGAACTGTGTTTTATCAGAGAAGAGGTGCAAATAATATGAATGTGACAAGTTTCCCCATTGGAGGCTTGAGGAGTAACTCGGCTGAAAATCCAAACAGACAGACCAGGGATTGATGCTTTTGAAATAGCAGTCATGTGGAAAAAATATCCAGGTTCATAAACAAATAGTAACTCTAGAGGTACTTGAGGTACTCACATATGGGGGCCCCGGGTTGCTTTGAGGATGAGAAACACAAGAAATGGCTCTTACAGAAAAGATCCCATATTCCTTTAGTATTTCACTGCCATAGGACACTGGTAGTTACTTTCTTTTTAGTTTGTCCCTTTGTCCTTTCTTCATCTTCTCTTTACTCTGCTTCTCAGTCTTTGCTTTCTTCATTGTTCAATGTAGGAATAGTTGCAGATTTTATTATTCAGTCCTTAGATCAGAACTTCAAATCTGTAGTTACCAGCTGAAATCGAGATTTAACAATTCTGAAAGTGGGACGTTTTCTCATGCGACTGCTGCACAGGAGATCATGCTTGACAAATCTTCTGGAATTTTTTGAGGATGTTTCCAATAAAGTGGACAAAGGAGTACCAGTTGATGTGGTATATTTGGACTTTCAGAAGGCTTTCGACAAGGTCCCACACAGGAGATTAATGTGCAAAGTTAAAGCACATGGGATTGGGGGTAGTGTGCTGACATGGATTAAGACCTGGTTGCCAGACAGGAAGCAAAGAGTAGGAGTAAATGGGTACTTTTCGGAATGGCAGGCAGTGACTAGTGGGGTACCGCAGGGTTCTGTGCTGGGGCCCCAGTTGTTTACATTGTACATTAATGATTTAGACGAGGGGATTAAATGTAGTATCTCCAAATTTGCGGATGACACTAAGTTGGGTGGCAGTGTGAGCTGCGAGGAGGATGCTATGAGGCTGCAGAGTGACTTGGATAGGTTAGGTGAGTGGGCAAATGCGTGGCAGATGAAGTATAATGTGGATAAATGTGAGGTTATCCACTTTGGTGGTAAAAACAGAGAGACAGACTATTATCTGAATGGTGACAGATTAGGAAAAGGGGAGGTGCAACGAGACCTGGGTGTCATGGTACATCAGTCATTGAAGGTTGGCATGCAGGTACAGCAGGCGGTTAAGAAAGCAAATGGCATGTTGGCCTTCATAGCGAGGGGATTTGAGTACAGGGGCAGGGAGGTGTTGCTACAGTTGTACAGGGCCTTGGTGAGGCCACACCTGGAGTATTGTGTACAATTTTGGTCTCCTAACTTGAGGAAGGACATTCTTGCTATTGAGGGAGTGCAGCGAAGATTCACCAGACTGATTCCCGGGATGGTGGGACTGACCTATCAAGAAAGACTGGATCAACTGGGCTTGTATTCACTGGAGTTCAGAAGAGTGAGAGGGGACCTCATAGAAACGTTTAAAATTCTGACGGGTTTGGACAGGTTGGATGCAGGAAGAATGTTCCCAATGTTGGGGAAGTCCAGAACCAGAGGTCACAGTCTAAGGATAAGGGGTAAGCCATTTAGGACCGAGATAAGGAGAAACTTCTTCACCCAGAGAGTGGTGAACCTGTGGAATTCTCTACCACAGAAAGTAGTTGAGGCCAATTCACTAAATATATTCAAAAGGGAGTTAGATGAAGTCCTTACTACTCGGGGGATCAAGGGGTATGGTGTGAAAATAGGAAGGGGGTACTGAAGTTGCATGTTCAGCCATGAACTCATTGAATGGTGGTGCAGGCTAGAAGGGCTAAATGGCCTGCTCCTGCACCTATTTTCTATGTTTCTATGTTTCTATGTTATTTAACATTAATAAGCACTAAAAGTAAAAGTACTGCAGGCAACACATTCATAAGCTGCACTGGCAAAATTCCTCCTTCTGTTTCATTCGACCATCTTTATAAAAGGTCACTACCTCAAATAATTTTTTGGTAAATCACTTTTTTAAAGATGCATGAATATTATAAACTAAGCATTCACATTTTTAATTGCTTCAACAACTTAAGAGATAATTTCTCCCCCAAAGTTCAGCAGTATCCAAGAGAAGTTTGTCAAATGAAGACACTGCTTTGGACAGAAAACAAATCTATTTTAATTCTTAAAGAAGCTCTATCCAAAAGATAACTTAAAGCCTGATTTACTTTAAATGCTGGCATACCTAACAATATATCATCATGGAAATGTAAAAGAAATACTAATTTTAATATGTTATTATACATTTGAAATTATCTTTCCCAATTGCAAAAGAAAGAAAGACTTGGATTTATATAGCGCCTTTCACGACCACAGGATGTCTCAAAGCACTTTACAGCCAATGAAGTACTTTTGAAGTGTAGTCACTGTTGTAATGTAGGAAACGCAGCAGCCAATTTGCACACAGCAAGCTCCCACAACCAGCAATGTGATAATGACCAGATAATCTGTTTTTTTGTTATGTTGATTGAGGGATAAATATTGATCAGGACACAGGGATAACTCCCCTGCTCTTCTTCAAAATAGTACCATGGGATCTTTTGTGTTCACTTGAGTGAGCAGTTTAACGTCTCATCCGAAAGACAGCACCTCTGATACTGCAGCACTCCCTCAGTACTGCACTGGAGTATCAGACTAGATTTATGTGCTCAAATTATTTATGTGTTTGTGGAGTGGGACTTGAACCCACAATCTTCTGACTCAGAGGCGAGAGTGCTACTCACTGAGTCACAGCTGACACTGTAGTATTTATAGTAGAATTTTAATTTAGGAAAATTGTATTTTTCCCAATATTTTTACCAGTATATAAGAACACAAGAACATAAGAAATAGGAGCAGGAGTAGGCCATACGGCCCCTCGAGCCTGCTCCCCCATTTAATAAGATCATGGCTGATCTGATGGACTCAGTTCCACTTCCCCGCCCGCTCCCCATAACCCCTTATCCCCTTATCGTTTAAGAAACTGTCTATTTCTGTCTTAAATTTATTCAATGTCCCAGCTTCCACAGATCTCTGAGGCAGCGAATTCCAACGATTAACAACCCTCTGAGAGAAGAAATTTCTCTTCATCTCTATTTTAAATGGGCGGCCCCTTATTCTAAGATCGTGCCCTCTAGTTCTAGTCTCCCCCATCAGTGGAAACATCCTCTCTGCATCCACCTTGTCAAGCCCCCTCATGATCTTATACGTTTCAATAAGATCACCTCTCATTCTTCTGAATTCCAATGAGTAGAGGCCCAACCTACTCAACCTTTCCTCATAAGTCAACCCCCTCATCCCCGGAATTAACCTTGTGAACCTTCGCTGAGCTGCCTCCAAAGCAAATATATCCTTTCGTAAATATGGTGAAACTTGTGCTGGGATATGATTACGTGCTGCGAGCTGTCCTCTGTTACCTCCGCCAAATGACCATTGTTCGTGAGTGTTGGCTTGCTATTTGACCACATGGACCATTACCACAAACATGTGATCAAACCTCTGCACTCACTCACTTCTATGCAGGGTTAATGGATAGCGATCAACAGCAGGATTCTCGGATATTCCTTCACCATCCCCAGCCCAGGGATGCTGAGATCAAATGTAGCTTCCACGCCACCACCCTAGCTGGGATCAAGTAACTCAGCATAAACCAGGCTCATGGCGAGGTGCCACCCTGAGCAAAATGACTTTGGAGAGCCATAGGGTAGATTTTCCTTTTTTGGGTGTAAAGCAACACCTTAGCGGAGTACATAGAGGAAAATTGGATGGCGAGCATCGCACACCATTCCACAGTGGAGCCAGCCCAATTTTCCTATCATTTAATTGAATGGATGGAAAATCAGGTAGGCTCTTCCCCATTGTATTTGTTTCATGTGTCCCGCCGAGGTGATGTTTTACACTCGAGCACTAAGAAGGAAAATCTGCTCCATAGGTTTTAAACTTCTACATTTGATAGAAGATTATTTCTACACAATATAGAAAAGACAATTAATCTTCCAGTAAAGTGGAGGGCACAGAAAATAGTTAAGAGTGTAACCACTTGGAAAGGTATGAGGAATCTGAATCACATCTGCCATTTTTTTTGGTATGTCAGGTGCTGTAACAACTAGATACAGCTAGGGGAAAGTGTGATGAGCTTATATGTCTCACAAACTTAACCAACACAAACAAACTAACCCTGAAGGTTGCTGTGAAATTGCACTGGGACAGCAACCCACAGGCCAGATACTTTGATAGCCAAATACATGCTCTTAAATGTGTAATACTCCCAGCATTGATAAATTCTGCATTTGTACTTCTCTGTGCAAGAGGCAGAGTTTCAGGTAATCAGTCTGTCTTGAGAGAAAGCTCCGCAGGCAGGAAAAGCAAGGTTTGAAGCGTTGCTGCCAGAATTCCATGCAGCTCTTGAGTTTCTGATATGAACATGGAAGTTTTGCTTAAGGTCATGTAGCTGTTGTGATCATGAACTTGTAGAGGATTAACAGCCTGACTGTGGAGCGGATGCTCTTGAATAGAGTAAGGCAATCTTATTAGTTACAGAAAATGATGGAAATACACAACAGGTAAAAAAGAGAAAACATTCATTAAACCCTTCATAGAATTACATACAATTTTACACTACAGAAACAGGCCATTCGTCCCAACAGGTCTATGCCAGTGTTTATGCTCCACAAGAGCATCCTCCCATCTTAATTCATCTCACCCTATCAACATATCCTTCTATGCCTTTCTCCCTCAAGTACGCATCCAGCTTCCCCTTAAATACATCTATGCTATTCACCTCAACCATTCCATATGGTAGTGAGTTCCACATTCTCACCACTCTGAGCAAAGACGTTTCTCTTGAATTTCTCATTGGATTTATTGGTGACTATCTTTTATTTAAGTTCCCTAGTTTTGGACTCCCCACACAAGTGAAAATATCCTCTCTATATCTACCTTATTGAACCTCTTCATAATTGTAAAGACCTCTATCAGGTCACCGCTCAGTCTTCTCTTTTCTAGAGTAAAGTGCCCTAGCCTCTTCAGTTTGTCCTGATAGTTATAACCTCTCAGTTCTGATACTAGTCTTGTAAATCTTTTTTGCATTATCTGTATCCTTCAATATCCTTTTTCTAATATGGAGACCAGAACTGTGCACAGTATTCTAAGTGTGATCTAACCAAGGTCCTATATATGTTTAACATAACTTCTCTGCTTTTGAATTCTATCAGAACTCATGAAGTGAGAATTTCATCAGAACGTCATCACTAACATCATTAATTTCATCAGAACTCATGAGTGAGATTTTTTCTGCTGAATGCTCTCCACCTAAAACATTATTTTGTCTTCACCCTCTTCAAATACAAATAGGCTTGAAGTGAATTCCATCTTTTTCTCTTCTTTTTTGTCTTCATATTTATCACAAGAATTTTCATTCAACTGTGGTCTTACCAATATCTTGTACAAATTTAACATCAATTCTTTGATTTTATATTCAGTGCCCCATTACGGAATCCCATTTGCCTTTTTTACATCACATATCCACACCTATAGATCCCATGGCCGACACTTGTACTGGTGCCAAGCAACCTGCAAAGTTAATGGGCCATTATCGAGGAGTCCATTATTTGTATAGATTGTTGCACAGCCTTGTAACCAAGCTGCAGGCAATCATGGCGAATGTGGTCACTCCAGGCCCTGTTGCAGTGGGAGCCCCCACTAACTGAGGCCCTGAGAGCCGGTATAGTTTCAGCGAAGATTGATCTGTCTGGGGTTATGGAGATCTTGGGCATCAATATACAGTCGTCTGCCTTGCCCAGATTTAACATGCTGCAGCATTGGATAGAGATAGTCATAATGCACGGTTTCTATGATTTTTTAGCTAGCTAGTGGTTTGCTCTCACACAGATCGCTGGACATACTGAGGTAATATCCCTGTATGAAGCAGAATGACAGGAGTTACACATCTAATGGACTTGTCTCTCAGGGTGATACCACACCCCACCACCTAGCTGCTCTGCTCAAGTGACTCTAGATGTGCCAGAGAACATGCTGCATTGCATCATTAAACATGGCGCCAACAGTTGCATGGCCATCCACTGATACAGCAGAAGCAAATATTGGATCTGATTCACACCAAGAGGCACACTTTAGCAGGCAGTCACTACTCTGTAACATAGTAGGCCCGAGGACCACAGGACAAGTGTTCATGATGTGTACACTTCTCTTTAGGTATTAGACAATTAATTTAAATCATTTATTTCCCCCAGAGGCAGCAAACTCATCCAATGTATGTAAATGCCCCTGGTGGACCAGCAGCACATCTAGCTGTGGAGAGGCCTTGCATCACCATACTTACAGTAGCAAGGACGGACCAAAGAAATCTTGAGGCCATTGTTTATATTTACAGCATAAGCTGAGGCACTGTATGCACCCTCAGGTGGATGTAAAAGATCCTATGACACTATTTTGAAGAAGACGGGTGCTTTCCCCGGTGTCCTAGCCAATATTTATCCCTCAATCAACATCACTAAAACAGATTATCTGGTCATTATCACATTGCTGTTGTGGGAGCTTGCTGTGTGCAGATTGGCTGCCATGTTTCCTACATTACAACAGTGACTGCACTTCAAAAAGTACTTCATTAGCTGTAAAGCGCTTTGGGATGTCCGGTGGTCGTGAAAGGCGCTATATAAATGCAAGTCTTCCTTTATCATAACTAAAGCTTTGCTATTGAGTGTACATTTCTTCTCCTTACCTACACATGTGCACTTTTAACAGGGGCTGCTGGAAAAAGATCAGGAATGGGTGCTTTGGTCTATTTATAGCTCCAGCTCTATTTATAGCCCCGATCTGCGGTGGTTTTCTCACATAGGTCGGGATGGCCCACAATTTTCCAGGGCCTGGTGCTCCAACTCTATTTATAGCCCCATGTTTTCCACACTACTGCCCATATTACTTAATGCAGTGGTTCTTTTGTGGTTTAAGGACCCCTTTTCAAATGGATTAGTAATCACGGAACCGCCCCCCCCTCCCCCCACCTTCTAAATTATAATATTCATAATGTGAAAGTATTGATTGTAAATGGGTTTATAACCTTCAGGCATGTAAAGAGTGTCTGAATAATGCTTTTAAGAAAACAGGTATTTACTTACAGGTGTGCCTGCTTCTCACTGCAATCTGTCTATCCTTGGTGTGATGTTTCTCCCCAGGTGAGGGAGGGAAAGTGGCCCTCATTCCGCAGCGTAAACTCTACCACCATATTTCCTGAATATGTTGGTATAGCAATGCTAAGAACACTCAGTGTCAACTGTATTTAGAGGTGGCATGATTTTGGCCACGTTCTACTTTGTTGTTGTAAAGAGGGTTCTTCTCCGGGTTAGCTGAGTCTGTTTTCCTTCCTTGAAAATTGGCACAGTATTTTATCCAAGGAAGAGACTTGCGATTTTGTTGGTAAACAACAACTTGGGAATTGATTCTAAATAGGGTTATAATCTTCGGGCACCTTCCCTCTTAGGTGAGACACCCAGCCCACTCCGCTCCCGCCTCCCAAGTCACACCAAGCCCACCTCCCGGGTTGCGCCAAGCCCACCTCCGGCCGCACTTTCCAGAGCGTCCGCGAAATAATGTGAAAGACTCTACGGATCCCCATGCGCAGATTGAGAACCACTGACTTAATCATCTGCTGTGAGTAATGTCATGCATTCAGGGCATAGATCATGTTGACAGTCACCACCCGTATTTATACTGCTGCAACCACAGACCTAAAGCAGAATTTTAAAAATTCCACATGAACTGCAAGCAATATATACTCTAAGCAGCAACTGATGTAATCTAATCATAGATTCAGATGATGGTTATAAACTGCTTGAGCTTTGCTCTTATAATGTATGACAATAGGGATATGGATTATGATGTGATAGGATATCATCTGAATTCTTTTTATTACTGACTTACTATCATTCCCAGGTAATATATTGTTAATTTCTTCTGCAATACTTTTATTAATATTTGCGATGCTTTACTTTTATTTAATCTAAAACAATGATATTCAGAAATTGAGCAAAAATAAAAATAATTTATTTGGTAAATTTTATCTGAATCATTCATTGTAGTAAGCATTTAGTAAAATTCTCTAGAAGTAGAAAAATGTTACAAAGAGTAAGTGCAAGGAGATTTGTTATTTTACTTCATTCCCTCTATATCTAAACACAGAAAAACCTCAAGTCCTGAAAGTATGTTGATTTATTAGTTCACTGATCATTTCAAATGCATTTTTTTCCTTTTGAGTTCTATGGCCATGAAAAACTCTACGGGCTAGAAATTGCGTAGCGCCCGATTTGGGGAGATAACTTTTCAGGGAGTGCAAAAGTATCGCCGGGCGAAAAATAATTTTTGCTCCTGGGAACTTCCTCTTTAGCGCTCGAAGAGGGAAATGGAGTGCTATGTCAAGCGCGATCACTTCCCTTAGAGCACTAAAGTGAGTGAGAGGGGTGATAGTGGCCGAGTACTGAACACTGTTTCGTGCAGCGCTGCCGTCTTTGATGGCTCCTTCCCTCGCTTAAAGAAAAGGGTCAATGTTGGTTTGAATCAATCTGTGGGGCCATGGGACCTGCACCAGGTGCATAACGGCCCCAAGCAGTCTAAGAGAGTGCAGGGCTGAGGAATAGTGGGTCAAAACAAATCAGAAGGCATCAGAATGGGGAGATAAATAAATTTTGCACTACTTGACCATCACTGCCTTTAAATATCGCTCCCCAAGCGGCCAGCCGAGGTGACAATGCCTCCTGCAGCTGCCGTTGTTGACACCCGGCGATCCTGCAGGGGGCAGGAGCGAATATTACATCCGGGTGGTAACGAGGCGCTGCACACCAAATGATGTCACAATCTACGGGGCGCAAGAGAGTGAGGTGGTAAGTGTAAGCACCAGCGCAAAACCGCCAGGGTAATTCGTGGGTGTTGGTGATTTCACCGCGCCGGTCCGGTAACCCCTTGGTGCCCCATTACTGCCCCCGCAGGCGCTAACAGGAGGTGCAAACCAGGCTAATTTCTCCCCTACCACAAATTTTGTAGTTGAGTATCCCGCATTTGGGGACATCGCAGGCATCAGCACACCCCAAGTGCAATGGGCTAGCCTCGTCCTGAGAGAACCACCTTCTTGATCATGGTCTCTCCGTTGCCAGGTAAGTATACTTTCTTTAGCAGGAGCAGCTGCTAACCCCGATTTTAAGTCATATGCTATTGTCCACATGTAAGTAAAATTATTTTTTTCTCATGTGTGCACTTTAAACAGGTACATGCACAATACGTATGTAGAGATTGGTATAAAAGATGAAGGGGGCAACATTGCACCCTCTGCAACATCTAGATAAGTATATGACATTGTTTTCTGCTGTTAGTTTTTGCCTCACAATTTCAGTTAGTATGGTGTGTGTGAACAAACTATGCTGAGAAAGGCATAGATACCGTTAATAGTACAATGGTTGATCTGATCATGGATTCAGCTCCACTTCCCTGCCTGCTTCCCATAACCCTTTATTCCCTTATCGCTCAAAAATCTGTCTATCTCCGTCTTAAATAGATTCAATTACATCATCATCATCATAGGCAGTCCCTCGAAATGAGGATGACTTGCTTCCACGGCAAAAAAAAGGATGAGTTCACAGGTGTTTTGAATGAAGAACCTGAACTATATCCTCAAGGGTGGAAGATGCCTGTGCGTGGATTTTTTTAACGAGTTAGGTGAGCAATATTGTGGGCGATATGTGTGCGAGGTGGTGAAATTGACGCAGGGCGATCTCATGGCTGCTAGTTTCGGTAAATATGCTCTTTACGACAAAAAAAAGTGGGCGGGCGTTAATATTGAATCTTGGCGTTAAATCCGTGCAGAAAGTAACGCTGGGTGATATTATGGGCGTTGAATTCGCCCATTCTGTTGATTCCGCCCCAAAAAAGTGGGCAGGCGGTAATATTTTTTCCCACCGTTAAGCACATGGGGAAAGTAACGCTCGGCGATAAGTTTCCTAAAAATGCCCGCTAGTTTCCATTTTGTGCCAAAATGGGCTATATATGGGCGTTATATGTCATTTCAGCAATAAAATGGGCATTAAGTGGGCGTTAAAAATATTTTAAAAGTGAAGGTTCTAGCCCATAGTCTCAGAATAAGGGGCAGCCCATTTAAAACTGAGATGAGGAGGAGTTTCTTCTCTCAGAGGGTTGGAAATCTATGGAATTCTCTGCCCCAGAGAGCTGTGAAGGCTTGTGACCCAGAGAGCAGCGTGGAGGCATGCCACTACAAGGTACAGCGCGAGCTGGTGCAGGAGAGCGACAGCAGCGAAGAGTGATGCCAACAAGGTCCAAAGCGGTGATTGGAGCATGGGCAGATACAGCAGGAGTGGCGAGAGACTGTGGAGGGATGTGATCGGGGCCCAGGGGAGGCGTGAGTTCAGGGCCAGGGGCCCAGGGGCAGCACGGGTCAGCCCACACTGCGATATGTGTGCGCGCTAGGTCCGTGCAGCAGAGCAGGTCTCCAGTCGTCTTGGGTAATCCTTGCCACTGGATCAAGACCTAGCTCTGTCAAGCCCATGTGGTGACTGGTGTGTAAGGACCACCACACAGTTAAAAACAATCCACGCACAGGCATCTTCCACCCTTCAGGATGTAGTTCAGGACCTGGAATTTTAGGTCCTTCATTGGAACACCTGTGAACTTATCTGTTTTTGGCATGGAAACAAGTCATCCTCGTTTCGAGGGACTGCCTATGATGATGATGATGACCGGTGCTTGCACACATCGTACGCACCTATAGAGACCACGATTTTAGGCCCACTATTTTCTGACAGGCCTCGGGAGAATACAACTGGTGGGAGAGGTAAAATGAGTGTAAGTCAAATTTAAAGGAATGAGGACAATTAAAGGGGAGTGTCATAACAGGAAGACAAAAATTCAGAACATCTTTGAGGAGCATCTACTCAATCCATTAATAGCCTTTGCCAAGGCTGACAAGGCAAAGGGTTAAGAATTTGCTGGCCACAACGAAGAGAAAGGGTACCCAAGGTGCAGGTATGAATCTGCAAGCAAGTGATGGAGCAGCTTAGCAACCGATCAATTATTGGACAGCTGCAATCAAGGTGGTACTGCATGAGGTTCTTGCGAGGAGGGCTGTCCTCGGTACCACTTTAGAGTAACGACTTCATTCATCCACTCAATCTTTATGCTCCCTATCCCCAAGATTTGGAAAGTGATTTCTTTGAAGTTAGGCACTTAAATTTGCTGAGCCCACCTCCCATGCAGATTTGCTGCCCCCTGTTACGTCTTGACTCTTAAGCAGAAAGGTAATGTTGAGATGCTGGAGGTTTGCGGGTCACAGTGACACTCAATTGCCTACTCTGCTTCCTAGCATTATGTAGGTAATTTTTTTTTTCAAAAATGTACTTTATTCATATAAAATTATCACAATACATGGAAAATAGTTCAGTACCTTGCGGTCAGCAATTCCATACAATTCGTTTGGATGCTGACAGCAGTTCCGTAAAATGCACGAGCGTACATTTCATTTCAAGGTATAATTTATTACAATCCGTAAATCACGTTACATGTAGTACTGTGCAAATAAGGGTATTACATGGAGCAGATAAGAACAGGTTTACATTACATTCCAGGATACATATCAATACCAATCACGAATCAATACATTTCAATAACGATCACGAATCATGCTGCATGTAGCACTATGCAGATGAAAGCAATACACAGAACGGGTGAGGCTACTATTGTGTTCCTAACACAGATGAGACTGCACACAGGGAGGTTAAAGTAACATGACCCCAGTCTTTAATAAGACATTCCAGAGTGAGGAACAGGCCTTAGTGGTCGGCTTATGTACAGTGCTCCCAAGGGATGTTGGGATCTCTTGGGACTTCAGGGGATGAGCTCCCTGGTGGCGGAACATGGGAGTGCATGTTTTACAGATACACAACATCACTCCCCCCGCCAAAGTCAAAGTGAAAACTATTTACAAGGTGAGGCGGTCGGGAGCCTTTCTTTCCCTGGTGGACCGCCTCGGTATGTGGATATCTGAACGGAATATATGGAATTAAGGACAGTAAAGTAAACGGGATATATGAAAATGTATAAGCCATGGAAGAATAGCTGGGAGAATGTCAGATTGCAAATAGTGCAACATCAGCATAGCTAACAATCTGTCTCAAGGTTTCAAGTCACTGATCCTGCCAATAATATATAATTGTAACATGAAATACATCTGCAGAATTGCAAGGTCTCAGTAAATAGTCACACCATTAGATTGAAACATTTGGAGGCAATACTTGAGCTTTCAAGAAGAACATCTCATATAGATTGACTAATGAGTGGCTGAGTTAGACTGTCAATCCATTTGTATTTTGTTATCTGATTTCAAAACTGTATAACTGTTAACGCTTTACGATGTAACTTCACCTATCCGTAGGGAGTGTGTACGCTCTATCCAGAGAGTATATCTTCTGTCTGATAGGTCTTACTGGCCGGTAATAAAGACTGCTTTGTTCAAAGCACAAGAGGTATTCGACTCAGTAATTTTACTGAACCAGATTGAAGTAAAAGAATCCAGGAATTAACATTTGGTGTCAGAAGTGGGATCTCAACGGACGACTGCCGAAAACTTGCGAATTAAGAGCCAGACTAGCCTTGGACGAGACGAGGGGAAAATGGCCACTGGAGTGAGTATGATTTCAATACTGCTCCAGTTTCCCCCGGTTTCAAAAGTCTGAGGAAAGTTTGGCCACTCGCTGGTTCTCAGGTAGTGTCTGAACGAGATCCAGGACAATCTGGTGAATACCTTTCAAACTTAGAATAGGGATAGAGATAGGGAAATTGTGTGATGACGCAAACCAAGCGGCGACTTGGAAAGATAGTTAGAGCTAGATAGGGATAGATGATCAATCATGGATCCAAAAAAAAAAAATTAATAGGAAAGAAAAGAGACTCTTGTGAATGTCTGTTTAAATGAGAAATGCTTCTGTGACTTTTACTGTAAAAAAAAAGCCGGGGAGTTGTGGTTTGTTTTATCTCAAACAGAATGAAAGTTTGTTTTAACCCTTCGTAGTGTTGTCCTGTATGTGGGAAGTTTAAGAGTGTGAACCTTATTGAATTACGTATATTCGGATGATAAGTTACGGAGCCAGGAAATGCCCAAAGGATAGATTTGTTAAAAAAGAAAAAATTACATGGTCCCGGTGGTTAAAAAAAAAAAGAAAAAAACTTGTTGAAAGCAAACATTCAGAGAAGGCACAGCAAAACAACTGAGATGGATTCAAAAGGATTTTTTTTTAAAAAATTATATTAAATAACACGACCTTGAGGCTGAAACAATTGAGATAACGAAAAGCAGTCCACAGCCTACGTGCCAGACTTCTCTCTAGTTATAAAAAAAAGTAACGTACTAAATAGGTGCTGAAAGAAAAAAAATGTTCTGAGATTTTAAATTATGAAAAATATAAAATCACTCCTGTCCAATTGGCAGAAAAAAAACTCCATTAAATTAGGGCTTTCATTGACTGATTGAATTTAAACTGCGCAGTAACGCGAAAGGATAGGGAAATTTGGAGACTGAAAGAAATTAATTGAGGCTCATAAGAAATCAAAATGAGAAAATTAGGCTCACAGGGAATAAAATGGGGATTTAAATAGAAGATAGGTGTTCAACTCAGGTACGACGTCGACCTTGTATATCACTTGGCCCGTCTAGGCTCTGATTGAATTTTAAAAAAAAACCCCCGCAGCAACTCGGAAGGTAGGGCCGAAGCGAACACGCAGTAACGTAAACGCGCAGTGAAGCGAACGCGCAGTGACATCAACGCGCAGTGACGTAGACGCGCAGTGACGTAAACGCGCAGTGACGCCGACGCGTAGTGACGCAGAGGCGCAGCAACGCGAATCGCGAAAGTCAGTGCTAATGGCAGTAAGTCTGTAAGTCTTAAAGTGTTTAGAGTTTTAAGTAAAGTTAAAGTATCTTAACTCGCGCGGCGACGCGAGCCACGGGTCGATGCGGATTGCGCGGCGACGTGAACTGCGAGGCAACGCGGATTGCGCAGCGACGTGAACTGCGAGGCGACGTGGTAGTTTAGTATTGAGATCGCGCGGTGACGCGGACCGTGCGGCGACGCGGGTAAGTGTTAGAAGTCTTTGTCTATTTTGTAAATCGCACGGCGACGCGAACCGCGCGGCGACGCGGGTACATGTTAGAAGTCTTTGTTTACCTTTTAAAGTTAAAGTATCTTAACTCGCGCGGCGATGCGAGCCACGGGTCGACGTGGATTGCGCGGCGACGTGAACTGCGAGGCAATGCGGATTGCGCGGCGACGTGAACTGCGAGGCGACGTGGTAGTTTAGTATTGAGATCGCGCGGCGACGCGGACCGTGCGGCGATGCGGGTAAGTGTTAGCATTAGTAAAGTTTGGTTATTTGGAGTTAGTTAAAGTCCGTGTTAGTTCTGTAAAGTCTGTGTCTATTTTTAAGTTTGTTTAAATTGCATGACGACACGAACGCGTAGCGACACAGTAATACGAGGGGCAGTGTGAAAATGGGTAATCAGTTAGATAAAACCACGGATGCGGATAATCCGCTACAAAAGCTATGTGAGGAATTCCCTGAAAGAGCTGAAGACTTTAGAAAATTATCAGGAGCCCTGAACAAATTATTAGGGGATGACCAGTGGCCTCTAAGTGACACTAGAAGCGTAGAGGTTAAAAAAAAAAAGCACAGGGATTAATTTGGAGAAGGGGACGAGGAAAAGGGGATAAAAAAATGTAATTGCAACCTGGCGACATTATTGTCAGAAATTAAAAGATGCATCACTTCTATCGAGTTGGCAAACAAATGCTATTAAATTAGGACTTGCATTGACAGAGGGAACACATGTTAAAACTGTAGACGTCTTTAAAAAAAAAAAGAAGAATGAATGTGCGCACGAGAAACTTGCTAAGAGATCCTCTGGGACCTCTGAGAAAGGTATTGATCAACTACAAGTTAAAATGGCTGGCTTTGTGTTAACCGAGGCTGATGATGAAATTGATGAGTGGCCACTGACTCAGCGCCCAACGGCGCCTCCCGCACCCCCTGGCCTCTTGCTCCAGTCCTCTTCCCAACACCCTCCACCTAACACTCCGGTAAAAAGAGTTAGGAACAACCACATATCACCAAAGCAACAAACCCAAACTGACTCCTCATCCTCTGATAGCGATTCGGATCCCCAGTTTACAAGCAATACAGCCGAAAGGACCAGATCTCACACTCGAAAGGGCAGAACTATATCTCAACATCACAAACAGTCCCGTAAATCTTCTAGTCAACCTACCAGTCCAAGTTGTGAAAGACATAGCAAACACCCCCGCCGATCGAGACGCAGAACTGTCAAGCAGTCAGACAGCTCTGAAACATCCACCGGCCTAGAAATGATTTCCAAGATCCCAAAGTCCCGACACCAATTCCCTGTCAGACCAATGCCAAACCCTGATGCACAACAAGCTGCAGACCAACTCTCTATAGATGTCTGTGATCTTCAAACAACTATTTGATTGCTCACGCTATCCGGACAGATGGAAAGGGCAGTTAGATATTATTGGCAGAAAAAGAAAGGGGAGGGTGGAGGTGCGCCCCCAACCCTGGTCAAGACTGAATACGTGACTAGAAAGGAAGAGCCATCTCGGGAGGAAGGATCAATAGAACCGCAGTGTTGCATACAGGATTGGATGGATAAGCAAGGATACGGTTATACTAAACAACCAAACGGCCCGAGCCCTGCTAATAAACCTCCCTATTGTCCCCGGCATGGTATGGGAAGAGGCCGGGACTGGGTAAGAGGAATTGACTGTTTTAATTGTGGGCAGGAAGGACATTGGAATAAAAATTGCCCCTACCGTCAGCATGGAAAAGGAAGAGGAGGAAGAGGAGGGGGGCAAGGGGGGAGAGGAGGATCTTACACTAACTTCTCCCAGAACAACCCCTTTGGTCAATTGTCCCCCGATTGACTACGCAGCTTGATTGTGCAGGGATCCTCCCCGGACGACGAACCCATTCTGAATGAGTGGCAACCCTTTTCGATAGATACGGGAGCCTTCATGTCTTCTGTACAATCAAAGCTTAAACTCCCTGCTTCTACTGAAACACAGGAACTTTCAGGATTCCTGGGACAAATCTCGACATTCCCAGTGTCAGAACTAGTTAAAGTGGGTTACCAAGAAGAATTGGTAGAACATCGATTTGTCATCACTACCAATCTGGACTGTAACTTGATGGCTAGAGACCTCCTTTGCAAATTCCAGTTGCATTTGGAGTGTGGAGATAATGGGATTATTGTAAAACAGGAAACCCTTAAGCGGCAGTATTATACCACTAGAACCCCTCAGTGGTGGTCTCTGGACCTGCCGCAGGCACCCTATCACGTGACCCTAGCATACGATCCCAGTGGAAAGAATCAGGACCTGCAGAACTTTTATCAGGATCACGAAGGGGAAGTGAAGGGAATTCTATTAAGGGCTAGAGTGACTGGACTGGAAAGAGAGGCAGATTTTGTGGAAATGGATAAGAATCTGTGGAAACAGCCCCTAACAATGGCACCGCATATTGCTCGTGAAGTATTAGCCCCTCACCATGCTAAGGATTTGGGAGTTATGGTACGCAAGGCCATAGATGAGGCTGACCCTACCAGCCAGGATGTGCAAATCATAAAACATGGCCGAACAGTCCAATTTCATGGGGACCCCGAGAAGGTCTTAAGGACTCTACAGCATCATACTGGCTCCGGCATACCTGACTATGTGGATCCTCATGTGTGGGCAGAGGACCCCTCCCAAGTGGGTTATACTCCCATTGATCCGATTGAGATCCCAGTGCAGGGCAATCAGACAGAACCCACTGAAATCACAGGCAATCCTAAACTGACCTTTCGGCACTGTACTGCAATTAATCCGGCCTGTTTTCTTACTGAGCCACCCCAAGATGAGGAAGAACCCAGTCATGATTGCTTATCTTTAATTTAAGAGGCCACATCAGTTAGGGAAGATTTAGTTGATGTACCAATGGAAGATCCAGACTGTATTCTTACTGAGCCACCCCAAGATGAGGAAGAACCCAGTCATGATTGTTTATGTTTGTTGACGGAAGTACTTCTATTAATCCAGAAGATACACAAATCTCAGGATACGCCATAGTAAACCAGGAGAATCAGGTCTTGGAATCTGCTGCTTTGAAACCGCCTATTCTGCTCAACAAGCTGAACTATTCGCCCTCACCCAAGCCTGTATCTTGGCCAAAGATCTCAAAGTCAATATCTATACCGACTCTAGGTATGCCTTTGGGGTGGCGCATGATTTCGGACAATTATGGAAAAATAGGGGATTCCTAACCTCACAGGGGAATGAGATATCTCATAAACAGTTAGTATCTGATTTGTTGCAAGCCCTCATGTTCCCCAAACGCATTGCCATTGTACCAAGAGGCCAAACAGGCCTCTCGTGACCAACAGATGGTAGTGCCCAAAATTATGAGTCAGACTAAAAATCCTGCGAAGGATAAGTTAGCCTCGGAAAAACCAATGCCAACCATCCAAGATGTTATAAAAGCACAGGGGGACGCTCCTGAAAAAGATAAACTGTTGTGGAAATATTATGCATGTACTTATGACAATGTTTCTAAACTCTGGACCACTCCCGCGGAACAGACTTGCATGTCTGACGAGTTGGCCTCATGGGTTACAGAATGTCTGCATTTTGCTACTCATTGTGGAGCAAGGGCAACAAGTGATACGCTTTTGGCTACTTGGTGGCACCCTAGACTCCAGGCGCTCACCCAGAACATCAGTAGTCATTGCCTGATTGGCCAGCAACATATTCCAGGGAAGGGAGTCCCCTGTGATTGGGGTAAAACGCCCCTACCCGAAGGTCCCTTTGAGACATTTCAGTTGAACTACATTGAGTTGCAAAAAGTTCAGTGTTACAGATATGTGTTAGTAATAGTAGATGTGTTTAGCAGATGGATTGAAGCCTACCCTAACCTGGACGATAAGACTCAGACTGTTGTTAAGGTGTTAATGAGGGAAATTGTTCCTAGATATGAGATCTCAGCTAGACTGATGACCACCTATGTTCTTTCTCTGACTCAGGCTCTGCGACTAGTTCACAACCAGGTTCAAGATGCTCACCTCGACCTCCCAGTTTTACCCGAATTGTCCCTCGTGGCACCAGGGAAGTATGGATTCGGAAGGGATTAGAGCCACAATGGGAGGGGCCTTTTTAGGTGTCACTCACTACCCCCACTGCAGCCAAGGTTGAGGGGAAAAGTGCCTGGGTTCACCTGCACCACTGCAAGCTCATCACCATTTAAACAAATTTTGCTGGTTAGTCTAATTCCTGTTTCTGTTCCAGATCTCCTCCTCCCTATAGCTGAACAAGGCAGTTGAAGGAGGATCAGTTTGAACTCTTACCTGTCAGACAGCCAAATACACTGACGGAGACCTGAAGGGAAATGTGAAAACAGAACTCTTTTTATCAGCTAAATAATTGGACTATTTATAAGATGAGACTGTGTCTGTATGCTACTGTCTGCATAATAGTGTTGATATATGACAGTTTTGGTGCACGGGAAGGAAGACAAAGGCGAGAGCTCCATGTAAACACCTTTTTGTATATGTCTTACGTTTATGCGGAAAAAGGGCACTTCACTAGATGCTGGGTGTGTTCACATATCCCTATACATTCCAAAGGGGGAATTCCTTTGCGCACCGTTCCACTGACCCTAACTGAGACTGTTAGATGGATTCAAAGAAACGATATTGGAACAGGTAGCTAACCGCACTGCTGAGGCTCTGGAGGGCATCACAGCTGAAATGGTAGCGATAAGGACCGTAGCATTACAAAACCGAATGGCCCTCGATTACCTGTTAGCTGAGAAAGGGGGAACGTATGCCCTGATAGGATCTGAATGTTGCACTTACATTCCTGATAGTTCAGAAAACAATAACCCACCTTGCCGATCACATAAGGAGGGAGGTGAAAAAGTTATCCACACCAGCAAAAGAACTTAGCAGGTTTGATTGGTTTCTGGGTGGATCTTGGAGATCCTATCTAATACATGGGGCAATTGTTCTCATCATAATAATTACCTGCTGTTTGATTGTTGGTTGCATTAACCTCTGCTGTAAAGCAATGACAAGGTTAGCAGACCCTCTTGTGGTCAAGGGTTCCCGGATTATGATCCAACAAACTAGAGAACTACTCAACAATGCAATACTCATAGAATGATCCTAAATGTTATCATAGAATGATAAAAGGGGGGATGTGGATATCTGAACGGAATATATGGAATTAAGGACAGTAAAGTAAACGGGATATATGAAAATGTATAAGCCATGGAAGAATAGCTGGGAGAATGTCAGATTGCAAATAGTGCAACATCAGCATAGCTAACAATCTGTCTCAAGGTTTCAAGTCACTAATCCTGCCAATAATATATAATTGTAACATGAAATACATCTGCAGAATTGCAAGGTCTCAGTAAATAGTCACACCATTAGATTGAAACATTTGGAGGCAATACTTGAGCTTTCAAGAAGAACATCTCATATAGATTGACTAATGAGTGGCTGAGTTAGACTGTCAATCCATTTGTATTTTGTTATCTGATTTCAAAACTGTATAACAGTTAACGCTTTACGATGTAACTTCACCTATCCGTAGGGAGTGTGTACGCTCTATCCAGAGAGTATATCTTCTGTCTGATAGGTCTTACTGGCCGGTAATAAAGACTGCTTTGTTCAAAGCACAAGAGGTATTCGACTCAGTAATTTTACTGAACCAGATTGAAGTAAAAGAATCCAGGAATTAACAGGTACAAATGTCTGTTCTGGTGTGTTGGCTGTGCCCTCGCTGAGCTGGCGTGTTGTTGGCCCTGCAGGGCTGCTAGGTGAGCCTGGCCTTGCTGGGCTGTTGGGCGTGATGTGTTCGATTTCCTGGTCCAGTGTGGTGTCGTCGATCCTTTGGGTGTGTGTTGTGGGCTCGAAAAAGGTGGTGTCTGCTATGGATTGTTCAGGGCAGTCTGTGAACCGCAGCCTCATTTGGTCCAGGTGCTTTCTGCAAATTTGTCCATTGTCTAGTTTGACTACAAACACCCAATTCCCTTCTTTAGCTATTACCATGCCCACAATCCACTTGGGACCATGTCCATAGTTTAGCACATACACAGGGTCATTCAGATCAATTTCCCGTGACACAGTGGCGCGACCATCGTTTACATTTTGTTGCTGCCGCCTGCTCTCTACCTGATCATGCAGGTTGGGGTGAACCAGCGAGAGTCTGGTTTTAAGTGTCCTTTTCATGAGTAGCTCAGCCGGGGGCATCCCTGTGAGCGAGTGAGGTCTTGAGTGGTAGCTGAGCAGTACTCGGGACAGGCGGGTTTGGAGCGAGCCTTCTGTGACTCGTTTAAGGCTCTGTTTGATTGTTTGTACTGCCCGCTCTGCCTGCCCATTGGAGGCTGGTTTAAACGGGGCCGAGGTGACATGTTTGATCCCATTGCGGGTCATCAATTCTTTAAATTCGGCACTGGTGAAACATGGCCCGTTGTCACTGACCAGTATGTCAGGCAGGCCGTGGGTGGCAAACATGGCCCTCAGGCTTTTAATGGTGGCGGTGGCGGTGCTTCCCGACATTATTTCACATTCAATCCATTTTGAAAAAGCATCCACCACCACCAGGAACATTTTACCAAGCAACGGGCCCGCATAGCTGACATGGATCCTCGACCATGGGCTGTAGGGCCAGGACCACAAACTTATTAGTGCCTCTCTGGGAGCGTTGCTCAACTGAGCACATACGCTGCATTGCCGTACACAGGACTCTAAGTCAGAGTCGATACCGGGCCACCACACGTGAGATCTGGCTGTCGCTTTCATCATTACTATACCCGGGTGTGCGCTGTGGAGATCCGAGATGAACGTCTCCCTGCCCTTTTTGGGTAGCACTACGCAGTTACCCCACAACAGGCAGTCTGCCTGAATGGACAGCTCGTCCTTTCGCCGCTGGAATGGCTTGATTGGCTCTTGCATTTCAACGGGGATGCTGGCCCAGCTCCTATGCAGCACACAGTTTTTTACTAGGGACAGCAGAGGATCTTGGCTGGTCCAAGTCTTAATCAGGCGGGCCGTGACAGGTGATTTATCATTTTCAAACACTTCCATGACCATCAACAAGTTTGCAGGCTGCGCCATTTCCACCCCCGTGGTGGGCAATGGTAGCCGACTGAGAGCATCCGCACAGTTTTCGGTGCCTGGCTGTGGCGGATGGTATAGTTATACGCTGGTATCGCGAGTGCCCACCTTTGTATTCGGGCTGAGGCATTAGTATTTATCCCCTTGTTTTCAGCGAACAGGGATGTGAGGGGCAAGTGATGGTTTCCAGCTCAAATTTGAGGCCAGATAGGTACTGATGCATTTTCTTTACCCTGAACACACACGCTAATGCCTCTTTCTCAATCATGCTTTCGGCCCTCTCGGCCTTAGACAAGCTCCTGGAAGCATAGGCGACAGATTGCAACTTCCCCGCAATGTTAGCTTGTTGCAATACGGGTAAGCCATTCAATTTTACGTTTAGCATTATAGGTGGACATTTTGTTGAAAATGTGTGGTCCCCGTGTACTTCAGCATCTGCCTCCTCTCTCTGAGGCTCGAAATTGCTGTGACTATGGACCGACCTTCCTCTGCCACGTGGTGATTAGCAGGTTTTGCAGAGCTTGCAGCTCATTTGCAAGCTTGTTGGAGGTGCCCCATTGTTCCACAGCTCTTGCAAACATGCCCTTTGAAGCGGCATGAATAGACTGAATGGAAGCCTCCACAACGCCATCAAGGTGTGAATTGCCTTGCATTCATCCTTTGTTGGGGACTCTGAGTCATCTGGGTCACCTGGGGCCTGCTGGCAGTTGCAGACTTGTTGGTTCTGCCCTGTACATTTCTGCTCGCAAACACAGTTCCAGTTAATTTGTGAACATTGCTAGCACTTGTGCGCTGAGAGATTTGTTTGGTGTTATCACTGGTGGACATAAACGCCTGTGCTGTCGCAATGGCCTTACTGATGGTCGATGTCTCTACAGTCAAAAATTTTCGTAGGATGGTCCCGTGGCCAATGCCCAGTACAAAAAAGTCTCTGAGCATTTGCTCCAGGTAGCCATCAAACTCACATTGTCCTGCAAGTCGCCTTAGCTCGGCAACGTAGCTTGCCACTTCCTGACGTTCAGATCGCTGGCACGTGTAGAACCGATACCTCACCATCAGCACGCTCTCCCTCGGGTTAAGATGCTCCCGAATCAATGTACACAGCTCCTCATATGACTTATCTGTGGGTTTCACCGGAGCCAGAAGATTCTTCATGAGGCTGTAGGTCGGTGCCCCGCAGACTGTGAGGAGGACCACTCTCCTTTTTGAAGCGCTTCCTTCTCCGTCCAGCTCGTTGGCTACAAAGTACTGGTCTAGCCATCCGACATAGGCTTCCCAGTCCTCACCCTCCGAGAACTTCTCCAGGATGCCCACAGTTTGCTGCATCTTTGCGTTGGATTCATATTCTCGTCGGCAGTTATTGTGTTCCTAACACAGGGAGGCGAAAGTAACAGTGACCTCAGTTTTTAATAAGACACTCCAGAGTGAGGAGCAGGCCTTAGGGGCCGGCTTATATACAGTGCTCCCAAGGGATGCTGGGATCCATTGGGACTTCAGGGGATGAGCTTCCTGGTGGCGGAACATGGGAGTGCATGCTTTACAGATACACAACAGATACATTTACATTTCTTTACAAGTTACTAAACAATGCAGAACTTTCATTATACATGGCACCACACAGGTGTTTTTCAGTACATGGTGCTCTATGTATACAAGCAGATTATCACGTACAGCCCGAGGGGGGTCTGGTTCCATCTCCTGGGTTTACCATGGCAGAATGGCCTTAAACTGTGGCTCTTCCCCATCGTGCCTTTGCGGCGACTGCATCAACGTTTAGTGCGTCCCTCAGCACGTTCTCTGGACCTTGGATAGCGCAAGTCTGCAATACTCGGCCATGGACATCTCCTTACTCTGGAAGACCAGCAATTTTTGGGAAGACCAAAGTGCGTCTTTCACCGAGTTGATGGCTCTCCAGCATGATGATGTCTGTCTCTGTGTGCGTTCCTGGGAACAGTCTGCATAGCACAGAGTCCTGTGTTACAGAGCTGCTAGGGATGAACCTCGACAGCAACCACTGCATCTCTTTCCAGACCTGCCTTGCAAAGGTGCAATTCTGAAGGAGGTGGATGACAGTCTCGTCCGCACCACAGCCGACTCGGGGGCAGAATGCCGTGGCGGTGAAACCCCGGCTGAGCATGAAGGATCTGATGGGTAGGACCCTTCTCACCGCCAACCAAGCTACATCTTGGTGCTTGTGTGAAAGCTCTGGCGATGAGACATTCTGCCAAATGAGTTCGACAGTCTGCTTGGGGAATCACCCGACAGTATCCATCATCCCCTTCTTCCGTAGGGCATCCAGGACCTTGCGTGCCAACTTGAACATACATCACACAGTCAGGCTTTGTTAAAAGCTTACTTTATGAGTTCACCTTTACAGGAGCTAATGTGACAATAATTCCACTTTTGAGTAGCGATTACAAAGTTCGACCTGCTATATAGTAATTGTGCATATGAAGCTAGAAAAGTGTTGTAAGTGCTTTGCATGCAATCTCAATCAAGGTACAATAGGTTGCGAGAAACTGTTTATAGTATGTATGCTTTGCCTACCTACTTTGCCTTGAGAAATGTTGGGTGAGATTCCCTTATCAGATTTACTGATATTGCCCAACATTTTCCTGATCAGTTTTCTGGTCTCTGGAAATTGAATGTCACATTAACCTTTTATGCCACCTCCTTTCATTCAGCCCAGGGCAATGATTGTTTTTGTTCTCTTTATGTAACAACTGCTCCACAACCTCTTCAGGGAATAGAGGGACTGACTCTTTGGCCTTTTTTCTTCTGCACTGCAATATGCTTCTATTTAATGTGCACCTGCAACCCTTTAACACCTGCTGCTGCACAAGTATTTCCTGCCCCCGTGAGCTTCTAACTGTAAGCCCAGTCTAGGGTGTGAATATGTAATGAGGCAGGTAGGAAAAGACAGAACTGAGGGGCCGAGCCCGGGCTGGCAGCAGCCCGCAGTATATCTGAGGAACCAGGGGGAGCACTCTGTTTCTGGCTCCACTGAAAAAGCACAAATTTGCATATGAATTTTGCATTGGAGTCTGACAACTGGCATAGGACCACAATTTGTACAGTACAGCAGCCTTACGCCAATGAATATGGCATCAGACGGGCCTTGGGTGTGAATGGAATGGCCGAGGTACCGCCCAGGGACCTTCCCCATCCCCCCCGCTCGCCCCCCGCCGCAAAATTCAACTCCAGGCTGCCCGTATTTCGGGTGCAAAACGCACAGCCATGAGTTGAATTTCTTCCCGTGTCCTTATGTCATCATCCTCTGTAAAATTAATTCTCAATGTAAATTTTATTTCATGATTGTAAAACTACTATTCATCTCACTTCAATTTATTTCCTACTTTCTTTTGCTATGGTCTGTGCATTTGGCTGTTTCACTCTGCATCTCTTGCAGAAAAGAAACCAGTCCCTCATAAGTGACTCTCAGCATCCTGTTAGAATATACACAGATTCTAGCAGTTGGAGCAATATTTAAAAAAAAACCCTCAAAACATTTTGTTAAAGTTTGGAGGACAGAAATGACTGTAATGGGCGATCACTTGCCTTCAAAACAACAGTAACGACACTTCAAAAATAGTGTATTAGCTGTAAAGCACTTTGGGACATCCCGAGGACATGTAAGGCATTAATAAATGCCAATTTGTTTTTGCTTCTTAATGTTGGTATGGTATTCCTCTATCTACTATTTAACACAGGCATTAACGTGTTTATTTTAAAAGGAACATCAAACACATTTATTAAGTATTTACCTGCTAATATTACCAAAGATAATTTCTGGGTTCAGAACATTTTGTAAATATTTTTATTAAAGTTTATAATACGAGAGACCATATATCATATAATAGATTAATAACTTTCAGTACATTTCTGTCAAAAAGTTTTCAATTTAAAAAATATATTGAATACTGTATTGGATTGAGATAACTGCAGCAAATAAGAACAAGGTGTGATTAAATATATTACTGTTTGTTTGCTGTGTTTGAGTTATTGCAACGGGCTCATGACCTCTAGCCACATATTGCCTCAAATATGCTACAAAGATGTAAACACTTCAAATAAAGTTTTTATATCTTTCAAGATTATTAAGCATGAGCCAAGATTATTTGGTCAGCAGAATTACAGTTCAAAGCAGAGTGTTTCAGTTTTGAAACAGAGGCAATGTCAGCCTCATAGTCAGTGCATGGAATTCAGATTTGATTGGAGTAACCTGTAATTTTAATGTAACTTAGCAATAATCAGAAAGTATCTTTAAGCAAACAATACTTTCAACTGCACCTGACTGTATCAGCAACAGATGGAGTATGGTACAATTAATGATTGACAAATTCAAGTTTCAGCAAACACTTACAGCTGTTATTCAGGCTCCACTTTTTAAAAATTCATTCTCAGGATATGGACGTCATTAGCAAGTCCAGCATTTATTGCCCATCCCTAGTTGCCCTTGGTGGTGGTGAGCCTTCTTCTTGAACCGCTGCAGTCCATGTGGTGAAGGTACACCCACAATGCTGTTAGGTAAAAATTTGAAGGACTTTCACCTGTGATGATGCATATCTGAATGGATACCATAAAAGACATAAATAACCTTTTCTATGAATTTTCATTAATGCCATTCATTAATAAATCTCATGGTTATGTTCACAATGAATCATATGATGCGCTGTTTTATACCATACTATATGATACTATAAAATACAGGTGACCTCCTGTGCTATCGTATCTAGAGAAAAATAAAATTGTCTCTTTTCCTACAGCTGTCTCACTCATCCTGTTTTTAAGGTGAGAAATGGGTAAATGGCAGTCGAAAATCACTCTCCTTAAGTCAAGACTAGTTAGTACCATAGAATCACAGGGATAAGGGTGTACTGCAAATGTAAAACTATCCTGTGGGATACCATAGTGAGAAAGGAATCAACAGCAGCAGTTTCACCAGGAGCCCTTCAAAATCATCTTCCCTCACATCCGCACATGTTTTATGAAATGTATTCTTTCATGTCAAAGTTCTCAAATGGCCATTAATATTCCCTTTGAAAAGTTGAAAGATAATAACAAGGAAAAGGAAAGATTTCAAGATGGTTACAGACTATTAAAACTGTTCTCTCTTCTTGCAGGAGAAAATCGCTCATTTGGGCTAATAAGGAAAGGGTATACACATTAAACGGTAGGCCACTTAGAAGTGTAGATGAACAAAGGTGTTATGTTCAGAATAACTCCACAAGACTGTAAGCTCAAACTGTTTTGATCTTGGTCTCTTTAATGTAACTCCAGAGTGAGGAAGCAGCATGGTAGACTGCCTTTTATACCTGCGTGCCCAGGGTGTGCAGATGACCCTTGGTCTCCAACAGGTGCGCCCCCTGGTGGCATGTCTTACACACTAGTAAAGTTTACATACATAACATCACCCCCCCCCCCCCCTACCTAAAGTCTTAGATACAAGTTATTTACAAGTTGAGGTGATCCGGGGCTCTACGTTCCCAAGTTGTTCACCTGAGTTGAAGTCCTGACATGGGTGAGTTGGTCGGATCATTGCTGTACTGCGGTGTGGCTGGTCTGATTGGACTGTCGGCATGGTGGGTTCATCTTCGTGGTTGACAGAGAGGTCGGTTGCTGGCTGGGTGTGTGTTGGTGGATCAGTGATGGTTATGTCCACTTCAAACTGTTCCTGGTTGTCGGTAAATCGCAGTTTGGTCTGATCCAAATGCTTTCTGCACGTTTGTCCGTTCAAAAGTTTGACAACAAACACTCCATTCCCCTCCTTGGCTAAAACAGTGTCAGCAACCCATTTGGGACCATGACTATAATTAAGAACAAACACAGGGTCATTAACCTCAATGTCACGGGATATAGTCGTGCAATCGTGGTACGCGTTATGCCGGGTTTCTACATGATCATTGAGATCCGGGTGGACTAAGGAGAGCCTGGTTTTGAGTGCTCTCTTCATTAACAATTCTGCAGGGGGAACCCCGGTGAGCGAGTGGGGTCGCGTCCGATAGCCGAGCAGAACCCGAGATAACCGGGTCTGCAGGGAACCGTCCGTCACGCGTTTCAAGCTCTGCTTGATAGTTTGGACTGCCCGTTCTGCTTGACCATTGGATGCGGGCTTAAACGGGGCAGACCTGACATGCCTGATGCCATTGCGGGTCATGAACTCGTTGAATTCCGAGCTGGTGAAACATGGTCCATTGTCACTAACAAGGACGACAGGCAAACCATGGGTGGCGAACATGGCCCGGAGGCTTTCAATGGTGGCAGTGGACGTACGTAATGACATTATTATACATTCAAGCGTCGACTGCTACAAGGAACATTTTTCCTAGAAAGGGGCCAGCGAAATCTAAGTGGACGGTTTGGAGGGCCATGACCACAGACTCAATGGGGTCTCCCTTGGTGCATTGCTCAACTGTGAACAAGTGTTACATTGGTGTACGCATGACTCCAATTCCGAGTCAATGCTGGGCCACCAAATGTGCGACCTGGCGATAGCCTTCATCATGACTATGCCTGGGTGGGTACTGTGTAGGTCGCATATAAACGTTTCCCTGCCTTTTTTTTGGCAAAACCACGTGTTTCCCCCATAGGAGACAATCCGAATGGATGGACATTTTAGCCTTGCGTCGGTAAAATGGCTTAATTTCGTCTTGCATTTCCCCAGGAACAACCGACCAGCTCCCATTAAGGAAGCAGCTTTTTACCTGGCTAGTCCAGATCCTGATCTGGCGAGCCGTGACGGGTGACCCCTCGTTCTCAAAAGCATCCATTACAAGAAGCAAGTATGCGGGTTGCGCCATTTCCACCCTGGTGGTGGGTAATGGTAGCCGACTGAGGGCATCAGCACAGTTCTTAGTGCCTGGTCTGTGGCGGATTACATAGTCATACGCAGATAGTTAGTGCCCATCGTTGGATGCGGGACGAAGCATTGATGTTAATAGCTTTGTTTTCTGAGAACAGCGAAATGAGCAGTTTGTGGTCGGTTTCGAGCTCGAACCGGAGTCCAAATAGGTATTGGTGCATTTTCTTAACCCCGTATACGCATGCTAACGCTTCTTTCTCAACCATACTGTAAGCTCTTTCAACTTTAGATAAATTTCTGGACGCATATGCAACCGGTTGCAGTTTGCCTGACACATTGGCTTGCTGCAACACACAACCGACCCCGTACGAAAATGCATCATAAGCTAGTACTAAATGTTTACACGGGTCATACAGGTAACTTGTTAGAATATAGCAGGTTTCTGGCCTTATTAAAGGCTGTCTCTTGAGCTTTACCCCAAACCCAGTCGTCACCCTTGCGTAGCAATAAATGCAAAGGTTCCAGCAAAGAGCTCAACCCTGGTAGAAAGTTACCAAAATAGTTGAGGAGTCCCAGGAACCGAACGCAGCTCTGTCACATTCTGTGGTCTGGGTGCATTCTTGATGGCCTCCATCTTGGAGTCCATAGGTCTGATGACATCCGCCGCAATCTTTCTCCCCAAAAATTCGACCTGTGGTGCCAGGAAAACACACTTGGAGCGTTTCAACCTGAGTCCCACTCTGTCCAGTCTTCAAGGTTGTGCAAGTGTTCGGTGATGTCACGACCAGTGATCAGGAGGTCATCTTGAAACACCACGTTGCGCGGAACCAATTTCAGCAGACTCTCCATGTTCCTCTGGAAGATAGCCGCAGCCGAGCGAATCCCAAAAGGGCATCTGTGTAATATGAACAGTCCTTTGTGCGTGTTGATGCATGTTAATTTTTTTCAAAGGTTCAGCCAGCTCCTGTGCCATGTAAGCAGAGGTTAGATCCAGCTTGGTGAACGACTTCCCCCCTGCTAGCGTTGCAAACAGGTCATCCGCTTTGGGTAGTGGGTACTGGTCCTGTAACGAGACTCGGTTGATCGTTACCTTGTAGTCCCCACAGATTCTGACCGTCCCATCGCTTTTCAACACCAGAACAATTGGACTGGCCCACTCATTGAACTCGACTGGCGATATGATTCCCTCTCGTTGAAGTCTGTCCAGCTCGATCTCGACTTTCTCTCGCATCATATATGGAACCGCTCGGGCCTTGTGATGAACGGGCCGTGCATCAGGGACTAGATGGATCTGCACTTTGGCGCCTGTGAAGTTGCCAATGCCTGGCTCAAATAATGACGGGAATTTGTTTAGCACTTGGGCGCAGGAGGCGTCATCCACCGAAGACAGTTCTATCGGATCGTTCCTAGCCAGCTTCTGTCGAACAGCGTTGGGCCATTGCCTGGTACAATCCACAGTGATAAATCATGCACAGCTCCATCGTATGATACCTTCACTGCCGCATTGCCAATGACTGGTATGAGCTCTTTGGTGTAAGTGTGCAGCTTGGTGTGGATCGGGCTTAGTTTTGGCCTTTATACTTTGTTGCCCCACAATTTCGCAAAAGCCTTTTGGCTCATAATTGACTGACATGCCCCCGTGTCCAATTCCATGGAAACTGGAATGCCGTTTAATTAGACTTTCAACATTATTGGAGGGCTTTTGGTGAGGAAGGTGTGTACCCTATACACTTCCTCTTCAGCCTCGTATTGAGTTGCCTCTCTTACTTGTTCAGCGTGATCCACGCCGGATCGGTCATCTTCTGCCGCCTCTGCCACGTGGTGAGTCGCAGTACATTTGCACATTCGCTGGAGGTGCCCTATTGTTCCATAGCCCTTGCACACGTAGTGCTTGAATAGACATTGATGGACCCAATGATTACCCCCGCAGCGCCAACATGGTGTTAATGGATTCACATTCACACCCCACAGCGGATTCGGAGTCATCCTATGTCTGGCCTCTGCAGGCGTGTAGGTCCTGCCATGTACAGTTCTGCCTGCTGAAGGCGTTATTTTATGCACAGTACTTGGCGGTGAGCTTCGATGCTGCAAAGATATCTGTTGTGTATGCATGCCTGTTTACTGTGTGATGTCTGTAACACTGTTATACCACATTGAATGTACCCTTATACTGTACACACCTTATCGGTACACCAGAGGGTGCTGGAGACCTAGGGGTTGCCTGCACATAGCAGGTAACCCAGTATAAAAAGGAACTCACAACTTATTGTAGTCACTCAGGAGCTGCAAATAAAGGACTGCAGGTACACAGTTTAAGTATCATACCCTGCCTCGTGGAGTCATTACTAAAGGTGCCTACATACACAACAATATCTGTTTAGCATTATCGTTCGTGGACATGAAAGCTTGGGCTATCGTGATGGCGTTGCTCAGATCTAGGGATTAGGCAGATAGCAGTTTGCAAAGAATGACTTCGTGGCCGATTCCAAGCACGAAAAAGTCCCACAACATTTCCCCCCAAAATCCAGCAAATTAGCATGGTCCCGCACGACGTCTTAGGTCGGCGACATAGCTCGCCACGTCCTGGCCCTCGGAGCGATGGTGCATATAAAAACGATACCCGGCCAGTAAGATGCTTGAGATGTTCCCGAACTAGCGTGCATAATTCTGCATATATCTTGTCCGTTGGTTTCGTCGGTGCTAGCAGATTTTTGATGAGGGCATATATCGTGGACCCACAAACGATGAGAATCACCCTACGCTTTATCGCGTTACTGTCCTTATCCAGCTCGTTGGCCACGAAGTACTGGTCAAGATGCTCAACGAAGGCTTCCCAATCATCACCCTCAACAAATCTCTCAAGAATACCAACAGCAGCCATAACCACATGAAAGTTCGTGATCCGTTACTCGTTGCCAATTGTTATGTTCAGAATAACTCCACAAGATTGTATACTGTAAGCTCAAACTGTTGTGACCTTGGTCTCTTTAATGTAACTCCAAAGTGAGGAAGCAGCATGGTAGACTGCCTTTTATACCTGCTTGCCCGGTGTGTGCAGGTGAGCCTTGGGTCTCCAACAGGTGCGCCGCCTGGTGGCAAGTCTTACACACTAGTAAAGTTTACATACATAACAAAAGGGACCTTGGAGTGCTTGTCCACAGATCCCTGAAAGTAGCAGGCCAGGTGGATAAGGTGGCTAAGAAGGCATACGGAATGCTTGCCTTGATTGGCTGAGGCATAGAATATAAGAGCGGGAGGTTATGCTTAAATTGGTTAGGCCACAGCTGGAATACTGTGTGCAGTTCTGGTTGCCGTATTATAGGATTGCACTAGAGAGGGTGCAGAGAAGATTTACTAGGATGCTGCCTGGAATGGAGAAGCTATGAGGACAGATTGGATAGGCTGGGTTTGTTCTCATTGGAACAGAGGAGGCCTCATTGAGATGTATAAAATTTTGAGGAGCCTGGATATAGTGGATAGCAAGGGCCTATTTCCCTTGGTGGAGGGGTCAATTAAGAGGTGGCATTGTTTTAAGGTGGTTGGTGGAAGGTTCAGAGGGGATTTGAGGGGAAGCTTCTTCATGCAGAGGGTTGTGGGGGTCTGGAACAAATTGCCTGGAAGGGTGGTGGATGCAGAAACCCTCACCACATTTAAAAGGTACTTGGATGGGCACTTGAAGTGCCGTAACCTGCAGGGTTATGGACCTAGAGCTGGTAAGTGAGCTTAGACTGGATAACCTCTTATTGGCTGACGCAGATACGATTGTAAGTACTGCAGGGAATCGAATACAGCCAGGGTGATTTCCTGGACTAGTTTCGATCGCCTGGATGGGTCGAATAGGAATTTTCCCAGATTTTTTTTTCCGAATTGACTTGGGTTTTTATCTGTTTTTTTGCCTCTCCCAAGAGATCACATGGTTCCGGTTGGGGTGGAGTGTAGAGTGTTGTGGTGCGGGGCGGACTGGTTGAGCCAGATGCTCTTTACCTTTCCGCCATTGTTCATTGTTCATAGGTTTATATGTAACCTTCAGGGCTGCTGACCGAGGGCTGTGTGGATCTTTTGTCAGCTGGCGCGGACACGATGAGCTGAATTTGCCTCCTTCTGCACTGTAGATTGCTATGTTTCTATTTGTTAATGACTTACAGATGTGGGGAGACATAGGGAGACATCAATGACTACTGGATTCAGATTTTCTCCGAGCAGCATCTTGGAGAGTTTGAAGGATATCTTTCTCAGGGGTTTAGGGATATTAAAGATTTTATTAGGTTTGTTCTCCTATCCTCTTTCCAGTGAATAGCATGAAGCCTGTGCTCCCTTGTGGCAGCAGCATTGGAGAGCTCTCAGGAATGGTCCACTCAGATGCCTTCACAAGTGGTGGTCTGCAGACACAGATTGCTGAGGAGCCAATCCTATAGAAGCTATCTGTTTTGAGTCCATCCAGGACTTTACAACCCAGAGAGAAGGGCCACATTCATTTCAAAAAGCTTCTTGTACATGTCAGGATATTAGATTCTCAGGCCCTCAGGTGCAAGAAAAGATATCATAAAACCACAAGGGATAATCAAGGTGGTGATTGTTTGTTTATTGTTCTGAAGTTTCCTCAAAACCCATAGGGCTGGATTCTCTTACCATTGGCGATTTTGCGGTGGAACAGGGCTTCTGCCCATCTATGAAACTCTGCTGCTAACCCACTCCAGTTTTCTTAGAAGGGCCTCACTAATTACATGGCAGCAGTAAAGCCACTGGTCATTGCTTTATTCTTGTGGGAATGAAGGGAAATTCACTTCACTGGAGCATTTAAAATGCTGATGCTGATTAGGGAGCCAAATATTTTCCACTACGTAGAGCAGCTGAAAAGAGGAATAATGATTGAGGAACGAGCGGCATTGGGGCGTTGGAGTCAGGGCGATATCAGCCACAGGAAGGGCTCCCAGATTTTCTGATACAGCCGTTGATGTGAACTTCTTTCACCATCTATGATTCAGCAGGGACAGTCACCGACTTATGCTGTCTACTGGAATATGGCCTGCTGTCAACATCCAAAATAGGGGCAGCCTTGCCTGTATTGAACGTTTAGGCTATTGCCTCATTTTAAGCCACTACTGGTGAAATTTGCTAGATCAGTCACTTATCCATTCATTGGTACATCAAGCACGTCACTGCAGCCTTGAAAGCCAAGGTCAATAAGTTTGTCACTTTTCCAATGGCAGGAAAGAACAACTTGAAAGGTTGTAGTGTCAGTCATAAGCAGTCCCTCGGAATCGAGAAAGGCTTGCTTCCACGCCCAAAGTGAGTTCTTTGATGGCTGAACATTCCGATACGAGAGCCACAGACCCTGTTACAGATGGAACAGATATTCATCGAGGGAAGGGATCGGTGGGGCTGGTTTGCCGCGTGCTCCTTCCGCTGCCATGAACTCATTGAATGGCGGTGCAGGCTAGAAGGGCCGAATGGCCTACTCCTGCACCTATTTTCTATGTTCTATGTTTTCTATGTTCTATGCCTGCGCTTGGCCTCTTCACACTCTTTGCGTTGAGACTCGAAGAGCTCAACGCCCTCCCAGATGCACTTTCTCCACCTCGAGCGGTCTTCGGCCAGGGTCTTCCAGGTGTCAGTGGTGATGTTGCACTTTACCAGGGAGGTTTTGAGGGTGTCCTTATAACATTTTCGCTGACTTCCTTTGGCTCGTTTACCACGAAGGAGCTCCACATAAAGCATTTGCTTAGGGAGTCTCGCATCTGGCATGCAAACTATGTGGCCTGCCCAGCGAAGCTGATTGAGTGTGGTCAGTGCTTCAATACTGGGGATGTTAGCCTGGTCGAGGACACTAATGTTGGTGCATCTGTCCTCCCAGGGGATTTGCAGGATCTTGCAGAGTCATCATTGGTAATATATCTCCAACGACTTGAGGTGCCTTCTATACATGCCTCAGATCCATACAGGAGGGCGGGTATTACTACAGCCTTGTAGACCATGAGCTTGGCGGTAGATTTGAGGGCCTGGTCTTCAAACACTCTTTTCCTCAGACGGCCGAAGGCTGCACTGGCACACTGGAGGCAATGTTGAATCTCCACATCAATGTCTGCCTTTGTTGATAAGAGGCTCCTGAGAAATAGGAAATGGTCCACGTTGTCGAGGATCGTGCCGTGAATCTTGAGGAGTGGTGCAGAAGGGAGGGATTCAAATTCCTGGGATATTGGAACCGGTTCTGGGGGAGGTGGGATCAGTACAAACTGGATGGTCTGCACCTGGGCAGGATCGGAATCAATGTCCTAGGGGGAGTGTTTGCGAGTACTGTTGAGGAGGGGTTAAGCTAATTGGCAGGGGGATGGGAACCTATGCATGGAGACAGAGGGAAGTAGAATGGGGGAAGAAGCAAAAGATACAAAGAAGAAAAGTAAAAGTGGAGGGCAGAGAAATCCAAGGCAAAAAGCAAAAAGGGCCACATTACAGGAAACTCCCAAAGGGGCAAAGGGTGTTAAAAAGACAAGCCTGAAGGCTCTGTGCCTCAATGCGAGGAGTATTCGGAATAAGGTGGACGAATTAACTGCACAGATAGCAGTTAATGGATATGATGTAATTGGCAGGGTGACCAAGGCTGGGAACTCAACATCCAGGGGTATTCAACATTTAGGAGGATAGACAGAAAGGAAAAGGAGGCGGGGTGGCGTTGCTGGTTAAAGAGGAAATTAATGCAATAGTAAGGAAGGACATTAGCTTGGATGATGTGGAATCTATATGGGTGGAGCTACGGAATACCAAAGGGCAGAAAGCGCTAATGGGAGTTGTGTACAGACCACCAAACAAAATGAGGATGGGGACAGCATCAAACAAGAAATTAGGGATGCATGCAATAAAAGTACAGCAGTTATCATGGGTGACTTTAATCTACATATTGACTGGGCTAACCAAACTGGTAGCAATGTGGTGGAGGAGGATTTCCTGGAGTGTATTAGGAATGGTTTTCTAGACCAATATGTCGAGGAACCAACTAGAGGGCTTGCCATCCAAGGCTGGGTGATGTGTAATGAGAAAGGACTAATTAACAATCTTGTAGTGCGAGGCCCCCCAGGGAAGAGTGACCATAATATGGTAGAATTCTTTATTAAGATGGAGAGTGACACAGTTAATTCAGAGACTAGGGTCCTGAACTTGGGGAACGGTAACTTCGATGGTATGAGACGTGAATTGGCTAGAATAGACTGGCGAGTGATACTTAAAGAGTTGACGGTGGATAGACAGTGGCAAACATTTAAAGATCACATGGATGAACTTCAACGATTGTACATTCCTGTCTGGAGTAAAAATAAAACAGGAGAGTGGCTTAACCGTGGCTAACAAGAGAAATTAAAGATCGTGTTAAATCCAACAAAGAGGCATATATATTGGCCAGAAAAAGCAGCAAACCTGAGCACTGGGAGAATTTTGTAATACAGCAGAGGAGGACAAAGAGTTTAATTGGGAGGGGGAAAATAGACTATGGGAGGAAGCTTGCTGGGAACATAAAAACTGACTGCAAAAGCTTCTATAGATATGTGAAGAGAAAAAGATTAGTGAAAACAAACGTAGATCCCTTGCAGTCAGATTCAGGTGAATTTATAATGGGGTACAAAGAAATGGCAGACCAGTTAAACAAATACTTTGGTTCTGTTTTCACGAAGGAAGACACAAATAACCTTCCAGAAATAGTAGGGATTGAGGGTCTAGTGAGAAGGAGGAACTGAAGGATATCCTTATAAAGTGGGAAATTGTGTGAGGAAAATTGATGGGATTGAAGGCTGATAAATCCCCGGGGGCCTGATAGTCTGCATCCCAGAGTACTTAAGGAAGTGGCCCTAGAAATAGTGGATGCATTGGTGATTATTTTCCAAAAGTCTATCGACTCTGGATCAGTTCCTATGGACTGGAGGGTAGCTAATGTAACACCACTTTTTAAAAAGGGAGGGAGAGAGAAAACGGATAATTATAGACCAGTTAGCCTGACATCAGTAGTGGGGAAAATGTTGGAATCAATTATTAAAGATGAAATAGCAGCGCATTTGGAAAGCAGTGACAGGATCGGTCCAAGTCAGCAAGGATTTATGAAAGGGAAATCATGCTTGACAAATCTTCTGGAATTTTTGAGGATATAACTAATAGAGTGGACAAGGGAGAACCAGTGGATGTGGTGTAGTTAGACTTTCAAAAGGCTTTTTACAAGGTCCCACACAAGAGATTAGTGTGCAAAATCAAAGCACATGGTATTGGGGGTAATGTACTGACATGGATAGAGAACTGGTTGGCAGACAGGAAGCAGAGAGTCGAGATAAACGGGTCCTTTTCAGAATGTCAGGCAGTGACTAGTGGAGTACCGCAGGGCTCAGTGCTGGGACCCCAGCTATTTACAATATACGTTCATGATTTAGATGAAGGAATTGAGTGTAATATCTCCAAGTTTGCAGATGACACTAAACTGGGTGGCGGTGTGATCTGTGAGAATGATGCTAAAAGGCTGCAGGGTGACTTGGACAGGTTAGGTGAGTGGGCAAATGCATGGCAGATGCAGTATAATGTGGATAAATGTGAGGTTATCCACTTTGGTGGCAAAAACACGAAGGCAGAGTATTATCTGAATGGCGACAGATTAGGAAAGGGGGAGCTGCAACGAGACCTGGGTGTCATGGTTCATCAGTCATTGAAAGTTGGCATGCAGGTACAGCAGGCGGTGAAGAAGGCAAATGGTATGTTGGCCTTCATAGCTAGGGGAGTTGAGAATAGGAGCAGGGAGGTCTTACTGCAGTTGTACAGGGCCTTGGTGAGGCCTCACCTGGAATATTGTGTTCAGTTTTGGTCTCCTAATCTGAGGAAGGACGTTGTTGCTATTGAGGGAGTGCAGTGAAAGTTCATCAGACTGATTCCTGGGATGGCGGGACTAACATATGAGAGACTGGATCAACTGGGCCTTTATACACTGGAGTTTAGAAGGATGAGAGGGGATCTCATAGAAACTTCTAAGATTCTGACGGGACTGAACAGATTAGATGCAGGAAGAATGTTCCCGATGATGGGGAAGTCCAGAACCAGGGGACACAGTCTTAGGATAAGAGGTAGGCCATTTAGGACTGAGATGAGGAGAAACTTCTTCACTCAGAGAGTTGTTAACCTGTGGAATTGCCTACTGCAGAGAGTTGTTGATGCCAGTTCATTGGATATATTCAAGAGGGAGTTAGATATGGCCCTTACGGCTAAATGGCCTACTCCTGCAGCTATTTTCTATGTTTCTATGATTGGAGGGCAGTGCTGTGCGGCGGTGACAGGCTGGTGGAGGACCTTTGTCTGACAGATGTTAAGCGTAAGGCCCATGCTTTCATATGCTTCAGTGAATACATTGACTATGTCCTGTAAGTCAGCCTCTGAATGTGCGCAGAGGCATCATCCGCATACTGCAGCTCAACGACAGAGGTTGGGGTGATCTTGGACCTGGTCTGGAGGTGGCGTAGGTTAAACAGCTTCCCACTGGTTCTGTAGTTTAGTTCCACTCCAGCAGGGAGCTTGTTGATTGTGAGGTGGAGCATGGCGGCGAGGAAGGTTAAGAGGGTTGGAACGATGATGCAGCCCTGTTTGACCCCAGTCCGGATGTGAATTGGATCTGTAATTACCAGGTTGTTGGATTCCCAAAGTGCAGGGTGCGAAACACCAACCCACGACAAAGGATTTCATTCAATCAACATTAAAGTGTTCCTAGCCATTACAACCAACTAATACAGGTGACTGAAATACCCCAGCAATAAATGCTATACTTCCATCTTGCGATAGTTTATTTGAAGAAGCAGGCAAAATAACAGATGGTTACTGCGGGAAACTCTTCCTGCCCTGGCTATTGAGTTCAGAAACCCTACTGGTGGAGCAAAGCATCAGGATGTTGAAAGTAGTGCTTCCGATATCTGGATAGATCAGGTGAGGTCCTTCTACAGCCCTGTGAAAGTATCCAAGACCATCTCCGTCTGTAGCGGAGGAGGAAGAAGGAAGGAGATGTTGCATGGGCTGATGCATGACCAGGCAGACTGTTGATGATTGATAGACTGACTAGACATTTTGTTAAAAGCAGCCTTGCTGCCTCTACATAAACAGTCCCATCTCTTTTCTACACTCCACTGGTGCTAAACCAACATGTTGGGTCAAACCTTCCATCAACCATCCCGACATGTTTGCTCACAACACCAACATTCATCTGTTCCTTCTACTCAAAAAATCATCACTTATTCCAAACAGGATGGTATGAATCTACATGTGTGTCTCTCCACCAATGTTTTTTTCCCAGTGCTTGCCTTTGATGAAAATGTAAGATATGTGTTGTCTATTTCCTAAATGTGCTCCTTCTCATTGTGGTGCCTTGCTGCTGCTCCTCAGTGGAGACCACTTGACTTACCTGTGGTGAATGCCCTGTTTCTGCTGAGTTATGAGATGGCTTGCAGCAGCAATTGCATTTCCACACCCATTTCCAGGTGCAAGGATCTTCTAGAGGGTAGGCCTATGCCTGGGATTTGGTGGGCCTAGGCTAATGGCCTGAACCGACAAATACAGGCAGGTACAGGTCAGATCAGGTGGAGTGCACTTTGGATGTGCTCTGCCTGACTAGCAGTCAGGAACAGCGGGGGAGAAAAATTTGCCCTTTGGTATGGGCCCAAGTTTCCACAAGAAAAAAAACAGGCGCCCCTCCGAGCTGGGCACCCGTTTTCACGCCTAAAACGGCGCCTAAAAAATCCTCGGTATTCTCCACCTACTTACAGGTCCTCTGGCCCTCGGCGCAGTCAGCACGAGCTGTGGGGGGGCGGAGCCAGGTCCCGGCGCTGAAAACAGTGCCGGGACCTCTGCACATGCGCGTTACAGTGGGCACGCAAGTGCAGTAGCTCCAGGCGCCGAACTGTGTGGGAGGGGCCCGAAGCACGCAGCCCCTAGCCCTGGCTGAATGGCCTCACTGGGGCTGCGTGAATGAGGCTCCTCCCACGGCCAGCTCCTGCTCCCCCCCCCCGACCAGACCCGACACTCGCTTCCCACCCGCCCCCCCCCGGACCGGACCCGACACCCGCTCCCCCCACCCCCCGACCCCCGCTCCCCCCCACCCCCGACCCCCGCTCCCCCCCCGCCCCGACCCGACACCCGCTCCCCCCCCGCCCCGACCCGACACCCGCTCCCCCCTCCGCCCCGACCCGAGACCCAACCCCCGCTCCCCCCCCCGACCCAACCCGAGACCGCTCCCCCCCCGACTGTCCCGACCCGCGGCCCTGTTCCCCAAACCGTCGCCCCCCCACTCTCTCTCCCTTCCTCCCCTCTCTCTCCCTCCCCCCTCTTCCCTCCTCCATCTCCCTCCCCCTCTCTCTCCCTCCCTCCCCCTCTCCCTCCCCCCTCTCCCCCTCTCTCCCTCCCCCCTCCTCCCTCTCCTCTCCCTCTCTCTCTCCCCCCTCTCTCTCCCCCTCTCTCAAACCCTCGCTCTCTCTCCCTCCCTCCCTCTCTCTCTCTCCTCTCTCCCCTCCCTCCCTCTCTCCCTCCCTCCCTCTCTCTCTCTCCCTCCCCCTCTCTCTCTCCCTCCCTCCCTCCCCCCTCTCTCTCCCTCCCTCCCTCCCCCTCTCTCTCTCCTCCTCCCCCCACCCCCCCCTCTCCCTCCCTCCCTCCCTCCCCCTCTCTCGCTCCCTCCCTCCCCCCCCTCTCTCTCTCTCTCCCTCCCTCCTCCCTCTCTCTCCTCTCCCTCTCTCCCCCCTCTCTCTCTCTCCCTCCCTCTCTCTCTCTCTCTCCCTCCCTCCCTCCCTCTCTCCCTCCCTCCCTCCCTCTCTCCCTCCCCTCCCCCTCTCTCTCTCTCTCCCTCCCTCCTCCCTCTCTCTCTCTCTCCCTCTCTCCCCCCTCTCTCTCTCTCCCTCCCTCTCTCTCTCTCTCTCTCCCTCCCTCCCTCCCTCTCTCCCTCCCTCTCTCTCTCTCTCTCTCTCCCTCCCTCCCTCTCTCTCTCCCTCCCTCTCTCCCTCCCTCCCTCCCTCCCCCTCTCCCTTCCTCCCTCCCCCTCTCCCTCCCCCTCTCTCTCTCTCTCCCTCCCCCTCTCCCTCCCCCTCTCCCTCCCTCTCTCTTCCTCTCCCTCCCTCCCTCTCCCTCCCTCCCTCTCCCTCCCTCCCTCTCCCTCCCCCTCCCTCCCCCTCCCTCCCACTCCCTCTCCCTCCCTCCCCCTCTCGCCTTCCCCCTCTCTCTCCTTCCCTCCCCCTCTCTCCCCCTCCCCATCTCTCCCTCCCTCCCCCTCTCTCTCCCTCCCCCTCTCTCTCCCTCTCCCTCTCTCTCCCTCCCTCCCCCTCTCTCTCCCTCCATCTCTCTCTCCCTCCCCCCCTCTCTCCCTCCCCCCTCTCTCCCTCTCTCCCTCCCCCCCCCTCTCTCCCTCCTCCCCCTCTCTCCCTTCCCCCCTCTCTCCCTCCCTCCCCTCTCTCCCTCCCTCCTTCTCTCTCCCTCCCTCCCTCTCTCTCTCTCTTTCCCCCTCCCGCTCAGCGGCACGAACGGCTGCAGAATTCTCCCTGGCTGAAGCACTTTCACACAGGTAGGAAGATGGTTTATTTAATCTTTTCTTGGCTTATAAATGTTTATTCAGGTTGGATTTATTTGTATAATATTTCTAGAAGTATAAATAAGGATTTATTGTCGAATTTAATGAGTTCCCTTCCCCCCCACCTCGTTCTGGACGCCTAATTTGTAACCTGCGCCTGATTTTTTAATGTGTAGAACAGGTTTTTTCAGTTCTACAAAAATCTTCACTGGCTCCATTCTACTTTAGTTTGGAGTACATTTTCACTGTGGAAACTTTCAAATCAGGCGTCAGTGGCCGGACACGCCCCCTTTTGAAGAAAAAATTCTGTTCTAAACTAGAACTGTTCTACCTGACTAGAACTGCAGAAAAAAAAATGTGGAGAATTGCGATTTCTAAAATAGTCCGTTCTCCACCAGTTGCTCCTAAAAATCAGGCGCGAATCATGTGGAAACTTGGGCCCATAGAATCACAAATAAGTAATTAAAAGTACAATATGAACAGTTTTTTAAAACCTTAAGTTAGCATAAAAGGAAATGGCTGGTTATTCACAAATCCTTGTAGCTTATTTCCTGCCTTTTGAGCCGATCAAATATACAAAGACAATCTCAAGATATGTTTGTGTTCTTCTCTGCCAGTCTTGTGACTTAAAGGTTTCTGACTTAACATTTACCACAGCATCTTCTACTGAGGACAGTGCAACATCTTCCCAAGGTGGCCAATTACTTTGCAGCATTTCATTCAAACCATTGAATTGCATCTCAGCATGGAGCATCTGACTGAATATCAACTAGATTTACTTTGGCAACCGTATCATTCTCATTGGAACCAGTTCTGGGGGAAGTGGGACCTGTACAAAAGGGACGGTCTGCATTTGTGCAGGACTAGAACTGATGTCCTGAGGGAAACATTTGCTAATGCAGTTCTGGAGTGTTTAAACTAATATGGCAGGGGGATGGGAACCTATGCAGCGAGATAGGGCGAAGTAATATGGAGTCAGAAACAGATGGTAGAAAGGTAAAAAGCAATAGTGGAAGGCCGAGTAAACAAAGGCAAGAAATAAAAAGGGCCACACTACATCATAATTCTAAAAGGACAAAGGGTGTTAAAAAAACAAGCCTGAAGGCTTTGTGTCTTAATGCAAGGAGTATCCATAATAAGGTGGATGAATTAACTGTGCAAATAGTTGTTAACAGATATGATGTGATTGGGATTACAGAGACGTGGCTCCAGGATGATCAGGACTGGGAACACAACATCCATGGGTATTCAACATTCAGGAAGGATAGAATAAAAGGAAAAGGAGGTAGGGTAGCATTGCTGGTTAAAGAGGAGATTAATGCAATAGTTAGGAAGGACATTAGCTTGGATGAAGTGGAATCTATATGGGTAGAGCTGCAGCACACAAAAGGGCAAAAATCGTTAGTGGGAGTTGTGTACAGACCTCCAAACAGTAGTAGTGATGTTGGGGAGGGCATCAAACAGGAAATTAGGGGTGCATGCAATAAAGGTGCAGCAGTTATCATGGGTGACTTTAATATGCATATAGATTGGGCTAACCAAACTGGAAGCAATACGGTGGAGGAGGATTTCCTGGAGTGCATAAGGGATGGTTTTCTAGACCAATATGTCGAGGAACCAACTAGGGGGGAGGCCATCTTAGACTGGGTGTTGTGTAATGAGAGAGGATTAATTAGCAATCTCGTTGTGCGAGGCCCCTTGGGAAAGAGTGACCATAATATGGTGGAATTCTACATTAGGATGGAGAATGAAACAGTTAATTCAGAGACCATGGTCCAGAACATAAAGAAGGGTAACTTTGAAGGTATGAGGCGTGAATTGGCTAGGATAGATTGGCAAATGATACTTAAGGGGTTGACTATGGATGGGCAATGGCAGACATTTAGAGACTGCAAGGATGAACTACAACAATTGTACATCCCTGTCTGGCGTAAAAATAAAAAAGGGAAGGTGGCTCAACCGTGGCTATCAAGGGAAATCAGGGATAGTATTAAAGCCAAGGAAGTGGCCAGAAATAGCAGTGAACCCGGGGACTGGGAGAAATTTAGAACTCAGCAGAGGAGGACAAAGGGTTTGATTAGGGCAGGGAAAATAGAGTACGAGAGAAAGCTTGCAGGGAACATTAAGACGGATTGCAAAAGTTTCTATAGATATGTAAAGAGAAAAAAGTTAGTAAAGACAAACGTAGGTCCTCTGCAGTCAGAATCAGGGGAAGTCATAACAGGGAACAAAGAAATGGCAGACCAATTGAACAAGTAGTTTGGTTCGGTATTCACTAAGGAGGACACAAACAACCTTCCGGATATAAAAGGGGGTCTAGTAAGGAGGAGGAACTGAGGGAAATCCTTATTAGTCGGGAAATTGTATTGGGGAAATTGATGGGATTGAAGGCCGATAAATCCCCAGGGCCTGATGGACTGCATCCCAGAGTACTTAAGGAGGTGGCCTGGGAAATAGCGGATGCATTGACAGTCATTTTCCAACATTCCATAGACTCTGGATCAATTCCTATGGAGTGGAGGGTAGCCAATGTAACCCCACTTTTTAAAAAAGGAGGGAGAGAGAAAACAGGGAATTATAGACCGGTCAGCCTGACATCGGTAGTAGGTAAAATGATGGAATCAATTATTAAGGATGTCATAGCAGCGAATTTGGAAAGAGGTGACATGATAGGTCCAAGTCAGCATGAATTTGTGAAAGGAAAATGATGCTTGACAAATCTTCTGGAATTTTTTGAGGATGTTTCCAGTAGAGTGGACAAGGGAGAACCAGTTGATGTGGTGTATTTGGACTTTCAGAAGGCTTTCGACAAGGTCCCACACAAGAGATTAATGTGCAAAGTTAAAGCACATGGGATTGGGGGTAGTGTGCTGACATGGATTAAGACCTGGTTGCCAGACAGGAAGCAAAGAGTAGGAGTAAATGGGTACTTTTCAGAATGGCAGGCAGTGACTAGTGGGGTACCACAAGGTTCTGTGCTGGGACCACAGCTGTTTACATTGTACATTAATGATTTAGACGAGGGGGTTAAATGTAGTATCTCCAAATTTGCGGATAACACTAAGTTGGGTGGCAGTGTGAGCTGCAAGGAGGATGCTATGAGGCTGCAGAGTGACTTGGATAGGTTAGGTGATTGGGCAAATGCATGGCAGATGAAGTATAATGTGGATAAATATCAGGTTATCCACTTTGGTGATAAAAACAGAGAGACAGACTATTATCTGAATGGTGACAGATTAGGAAAAGGGGAGGTGCAACGAGACCTGGGTGTCATGGTACATCAGTCATTGAAGGTTGGCATGCAGGTACAGCAGGCGGTTAAGAAAGCAAATGGCATGTTAGCCTTCATAGCAAGGGGATTTGAGTACAGGGGCAGGGAGGTGTTACTACAGTTTTACAGGGCCTTGGTGAGGCCACACCTGGAGTATTGTGTACAGTTTTGGTCTCCTAACTTGAGGAAGGACATTCTTGCTATTGAGGGAGCACAGCGAAGGTTCACCAGACTGATTCCCGGGATGGCGGGACTGACATATAAAGAAAGACTGGATCAACTGTGCTTGTATTCACTGGAGTTCAGAAGAATGAGAGGGGATCTCATAGAAATGTTTAAAATTCTGACGGGTTTAGACAGGTTAGATGCAGGAAGAATGTTCCCAATGTTGGGGAAGTCCAGAACCAGGGGTCACAGTCTAAGGATAAGAGGTAAGCCATTTAGGACCGAGATGAGGAGAAACATCTTCACCCAGAGAGTGGTGAACCTGTGGAATTCTCTACCACAGAAAGTTGTTGAGGCCAATTCACTAAATATATTCAAAAAGGAGTTAGATGTAGTCCTTACTACTAGAGGGTTCAAGGGGTATGGCGAGAAAGCAGGAATAGGGTACTGAGGTTGCATGTTCAGCCATGAACTCATTGAATGGCGGTGCAGGCTTAAAGGGCCTAATGGCCTACTCCTGCACCTATTTTCTATGTTTCTATTATGAACGTTGTTAGAATTAGAAACAATTTGTCCTCTTACTTTTGCCATCCACAGAATGAACACTCATTCACAAATTTATATGGTAACCTCTTTGGCGCAAGGGCAAATAACATTGCGATTGTGGGGCCAGTTTCTTGTTGATAAATTATTGTTCAGACCATGGAAATATCACCTGTGCAATGCAAATGGCTAGACTGAACAACGTACATTACAATTTTAGTCAGCTTTCCTGGAAATTTGACTAGATTATCTTTGGCATGCCAGAATGAAAAAGCATAAGGGCCCCATACATAGTTTAGCACTTGCTGACATTGCACCGAGCCGACGTCATGGGATTTCCTGAGATTAGCCTTGGTATGCATTCCTAGCAAGCTCCCAACCTACATTGGCTCTACCTGTGGTAGCTCAGTTGGGTGGGAGGAAGGAGGATTCGGGGCTACTTCATGAAGTGTAGGAAAGGAGGTATAAAGTCCTGTCCCCTCAGTACAGATTCACACGTGGCACATTGTGAAGTCAAGGTCACTCAGAACCTGCACCTTTATTACACAGCTCTCGAATGCCACACTTGCCTGAGACCTGTCCTTATATACCTGTCTGGGACAGGTATCCAGTGCCTCCTGCAAGTGCACCCCTGATGGTAAGGTAAGCTTGTGGTTACAGGTTATCTCTGGTTACAATCATGTATAACATGGTAAGATACAGTTATGTACAGTACTGTGAGATACATGACATCACCCTCCCCCAAGATCTTATTGTCTTTATAAGTTCAGTCTCTCAGCTGGTCTATGCTCTCGCGTGGAGCGTCTGAGTTGTGGTTCAGTTGTTTGCCTTGGTGCCTGTTGTTCTTTCGGGGTGATTGCTGGTATCTCGCCTGGGTTGTCTGTTTCGTTCAGTGTGATTGTTGGTGTCTCGCCTGGGCTGTCTGTTGGAATTGCCCTTTCCTCAGGTTGTTCTCTCTGTCTGTCCACCAGGTGTGGTGTGAGTTCCACATTGTAGTCTGCCTCTGGCTCAACAGTGTTGTTGGTAAATCTACGTTTGACTTGGTCTACATGCCTCCGGCAGGTTTGGCCATTGTTCATTTGTGCCACCAGTAGTCTGTTTCCTTCCTTGCCTGTTACTGTCCCTGCAAGCTATTTGGGACCCCTGCCATAGTTTGTTTAATGATCTGCACTGCTCACTCCGCCTGGCTGTTGGAGGCCGGCTTGAACGGTGCCGTCTTAACGTGATTTATGCCGTGGTCACTTATAAAATCTTGGAATTCTGCGCTGGTGAAGCACGGACCATTATCACTGACCAATATGTCAGGAATGCCGTGCGTTGCAAACATGGTTCCGAGGTCTCCACAGTGGTGGAGGTGGTGCTCGAGTTTAAAATGGTACATTTGATCCACTTAGAAAATGCATCTACAACTACAAGGAACATTTTGCCCATGAATGGGCCTGCATAGTCTACGTGCACCCACGACCACAGTTTGGTGGGCCAGGGCTAGGGGCTCAGGGGGGCCTCCCTGGGGGCATTACTGAGTTGGGCACAAATAGTGCACCGTCGGACGCAGAGCTCCAAGTCCGCGTCAATGCCAGGCCACCAGACATGTGATCTGGCTATGGCCTTCATGAGAACGATCCCCTGGTGTTCGCGGTGGAGCTCCCGGACAAATGCCTCTCTGCCTCGCAGAACTATTCGGCTGCCCCACATCAGGCAGTCTGCTTGAAGTGACAGCTCATGCATGCGCCTATGGAAAGGTTTGATCTCCTCGGGGCAGGCATCGTGAGCCCCTGCCCAGTCACCGATTAGGACACATCTTTTTACTAGGGATAACGTGGGGTCGCTGGTCGTCCAGGCTCTGATTTGGCGAGCCGTCATGGGCGAACCTGTGGACTCAAAGGCATTGATTGCCATGACTATCTCACAGTCCTGTTCGTCAGACCCTTCCATGGTCGCCAGGGGTAGCCTGCTAAGCGTGTCGGCACAGTTGTCTGTGCAAGGTTTGTGCCTTATGGTGTAATCGTAAGACGCCATCATGAGTGCCCACCGTTGGCGTTTATTGCCTTGCTTTCGGATAGTAGGGACGTGAGGGGCTTGTGGTCGGTTTCTAATGCGAACTTGGCCCCGAAAAGGTATTGGTGCATCTTTTTGACACCGTACACACACGCGAGTGCCTCCTTCTCCACCATTCCGTACCCGCGCTCCACCTGCGAAAGTGACCTGGAGGCATAAGCTATGGGTTATAATTTACCCGCACTATTGACATGTTGTAAAATGCACCCGACCCCATATGCTGACGCATCACATGTAAGAACTAGCTTTTTACCTGGATCAAAGAAAGCCAAAACACTGTTGGAACACAGAAGTTTGCGTGCCTTATTGAAGGTGCATTCCTGGGCCTCCCCCAAAAAACAATCGCACCCCTTTCTGAGTAGCACATGGAGAGGCTCCAGCAGTGTGCTTAGGTTCTGCATAAAGTTCCCAAAGTAATTGAGTAGCCCGAGAAAGGCGTGCAGTTCTGAGACATTCTGGGGCCTGGGTGCCAGGCAAATTGCTTCTGTTGTGGACTCTGTTGGGCAGATTCCATCAGCGGCAATCCTTCTGCCCAAAAATTCAACCTCGGGTGCGAGAAACAGGCACTTGGATTTCTTAACTCTTCGGCCTACCCAATCCAACCGCTTTAGTGCTTCCTCCAAATTGCGGAGATGGGAGTCAGTGTCCCTGCCCGTGATAAGTATGTCGTCTTGAAATACAACCGTCCCCGGGATGGACTTGAGCAGACTCTCCATGTTGCGCTGGAATATGGCAGCTGCCGACCTGATGCCGAATGGGCATCGATTGTACATGAAAAGGCCTCGATGGTGGTGAGTAGCTTGGACACCTCGGTCAATTCTTGCGTCATATATGTAGATGTGAGAACTAGTTCTGAGAAAAGTTTACCTCCAGCCAATGTTTACCTCCAGCCAATGTGGCAAATAAGTCCTCCACTCTGGGCAGCGGGTATTGGTCCTGTAGGAAGACTCTGTTTATGGTAGATTTGTTGTCCCCACAGATTCGTACAGATCCATCAGGCTTCATGACTGGGATGATGGGACTTGCCCAGTCGCTAAATTCCATGGGTGAGATAATGCCTTCTCGCAGAAGTCTGTCCAGTTCATGTTCAATCTTTTCCCTCATCACATAGGGCACAGCTCTAGCCCTGTGATGGACCGGTCTAGCATCCTGTGTGATGTAGATTTTGACTTTAGCCCCTTTGAAGGTGCCCACACCTGGCTGAAAGAGATGTTCAAATCGACTTAGAACTGTTGAGCAGGAGGTCCGTTCCTCTGACGACATGGCATGAACATCATCCCATTTCCAGTTTAGTTTTGTCAGCCAGCTTCTCCCCAGCAGTGCTGAGAGATCTCCGGGGACAATCCACAGGGGAAGTCGGTTCACTGTCCCTTTGTTTGTGATGGAGAGCATGGCACTGCCAAGGATTGGGACGATTTCTTTGGTATAGGTCCTTAGTTTGGTGTCGACCCTTGTGAGTTTTGATCTGTCTCTTTTGTGTGGCAACAGCTGTTCAAATTGTTGAGCGCTCATGAGAGATTGACTCGCTCCCGTATCCAGCTCCATGTTGACGGGTATGCCGTTGAGTAGGACCCTGATCATTATTGGAGGTGTCTTGTTGTAGGAGCAGTGGCCATTGATCGTGTTGACCTGATGTACATCGGTGTCCCGGGTACTGTCCCCACCATCTTCTGGTCCGCTTTCCGACCGAGCCGAGCTGCCGTTTTTCTGTACATGCAGGCCAGATGCCCTGTATAGTCGCAGTTTCTGCAAACAGCATGCTGAAATCGACACTCCCTTGATGAGTGCCTTCCCCCACATCTCCAGCACAGACTTACATAGAAACATAGAAACATAGAAAATAGCTGCAGGAGTAGGCCATTCGGCCCTTCGAGCCTGCACCGCCATTCAATGAGTTCATGGCTGAACATGCAACTTCAGTACCCCATTCCTGCTTTCTCGCCATATCCCTTGATCCCCCTAGTAGTAAGGACTACATCTAACTCCTTTTTGAATATATTTAGTGAATTGGCCTCAACAACTTTCTGTGGTAGCGAATTCCATAGGTTCACCACTCTCTGGGTGAAGAAGTTTCTCCTCATCTCGGTCCTAAATGGCTTCCCCTTATCCTTAGACTGTGACCCCTGGTTCTGGACTTCCCCAACATTGGGAACATTCTTCCTGCATCTAACTTGTCTAAACCCGTCAGAATCTTAAACGTTTCTATGAGATCCCCTCTCATTCTTCTGAACTCCAGTGAATACAAGCCCAGTTGATCCAAACTTTCTTGATATGTCAGTCCCGCCATCCCGGGAATCAGTTTGGTGAACCTTCGCTGCACTCCCTCAATAGCAAGAATGTCCTTCCTCAAGTTAGGAGACCAAAACTGTACACAATACTCCAGGTGTGGCCTCACCAAGGCCCTGTACAACTGTAGTAACACGTCCCTGCCCCTGTACTCAAATCCCCTTGCTATGAAGGCCAACATGCCATTTGCTTTCTTAACCGCCTGCTGTACCTGCATGCCAACCTTCAATGACTGATGTACCATGACACCCAGGTCTCGTTGCACCTCCCCTTTTCCTAATCTGTCACCATTCAGATAATAGTCTGTCTCTCTGTTTTTACCACCAAAGTGGATAACCTCACATTTATCCACATTATACTTCATCTGCCATGCATTTGCCCACTCACCTAACCTATCCAAGTCACTCTGCAGCCTCATAGCATCCTCCTTGCAGCTCACACTGCCACCCAAATTAGTTTCATCCACAAATTTGGAGATACTACATTTAACCCCCTCGTCTAAATCATTAATGTACAATGTAAACAGCTGTGGTCCCAGCACAGAACCTTGTGGTACCCCACTAGTCACTGCCTGCCATTCTGAAAAGTCCCCATTTACTCCTACTCTTTGCTTCCTGTCTGACAACCAGTTCTCAATCCATGTCAGCACACTACCCCCAATCCCATGTGCTTTATCCATGTCAGCACACTACCCCCAATCCCATGTGCTTTAACTTTACACATTAATCTCTTGTGTGGGACCTTGTCGAAAGCCTTCTGAAAGTCCAAATATACCACATCAACTGGTTCTCCCTTGTCCACTCTACTGGAAACATCCTCAAAAAATTCCAGAAGATTTGTCAAGCATGATTTCCCTTCAACAAATCCATGCTGACTTCGACCTATCATGTCACCTCTTTCCAAATGCGCTGCTATGTCATCCTTAATAATTGCTTCCATCATTTTACCCACTACGGATGTCAGGCTGACCGGTCTATATTTCCCTGATTTCTCTCCCTCCATTTTTTAAAAGTGGGGTTACTTTGGCTACCCTCCACTCGATAGGAACTGATCCAGAGTCTATGGAATGTTGGAAAATGATTGTCAAAGCATCCGCTATTTCCAAGGTCACCTCCTTCAGTACTCTGGGATGCAGTCCATCAGGCTCTGGGGATTTATCGGCCTTCAATCCCATCAATTTCCCCAACACAATTTCCCGACTAATAAGGATTTCTCTCAGTTCCTACTTCTTACTAGACCCTCTGACCCCTTTTATATCCGGAAGGTTGTTTGTGTCCTCCTTAGTGAATACCGAACCAAAGTACTTGTTCAATTGGTCTGCCATTTCTTTGCTCCCCGTTATGGCTTCCCCTGATTCTGACTGCAGGGGACCTACGTTTGTCTTTACTAACCTTTTTCTCTTTACATATTTCTAGAAACTTTTGCAGTCCATCTTAATGTTCCCTGCAAGCTTCCTCTCGTACTCTATTTTCCCTGCCCTAATCAAACCCTTTGTCCTCCTCTGCTGAGTTCGAAATTTATCCCAGTCCCCAGGTTCACTGCTATTTCTGGCCAATTTGTATGCCAATTCCTTGGCTTTAATACTATCCCTGATTTCCCTTGATAGCCACGGTTGAGCCACTTTCCCTTTTTTATTTTTATGCCAGACAGGGATGTACAATTGTTGTAGTTCATCCATGCGGTCTCTAAATGTCTGCCATTGCCCATCCACTGTCAACCCCTTAAGTATCATTCGCCAATCTATCCTAGCCAATTCACACCTCATACCTTCAAAGTTACCCTTCTTTATGTTCTGGACCATGGTCTCTGAATTAACTGTTTCATTCTCCATCCTAATGTAGAATTCCACCATATTATGGTCACTCTTCCCCAAGGGGCCTCACACAACGAGATTGCTAATTAATCCTCTCTCATTACACAACACCCAGTCTAAGATGGCCTCCCCCCTAGTTGGTTCCTCGACATATTGGTCTAGAAAATCATCCCTTATGCACTCCAGGAAATCCTCCTCCACCGTATTACTTCTAGTTTGGTTAGCCCAATCTATATGCATATTAAAGTCACCCATGATAACTGCTGCACCTTTATTGCATGCACCCCTAATTTCCTGTTTGATGCCCTCCCCAACATCACTACTACTGTTTGGAGGTCTGTACACAACTCCCACTAATGTTTTTTGCCCTTTGGTGTTCTGCAGCTCTACCCATAGATTCCACATCATCCAAGCTAATGTCCTTCCTAACTATTGCATTAATCTCCTCTTTAACCAGCAATGCTACCCCACCTCCTTTTCCTTTTATTCTATCCTTCCTAAATGTTGAAAACCCATGGATGTTGAGTTCCCAGCCCTGATCATCCTGGAGCCACGTCTCTGTAATCCCAATCACATCATATCCGTTAACATCTATTTACACAGTTAATTCATCCACCTTATTACGGATACTCCTTGCATTAAGACACAAAGCCTTCAGGCTTGTTTTTTTAACACCCTTTGTTCTTTTATGATGTAGTGTGGCCCTTTTTGTTTCTTGCCTTTGTTAACTCGGCCTTCCACTATTGCTTTTTACCTTTCTACCATCTGTTTCTGACTCCATATTACTTCGCCCTATCTCGCTGCATAGGTTCCCATCCCCTTGCCATATTAGTTTAAACACTCCAGAACTGCATTAGCAAATGTTACCCCTAGGTCATCAGTTCCAGTCCTGCACAAGTGCCGACCTTCCCTTTTGCACAGGTCCCACTTCCCCCAGAACTGGTTCCAATGTCCCAGGAATTTGAATCCCTCCCTCTTGCACCACTGCTCAAGCCACGTATTTATTCTAACTATCCTGCTCCCTCTCCTCTAATTAGCACGTGGCACTGGTAGCAATCCAGAGATTACTACCTTTGAGGTCCTCCTTTTTAATTTAACTCCTAGCTCCCTAAATTCAGCTTGTAGGACCTCTTCCCACTTCTTACCTATATCGTTGGTACCTACATGTACCACGACAACTGGCTGTTCACCCTCCCTCTCCAGAATGCTCTGCAGCCGCTCCGAGACATCCTTGACCCTTGCACCAGGGAGGCAACATACCATCCTGGAGTCTCGATTGTGGCCGCAGGAACTCCTATCTATTCCCCTTACAATAGAGTCCCCTTTCACTATAGCTCTCCCACTCTTTTTCCCACCATTCTGTGCAGCAGAGCCAGCCACAGTGCCATGAACTTGGCTGCTGCTGCCCTCCCGTGATGAGTCATCCTCCTCAACAGTACCCAAAGCGGTGTATCTGTTTTGCAGAGGGATGACCGCAGGGGACCCCTGCACTACCTTCCTTGCACTGCTCTTCCTGCTGGTCTTCCATTCCCTAGCTGGCTGTGGACCCTTCACCTGCAGTAAGACCTACTCGCTACATGTGCTACTCATGTCATTCTCAGCATCGTGGATGCTTCAGAGTAAATCCACCTTCAGCTCCAATTCCGCAACGCGGTCCGTCAGGAACTGGAGGCGGATACACTTCCCGCACACATAGTTGTCAGGGACACCGGAAGTGTCCCTGAGTTCCCACATGGTACAGGAGGAGCATATCACGTGACCGAGCTCTCCTGTCATGACTTAACCCTTAGATTAACTTAAATTGGCAACAACAATGTTAAAGTTTACTCACTGTTATAGAAGAGAAAAAAGAAAAACTACTCACCAATCACTTACCCTTTGGCTGTGACGTCACCTTTCTGTTTCTTTCTGCTTCTTTTTTGCCTTCTTCCTGTAGCTGCACAAGCAGCCTTTATAGGCCTCTCGCCGACCCCAGACTCACGCCTCTCCACGCACCTCCGACGCTGCTCCCGACTGCCGCCGTGTTGGGCCTTTTATCGGCCTCTCACCGACCCCGGATTCACGCCTCTCCATACACCCCCAACGCTACTCCCGACTGCCGCCGCGTTGGGCCTTTTATAGGCCTCTCGTCGACCCCGGACTCACGCCTCTGCACTGTTCCATTGTTCAAAGTGTTCCCAAAGAATGAGCTGCGTCTGGCTGATCTCTCTTGAGCTTCTCTCAGTTTGTAGTTGATTGCTCACATTGTGGGTTGATGAGGTGTGAACGGCCGTTCATGTGGCCCTTGATGGTTTCTGGCGCCACTGCCTGCTGTTGAGGGCCTGCTCTCCTGCCTTTGTCTGTGTGTGGGTGTAGCAGTTTGTTTCACGCTGTGACCCCCTTGTTCTGATGTTTCGTTAGTTGTCGTATCCGCAGTGTAGATCAACCTCGTTTCTTCTTCTCCTGCCAAGAATGTCTGTGCAACCAGTGCTGCTGCCTCTAGGGTCAAGTTCTTGGTTTCCATGAGCTTTTGGAATATGCCTGCGTGACCTATTCCTTCAATAAAAAAGTCTCTCAGTACTTCTCTCCTTAGTTCATCAGAGAATTCACATAAGCTAGCCAACCTCCGAAGTTCCGCCACGAAGTCGGGTATGCTCTGGCCCACACAGTGTCTGTAGTAATAGAACCAGTGTCTGGCCATGTGTAGGCTGCTCGCTGGCTTCACGTGGTCTCTTACCAGTGTGCTCAACTCTTCAAACGACTTGCTTGCTGGTTTCTCGGGTGCTAGCAGGTCCTTCATTAAAGCGTATGTTTTCGAGCCTCAGCTGGTCAAGAGATGGACTGTTCTCTTGTCTGCCTTGTCGTTGCCAAACCAGTCTTTGGTTACAAAGCTTTGCTGGAGCCTTTCTATAAAGTCCTCCCAATTGTCTCCAGCATTGTATTTTTCATCTGAGCCGTTGTTCGCCATTCTATGGATTCTGTAACCCCATCCTCGTCGCCACTAAAAAGTACTGTCCCCTCAGTACAGATTCACACGAAGCACATAGTGAAGTCAAGGTCACTCAGGACCTGCACCTTTATTACACAGCTCTCGAATGCCACACTTGCCTGAGACCTGTCCTTATATACCTGTCTGGGACAGGTATCCAGTGTCTCCTGCAAATGCACCCCTGGTGGTAAGGTAAGCTTGTGGTTACAGGTCATCTCTGGTTACAGTCATGTATAGCATGGTAAGATACAGTTATGTACAGTAGTGTGAGATACATGACAGGAGGGTTGTCCTGTTTGGAGCTCAGAGGAATCCTCTCCACAGAACCTTCATCAACTCTATTTGGCAGCGGGTAGTGGACAGAGTCAATGCCTCAGGAAGTCTGCCAAAGTAAGGCTAGCCAGTATTTCAAAATGCCAAGAAGATGGACAAATTATACCACAATAAGTTTCCTCTCACTTTGTTAAATTATTACTGAGGCTAAGCATTCACAAAACAGCACCTTCCAAGCTTCAGATACAAACTTTATTACTGTCACTACAAATTGGAAATGCCGTCCTACATTACAACAAAGACTGCACTTCAAAAAAGTACTTCATTGGCTGTAAAACACTTTGGGACATCATCGCAAGGCACTGTACAAATGCAAGTTGTTTCCTTGGGTGATTCGTAATAAGGTCTTTGTCCCTGCTATTCCTTGATCTTTGATGGTCAATTCTTTGTGCCCCAATGCACCTGAATGCAAAAAAAGGCAGCACTTGAAGGGCAGCCAGCAGCCCTTCAATAGTTGCTGGAGCCCAATAATGTGGCCCCTGACAACTGTGCCATTATCAACACTTCAGGTGCTGAGTGCCACAAAAATATTTCAATGAGCTGACCTTGCATTATGTAGTGAGTTTGCAGATACAGACAGTGCTCGAGGAGCTGTGAATGTCCTATTCATTTCATTATACTACTGTCTAAACAATGTGTTTTTCTTCACTACTTTGCCCACTATTTTAACAGAGGCATTAATGTATTTATTGCTAACTGGCTAACTGCCATTCAAGGATGACATTACCATATATCAAGATAAGCTATGGGCTAAAAAATGGCAGATAGAATTTAATGTCAGTAAGTTGAAGTGATGCATTTGGGTAAAAAAAAACAGCAGTAATTATACTCTAAATGGCTGTGGAAGAGCAGAGGGATCTTGGGGTACAGGCTTGGGGTACAGGCTCACAGGTCATCAAAGGCAGCACCTCAGTTTAATAAGGCTGTAAAAAAAAACTGATGAAATGCAAGACTGTATCATAAGAGGTAATGGTGAACATATTTAAATCCTTAATAAAACCTCAAAGTACAGTGTACTATATTTGGCTCCACACTATAGCAAGGCTTTGGAGACGGTAAAACACCTGGTATAAGGAAATCCAAATATGAAGAAAGACGGGTCTTTTTTTCCTTAGAAAAATGCAGATTATGGGCAATATGATAGACGGGTTTAAAATTAAGTAAGGATGGGACAGGGCAGCAGACTACGTCCAGTAGTTGAAGGATCAAGAACAAGGGGCCTGAGATACAAGATTAAATGGAAGAAATTTAGAACAGGAGGGCAAGGAAAATCTCTTCACAAAAGAGGATATGGAATTCACTTCCAGGGTTAGTGGCTGAGGCATAAACTATGTCAACATTCCAGGTTAGATTGGATAGGTGGATGAAAGAAACAGGAAAAAGGGATACAGGAACAGGGTGAGTAAATGTGATTAGAACTATTTGCTCATGTGGAGGATAAATGCCGACATGGACAGTTTGATCCGAATAGTCTGTTTCTGTATTGCACCTTCTATGTATTTTTCTGTAACTACGTAAAGTAGAAAATAAAGTAATTTTGTACGTTGAGTGTTTATGCAGTATTATTGCACAGTGCAGCTTTTAGGCTTTAAAAAAAAAACTACTGCAGATGTTTATGTTCCCTCCACACAGCATCAGCATTATTTGGGGCTCAGAAAATGCATGAATATTTGAAAGATGATAGCTAATTTAAAGGGTTTGTGGTAGAAAAAGTGGAATGGCCAGACTTAATTTATCCTCGGGTGTTGAAAGAAATGCGGGAGGCTGTGTGTAACACCTTGGTAAATATTTTCAACAGCTCACTGAGATCTGGGCCAGTGGCAGAAGAACAGAGAAAAGCTTATGTGGTTCCCTATTGAAAAAGGGATTGAATTATTGTCCCAGGAACTATTAAACCAGTAGGTCTAGAAAGGAAAGTGTCGCAAGGGATACTAAAAATAACATTTAGAACTCATAGGGATGATAAAGGGTACGCAACGTAGTAGTCACAGCACATAGGAGGCAAGACTGGATAATAACTAATGTGTTTGGTGCCTCCTGTGACTTGTCTGATCATCCACAATGGGTTGGAAAGGAATTCTTAATAGAGGACTTCTGAATCGGCTACAGGTCTCTGGTTTCTTTTTAGACTTCCTGCAGGTAGGGGGAGGGTTGAAATATGGGGAGGAAATCAGCAGGATAACAGCGGACACATATGCAGAATGCAGTGTGTACCATCTACAAGATGCATTGCAGCAACTCGCCAAGGCTTCTTCGACAGCACCTCCTAAACTCACGACCTCTACCACCTAAAAGGACAAGGGCAGCAAGCGCTTGGCAACACCATCACCTCCAAGTTCCCATCCAAGTCACACACCATCCTAACTTGGATATATATCGGCGTTCCTTCATCGTCGCTGGGTCACAATCTTGGAATTCCCTCCCTAACATCACTACGGGAGTACCTTCACCACGCGGACTGCAGCGGTTCAAGGCGGCGGCTCACCACCACCTTCTCAAGGGCAATTAGGGATGGGCAATAAATGCTGGCCTTACCAGCGACGCCCACATCCCAGGAATGGATAAAAAACAATTCAGGACGGAATAACGGAATAGTGCCTCTCCAACCTGTGAAGCCTCCTTAAATACCTGCGCCCCAGGGGATGAGCCCTCTGGTGGCTGTACAGAGTAAATACAAGTCCACATATATAACACATGCCATTGGGTTATATAGAAACATAGAAACATAGAAAATAGGTGCAGGAGTAGGCCATTAGGTCCTTCGAGCCTGCACCGCCATTCAATGAGTTCATGGCTGAACATGCAACTTCAGTACCCCATTCCTGCTTTCTCGGCATACCCCTTGATCCCTCTAGTAATAAGGACTATATCGAACTCCTTTTTGAATATATTTAGTGAATTGGCCTCAACAACTTTCTGTGGTAGAGAATTCCACAGGTTCACCACTCTCTGGGTGAAGAAGTTTCTCCTCATCTCGGTCCTAAATGGCTTACCCCTTATCCTTAGACTGTGACTCCTGGTTCTGGACTTCCCCAACATTGGGAACATTCTTCCTGCATCTAACCTGTCTAAACCCGTCAGAATTTTAAACGTTTATATGAGATCCCCTCTCATTTTTGTGAACTCCAGTGAATACAAGCCCAGTTGATCCAGTCTTTTTTGATATGTCAGTCCTGCCATCCCGTGAATCAGTCTGATGAACCTTCGCTGCACTCCCTCAATAGCAAGAATGTCCTTCTTCAAGTTAGGAGACCAAAACTGTACACAATACTCCAGGCGTGGCCTCACCAAGGCCCTGTACAACTGTAGTAACACCACCCTGCCCCTGTACTCAAATCCCCTCGCTATGAAGGCCAACATGCCATTTGCTTTTTTAACCACCTGCTGTACCTGCATGCCAACCTTCAATGACTGATGTACCATGACACCCAGGTCTTGTTGTACCTCCCCTTTTCCTAATCTGTCACCATTCAGATAATAGTCTGTCTCTCTGTTTTTACCACCAAAGTAGATAACTTCACATTTATCCACATGCCATCTGCCATGCATTTGCCCAATCACCTAACCTATGCAAGTCACTCTGCAGCCTCATAGCATCCTCCTTGCAGCTCACACTGCCACCCAACTTAGTGTCATCCGCAAATTTGGAGATACTACATTTAATCCCCTCGTCTAAATCATTAATGTACAATGTAAACAGCTGGGGCCCCAGCACAGAACCTTGCGGTACCCCACTAGTCATTGCCTGCCATTCTGAAAAGTACTTATTTACTCCTACTCTTTGCTTCCTGTCTGCCAACCAGTTCTCAATCCACGTCAGCACACTCCCCCCAATCCGATGTGCTTTAACTTTGCACATTAATCTCTTGTGTGGGACCTTGTAGAAAGCCTTCTGAAAGTCCAAATACACCACATCAACTGGTTCTCCATTGTCCACTCTACTGGAAACATCCTCAAAAAATTCCAGGAGATTTGTCAAGCATGATTTCCCTTTCACAAATCCATGCTGACTTGGACCTATCATGTCACCTCTTTCCAAATACGCTGCTATGACATCCTTAATAATTGATTCCATCATTTTACCTACTACCGATGTCAGGCTGACCGGTCTATAATTCCCTCTTTTCTCTCTCCCTCCTTTTTAAAAAAGTGGGGTTACATTGGCTACCCTCCACTCCATAGGAACTGATCCAGAGTCAATGAAATGTTGGAAAATGACTGTCAATGCATCCGTTATTTCCAAGGCCACCTCCTTAAGTACTCTGGGATGCAGACCATCAGGTCCTGGGGATGTATTGGCCTTCAATCCCATCAATTTCCCCAACACAATTTCCCGACTAATTAGGATTTCCCTCAGTTCCTCCTTCTTACTCGACCCTCTGACCCCTTTTATATCTGGAAGGTTGTTTGTTTCCTCCTTAGTGAATACCGAAACAAAGTACTTGTTCAATTGGTCTGCCATTTCTTTGTTCCCCGTTATGACTTCCCCTGATTCTGACTGCAGGGGACCTACGTTTGTCTTTACTAACCTTTTTCTCTTTACATAGCTCTAGAAACTTTTGCAGTCCGTTTTAATGTTCCCTGCAAGCTTCCTGTCGTACTCTATTTTCCCTGCACTAATCAAAACCTTTGTCCTCCTCTGCTGATGTTCTAAATTTCTCCCAGTCCCCGGGTTCGCTGCTATTTCTGCCCAATTTGTATGCTACTTCCTTGGCTTTAATACTATCCCTGATTTCCCTTGATAGCCACGGTTGAGCCACCTTCCCTTTTTTATTTTTACGCCAGACAGGGATGTACAATTGTTGTAGTTCATCCATGCGGTCTCTAATTGTCTGCCATTGCCCATCCACTGTCAACCCTTTAAGTATTATTTGCCAATCTATCCTAGCCAATTCACGCCTCATACCTTCAAAGTTACCCTTCTTTATGTTATGGACCATGGTCTCTGAATTGACTGTTTCATTCTCCATCCTAATGTAGTATTCCACCATATTATGGTCACTCTTTCCCAAGGGGCCTCGCACAACGAGATTGCTAATTAATCCTCTCTCATTACACAATACCCAGTCTAAGATGGGCTCCCCCCTAGTTGGTTCCTCGACATATTGGTCTAGAAAACCATCCCTTATGCACTTCAGGAAATCCTCCTCCACCGTATTACTTCCAGTTTGGTTTGCCTAATCTAAATGCATATTAAAGTCACCCATGATAACTGCTGCACTTTTATTGCATGCATCCTTAATTTGATGCCCTCCCCAACATCACTACTACTGTTTGGAGGTCTGTACAAAACTCCCACTAACGTTTTTTGCCTTTTGATGTTCTGCAGCTCTACCCATATAGATTCCACATCATCCAAGCTAATGTCCTTCCTAACTATCGCAATAATCTCCTCTTTCACCAGCAATGCTACCCCACCTCCTTTTCCTTTTATTCTATCCTTCCTGAATGTTGAATACCCTTGGATGTTGAGTTCCCAGCCCTGATCATCCTGGAGCCACGTCTCTGTAATCCCAATCACATCATATCTGTTAACATCTATTTGCACAGTTAATTCATCCATCTTATTACGGATACTCCTTGCATTAAGACACAAAGCCTTCAGGCTTGTTTTTTTAACACCCTTTGTCCTTTTAGAATTATGATGTAGTGTGGCCCTTTTTGTTTCTTGCCTTTGTTAACTTGGCCTTCCACTATTGCTTTTTACCTTTCTTCCATCTGTTTCTGACTCCATATTACTTCGCCCTGTCTCGCTGCATAGGTTCCCATCCCCCTGCCATATTAGTTTAAACACTATATAGGATTACGTCGGATATATCGACACAGAAACAGGCGACACAAATAAAAAAGCAAAAGCAAAATACTGCGGGTGATGGAATCTGGAATAAAAACAGAAAATGCTGGAAATCTCAGCAGGTCAGGCAGCATCTGTGGAGGGAAAGCAGAGTTAACATTTCGGGTTGATGACTCTTCGTCAAAACTGAACAAATTCTTTACAGAAACAGGCCATTCGGCCCAGCCAGTCCAGGCTGGCATTTATGTTCCATTTAAACTTCTTCCCCTCTTTACTCTTGTAACTATCAGCATAATCCTCTATTCCTTTCTCCCTCATATGCCTTTCTTCCTCATCCACTTGTCTAGCCTCCCCTTAAATGCATATATTTTATTTGCTTCAATCACTCCCTTTGGTAGCGAGTTCTACATTCTCACCATTCTTTGGGTAAATAAGTTTCTTCTGAATTCCCTATTGGATTTCTTGATGACTCTAGTTATGCTGTTCCCCACAAGTAAAAACATTCTCTCTATATCCACTCTAGCAAATCCTTTCATAATTTTAAAGAACTCTATTAGATCACCCCTTAGTCTTTTTTCAAGAGAAAAGAGACCCAGCCTGTTCATCCTTTCCTGATATGTATACCCTCATATAACCCTCCTTGGGGAAGGTAATCTAGTTTTTAAAGAGTTAATACCAAAAGGGCTGCCAACAGGATGTAATTTGCAGAGTAACCTCAAGTTTCTACTGAGCTTTTATTACTTTTAATTTCAGCATTAATGTACTCTGCTCGCTCACTCAAAACTATCGTAATCATAAGAACTGATCTATATTGTAGGAGCTCCCTCCACAGGTCTTATAGGAACAGTGTTGTACCATTGTTCCTTACTTTAGATACAAGAACAGACTTGAGTAAGCACTTCATCCTTAAACCCTAATTTTGTGAGACAGGCAAAAATGCGTGAGCTGACCTATGGCACAGGGATACCCACTCCGATAGTTCAGGGGGTGAGCCAGAAGCACACATTTGGAAAATCAGCCCATTGGAGTCGAGGCACTTGTCAAGAAGATGACCGATGAAGATATTTTTCTGTGTTCTGTGCTGCTATGAGCCATTGAAATGGAAACAGCATTGAATAGCTTGTCACCATTTCTATAAAATTCTTAAGGGGCTTGACAGGGTAGATGCTGGTAGGTTGTTTCCCCTGGCTGGAGAGTCTAGAACTCAGGGTCATAGTCTCAGGATAAGGGGTCAGACATTTAGGACTGAGATAAGGGGAAAATTCTTCACTCAGAGGGTTATGAATCTTTGAAATTCTCTATCCCAGAGGGCTGTGGATTTTCAGTCGTTGAGCAAATTTAAGACGGAGATCGATAGATTTTTGGATACTAAGGGAACCAAGGAATATGGGGATAGTGCGGGAAAGTGGAGTTGAGGTAAAAGATCAGCCATGATCTTATTTAATGGCGGAGTAGGCTCGAGGGGCCGAATGGCTTACTCCTGCTCCTAATTCTGATGTTCTTATGTGTTGCAGGTGTACCAACATAAATTATCAGCCACCAGTGCAGTTGTACATCAAATAACTCTGGTGGGCATAGTGACCCTAACCTGCAATGAGTCATGGACATGGTCGGCAAGAAGCCTGAACTACTTCAGTTTCAAAATCTGCTGGAGGACTTATTCATAATATTGAATGGTGTATTCTGACATGTCTCATATTTTTTATGATTAAAAATCGATCAATTATGAAGTAAAAAACTGTTTAAAATTAATCAGAAGGTGCTACCTTGGAGTGTGAGTCAGGGGAATGAACAGGCATGCTCCCAGACTCCTATATAAAATAAATCATGCACCTTTAACACCTGCAACCTGTGGAAATAGAAGAAAGCTGGGCAAAGGCTTTAATGACATCATGTAATTTCAATTTAAATGTGATTTAAATAACGGTGCCTGTGTCAGGTGTAGTGAAGTGTGCTCCCCGCTGAATGCAGCCGTTAGCATGCAGGCAGCACAATGGAGGCAGAGACCCAATTTAATAGGGAGACATAGTCTAAAAATTAGAGCCAGCCCTTTCAGGAGTGAAATTATGAAACACACAAAGGGTGGAAGAAGTTTGGGACTCTCTTCCGCAAACAGCAATTGATGCTCGATCAATTGTTAATTTTAAATCGGAGATTGATAGCTTTTTGTTAATCAAAGGTATTAAGGGATATGGAGGTGGGTATATGGAGTTAGATCGCAGGGGCTGAATGGCCTACTCCTGTTCCGATGTTCCAATGAACTGGTGGAATGATTCCATCCGATTTTCTGCTCACCCAATGGAATTACATCAGGAAGCCTGAATTCGATGTAACACCACAGCAAAATCTGTTCTAACTTCTTTAGAGTGATTTAGGAAAGCACATCTTGGGACCCCGATTTGCATTTATTAATTTGCATTTATTAATGAGACTCCAAACAGTTTTAACGGTCACTGTTAAAATCGGTGGGAAGGGAACAGGAAAATAAGTCACTCCATTTTAACTGCTCCCCCGCTCCTTTCCCACCGATTGGGAAAGAGTCAAAATGTCCATGTAAATTTCAAATTCTTTTTAGCTTCCTGAAATAATGTTTAAAGTAATTTTAAAGACACCTTCCTTTAGAACTTTGTCTTAAAACCACACAAGGCACTTCACATATCGAGATGAAAGTACAGCCAATTACTCACTTCTTAAATTGAATGTTAGCCTTTATAACTTGAGGGTTAGAATATAAAGGGAAGTTTTACTACAGCTATACAAAGCCCTGGTTAGACCAGTACTGTGTATAGTTTTGGGCACCGCACCTATGAAAGAATATATTGGCCTTGGAAGGAATGCAGTGCCGATTCACCAGAAAGTTACCAGGGCTCCAAGAGTTAGATTATAAAGAGAGATTACATAAACTAGGCTTGTATTACCTGGAATATAGATGGTTTTTAGGGTTTTGAAAGAAATTGATAGGATAGATAGAAAGAAACTTTTTCTGCTGGTAGGGAGTCTAGAACAAGGGCACGGCCTTAAAATCAGTGATAGGCCATTCAGGAGAGAAGTTAGGAAACACTTCTTCACACAAAAAGTGGTAGAAGTGTGGAACTCTCTCTCTCAAAACGCCGTAGATGCTACCTCAATTAATAATTTTAAAACTGAGATTGATAAATTTTTGCTGGACAAGTGTATAAAAGGATATGGAGGAGTTAAGATACAGATCAGCCATGATCTCATTGAATGGTGGAACAGGCTCAAGGGGCTGAATGGCCTATTCCTGGTCCTATGTTCCTATTGAAAGTTGACATTGCATCAGAAAATGTTGTCCTGCAGAGAAACCATAATAGGATAAATATTGGGCGGCTGGCTGGCCAGTCGCTTGATAGTACCATACATTAATCCCAATCCATTTTGAGGACTAACCTTATTAACATAAAGCTAGTTGGTTAAAGGCGGAAAACAAGTTCAGTGGGGTTACCCACATGTCAGAGGCCCAGAAAAAGGTAGATCTAGGAGGCTCCATTTTTGCTAGGGTGGCAAAATCCGGTGTGCCACAGCCCAGGTGACTTTTGTGGAGCCTGGAAGAGCACTCCAGCCCAGCAGTTCTAAACCAGTGTTTATGCTCCACACAAGCCTCCTCCCACGAAGTAGAGTTTGTGGTTTGCTTGCGGGGGCATAACATAAGAAATTGGAACAGGAGTAGGCTATTACGACCCCTCGAGCCTGCTCCGCCATTCAATAAGATCATAGTTGATAGCATAGACTCAGCTCCACTTCGCTGCCTGCTCCCCATAACCCCTTATCATTTAAGAAACTGTCTATTTCTGTCTTCAATGTATTCAATGTCCCAGCTTCCACAGCTCTCTGAGGCAGCAAATTCCCCTGAGAGAAGAAATTTCTCCTCATCTCAGTTTTAAATGGGTGGCCCCTTATTCTAAGATCATGCCCTCTGTTTCTAGTCTCCCCCATCAGTGGAAACATCCTCTTTGCATCCACCTTGTCAAGCCCCCTCATAATCTTATACGTTTCGATAAGATCGTCTCTCATTCTTCTGAATTCCAGTGAGTAGAGGCCCAACCTACTCAACCTTTCCTCATAAGTCAACCCCCTCATCTCCGAAATCAACCTAGTGAACCTTCTCTGAACAGCCTCCAATGCAAGTATATCCTTCCTTAAATGCGGAAACCAAAATTGGACGCAGTATTCCAGGTGTGGCCTCATCAATACCCTGTATAGCTGCAGCAAGACTTCCCTGCTTTTATACTCCTTCCCCTTTGCAATAAAGGCCAAGATTCCATTGGCCTTCCTGATCACTTGCTGTACCTGCATACTATCCTTTTGTGTTTCATGCACAAGTACCCCCAGGTTCTGCTGTACTGCAGCACTTTGCAATCTTTCTCCATTTAAATAATAATTTGTTCTTTGATTTTTTTCTGCCAAAGTGCATGACCTCACACTTTCCAACATTATACTCCATCTGCCAAATTTTTGCCCACTCACTTAGCCTGTCTATGTTCTTTTGCAGATTTTTTGTGTCCTTCTCATGCATTGCTTTCTCCTCCCATCGTTGCATCGTCAGCAAACTTGGCTATGTCACACTCAGTCCCTTCTTCCACGTCGTTAATATAGATTGTAAATAGTTGGGGTCCCAGCACTGATCCCTGCGGCACCCGACTAGTTACTGGTTGCCAACCAGAGAATGAACCATTTATCCCGACTCTCTGTTTTCTGTTAGTTAGCCAATCCTCTATCCCTGCTAATACATTACCCCCAACCCGTGAACTTTTATCTTGTGCAGTAACCTTTTCTTATGCAACAGTTCAAGTTTTTGTCAAATCCTTCCTGCCCCATTGTCATAAAGGAGATCTCATGAAAAGCTGCAGTGCAGAGCAGTCATCAACACTGGTGAAACGGCATGGGCAACACGAGGCCAAGTTTGAATCAAATCCAAAGCTGGAAAAGAGATGAGATGGATTCACGAAATATGTTAAGCCACAAATACAGGACTGATTTAAACAAATTTTTAAAATAGAATTAACTTCAAACTGTATTTCTTAACAAGAATGTGTTGCTCAAATAGAATACAAAAATACATTACCACTGCACTGCACTACTCTTTTACTTTCCATTTAAGAAATAAAACTGGACAAATTCTGATACAGGTTGAACCTCCCTTATCCAGAACTCCCTTATCCAGAACCACCTCTCGCCCAGAACCATTCCCGGCCACCAGGTGGTGCATGCGCAGAACTCTGACATGAACAAATTGAAGTCCTTCCTCACTGCTGACTCCTGCAATCGCTGGCCTGACCCCGCAATCCACTGCCCCCTCTCTCCCCGCCCATGATCGCTCTGCCGCACTCCCAGATCCAAGCCAGCCAGCCCCTCTATCCCCTTGCTCAGTACCTGTACCATCCAATTTAACGTGACCACCCTGCGACCAGAAAAATCCCTTATCCAGAACAGGCCAGGTCCTGAGGGTTCTGGATAAGGGAGGTTTAACCTGTATAGTATTTTGTTAAATAAATTGTTATAAAATCTAATTCGTAGCTCATATTCTAAATTTGGGAAAATGACTTGGACTGATGCAAATTCCAAAATTTGAAAAAGAAGAAGCCTAAAAATGCACGTGCCTTACAAATCTTGTATTCGTAACAAGATAGAAGAACTAGTGGCACAAATAGAGATAAATGGGTTTGATCTATTAGCCATTACAGAGACGTGGTTACAAGGTGACCAAGGTTGGGAACTAAATGTTCCAGGGTACTTGATGTTTCAAAAAGACAGACAGAAAGGTAAAGGGGGGGGAGGAAGTCCTGATAATAAAGGATGACATAAGGACAGTAGAGAGAAAGGATCTCGGCTCGGAAGATCAGGAAGTAGAATCAGTATGGGTGGAGATAAGGAGTAATAAGGGGCAGAAAACACTGGTGGGAGTAGTATACAGGCCCCCTAACAGTAGCTATACCGTTGGACAGAATATTAATCAAGTAATAGTAGGAGCTTGTAACAAAGGTAATGCAATAATTGTGGGGGACTTTGATCTTCAAATAGACTGGACAAATCAAATTGCTAAAGGTAGTCTGCAGGACGAGTTTGTGGAATGCATTCGGGACAGTTTCCTAGAACAATACATCATGGAACCAACCAGGGAACAGGCTATTTTAGATCTTGTATTGTGTAATGAGACAGGCTTAATTAGCAATCTCATAGTAAAGGATCCTTTGGGGCAGAGTGATCATAATGTGATGGAATTTCACATTTCGTTTGGGAGTGACTTGCCTATGTCCGAAACTAGACTCTTAAATTTAAATAAAGCCAATTACATAGGAATGAAGGGTGAATTTACATTCGAACATAACATAAGAAATAGGAGCAGGAGTAGACCATTTGACCCCCTTGAGCCTGCTCCACCATTTAATAAGATCATGGCTGATCTGATCTTGGGCTCAGCTCCACTTCCCAGCCCACTCCCCATAATCCTTCACTCCCTTATCGTTCAAAAATCTGTCTATCTCCGCCATAAATACATTCAATGACCCAGCCTCCCCAGCTCTCTGGGGTAGAGAATTCCACAAATTTACGACCCTCTGAGAGAAGAAATTTCTCCTCATCTCAGTTCTAAATGGGCGACCCCTTATTCTTAAACTATGCCCCCTAGTTCTAGATTCCCCCACGAGCGGAAACATCCTCTCTGCATCTACCTTATCGAGCTCCCTCAGTATCTCATATGTTTCAGTAAGATCACCTCCCATTCTTCTAAACTCCAACGAGTATAGGCCCAAACTATTTGCTAAGGTGGATTGGAAAAATAGATTAAAAGGTATGGCAGTAGGTAAGCAGTGGTTAGTATTTACATAAGAACATAAGACATAGGAGCAGGAGTAGGCCATATGGCCCCTTGAGCCTGCTCCGCCATTTAATATGATCATGGCTGATCCGATCATGGACTCAGGTCCACTTCCCTGCCTGCTCCCCTTATCCCCTTATTCCCTTATCGTTTAAGAAACTGTCTATTTCTGTCTTAAATTTATTCAATGTCCCAGCTTCCACAGCTCTCTGAGGCAGCGAATTCTACAGATTTACTACCCTCTAAGAGAAGAAATTTCTCATCATCTCAGTTTATTCTAAGATTATGCCCTCTAGTTCTACTCTCCCTTATCAGTGGAAACATCCTCTCTGCATCCACCTTGTCAAGCCCCCTCATAATCTTATACGTTTCGATAAGATCGTCTCTCATTCTTCTGAATTCCAATAAGTAGAGGCCCAACCTACTCAACCTTTCCTCATAAGTCAACCCCCTCATCTCCAAAATCAACCTAGTGAACCTTCTCTGAACTGCCTCCAAAGCATGTATATCCTTTCATAAATATGGAAACCAAAACTGCACGCAGTATTCCAGGTGTGGCCTCACCAATACCCTGTATAGCTGTAGCAAGACTTCCCTGCTTTTATACTCTATCCCCTTTGCGATAAAGGCCAAGATTCCATTGGCCTTCCTGATCACTTGCTGTACCTGCATACTATCCTTTTGTGTTTCATGCACAAGTACCCCCAGGTCCCGCTGTACTGCAGCACTTTGCAATCTTTCTCCATTTAAATAATAATTTGCTCTTTGATTTTTTCTGCCAAAGTGCATGACCTCACACTTTCTAACATTATACTCCCTCTGCCAAATATTTCATAATTCTCAACAAAAATACATTCCATTGAGAAACAAAAACTCCACAGGAAAAGTGGCTAACTAAAGAAGTTAAGAATAGTATTAGATGGAAAGAAGAAGCTTATAATATTGCAAAGAATACTAATAAACCTGAGGATTGGGAGAGTTTCAGAAACCAGCAAAGGGTGACTAAAAAATTGATAAAAGGAGAAAAAATAGACAGTGAGAGAAAACTAACAAGAAGTATAAAAACAGATTGTAAGAGTTTCTACAAGTATGTAAAAAGGAAGAGAGTAGCAAAAGTAAACTTTGGTCCCTTAGAGGATGAGGCAGGAGAAATTATTATGGGGAATAGGAAATGGTAGAAAGGTTAAACAAATATTTTGTATCTGTCTTCACAGTGGAAGATGCAAAAGGCTTACCTAAAATGGTGGGGAATCAAGAGTTTAATGAGGGTGAGGAACTTAATGTAATTCATATAAGCAGAGAAAAAGTACTCGCTAGAGAAACTAATGGAACTAAAAGCTGACAAATCCCCTGGACTTTTTGATTTTTCAAAATTCCCTAAATTCTGAAAAGGTCCCAGTGGATTGGAAAGTAGCAAATGTAACACCGCTATTCAAGAAAGGAGAGTGAGAGCGAAAACAGGGATCTATAGGCCCGTTAGCCTGACATTAGTTGTCAGGAAAATGCTAGAATCCATTGTTAAGGAAGTAGTATCAGGACACTATGATTAGGCAGAGTTAACATGGTTTTATGAAGGGAACTCGTGGTTGACAAATTTATTAGAGTTTTTTGAGGATATAACTAGCAGGGTAGATAAAGGGGAACCAGTGGATGTAGTATATTTGGATTTCCAAAAGGCATTAGATAAGGCGCCACATAAAAGATTATTATAGATGATAAGGGCTCATGGGATTGGAGGTAATGTATTAGCATGGATAGAGGATTGGTTAACAGACAGAAAACCGAGAGTAGAGAAAAACCTGTCTTTTTCAGGTTGGTAGGCTGTAACTAGTGAGATGCCGTAAGGATCAGAGCTGAGGCCTCAGCTATTTACAATCTATATTAATGACCTAAATGAAGGGATTGAATGTAATGTATCCAAGTTTGCTAATGATACAAAGCTAGGTGGAACAATAAGCTGTGAGGAGAACACAAAGCGCCTGCAAAGGGATATAGATAGACTTAATGAGTGGGCAGTAAGGTGGCAGATGGAGTATAATGTGGGGAATGTGAGGTTATTCACTTTGGTAGGAATAATAGAAAAACAGAATATTTTTTAAATGGTGAGAAGCTTTTAAATGTTGGTGTTCAGAGAAATTTGAAACACAGAAAGCTAGCATGCAGGTACAGCAAGCAATAAGGAAGGCAAATGGCATTTTGTCCTTTATTGCAAAGGGGTTGGAGTATAAGGGTAAAGGGGGCCGAAATTGTCTCTTTCTGAAAGCAGCGGCCACAGGTTGGTGCGGTCAAGCCGCCTTTTTGAACATTGCCTTCCTTTACTTTTGGAGTGGGAGAGGGGACCACTCCGCCCATTTTCCTGTCACTTTGTGCATACACCGACCCCTTACCGACCGCTGGAGACCCCTTTCCGAAATTGCCCCGCGGGACATTGATCCGTTCACACATTACCCCATGGGATTGGCACCGCCGCCGGTCGGTGCCCCCAGCAGCTTTTTCTGTCGGTGCCCTTTCTGTGGCTTGGCGGCACGGCCGCCCATAAAGGGGAGGTGGCGCTGCCGGTGACACCATGTTATTTTTTTGGTCGACTGACTGCCAGGTCGGGCTGACAATTATGGCTGCGCGTTCGGACGGGCCACTAACATGCAGCCTGGCAATCCCTCTTGGGTGCCAGGCTGCTGGCATGTTCGAAACCCTCCCCAGTGGCCCAGTATTTGCCACTAAAGTGGCTGCAGAGTTCGCAGCGGCCCTCTCCTTTAACTGACTGGGAGGACGTTGTGACGCACCAGAGTGGCGCTGATGACTTGCAACCTCAGCCACTCTGACCCGCCTCACTTCAGCCCCGCAAGTGACGGCTACTCCAACCCGACCGCACTTCCGCCCCGCTCCAAAAAAAACACAAAGTGCTGAATTTCTCCGGATTGACTGACCCATGCATTGAGCGGACGGAACATTTCAACAGTGGTAGGTGCAACTCGTTTCGGGCAGTGGGCAATTTTGACCCCAGGAAGTCTTGTTACAATTGTACAGGGCCTTCGTGAGACTACAACTGGAGTACTGTGCACAGTTTTGGTCGCCGACAGGTACATACAGGTGCAGCGTTGAAAATTCAGAGTTCCGGACCGATTGGTGGCAAGGTCGTCCGGAATCCGTAAAATGTTCTGGAATCCGGACCCGCTGACCCTGCCGACCTCGGGGCCGCGCCGCTGCCCTTACCTTGGGGCCTCGCCGGCTGGCCCGAACACCTCCTCCGCGATGGGGCCAGCCGGCAGGAACACCTCCTCTTCGGCAGGGCTCCGCCCGAACACCTTCGCCATAGCGGGGTCCCGCCCAAACAGCTCCTCGGTGGCGGGGCTCGCCCAAACAACATCTCTATGGCGGGGCCCACCCGAGCACCTTCTCCATGGTGGGGCCCGCCTGAACACCTCCTCGACGGGGCCCCGCCCAGTGAGCTCATCGACGGGGTCGGCCCGAACAGCTCCTTGTGGGACCCCCCTCCCACCTTTCTGACTTTCAATATCCAAACTTGGGCTCGGGTATTTCCAGATTCTTGACATCAGAAAGACAATCGAAAGTCCGGAAAAGCCCGGAATCCGGAAAGGCCTCAGTCCCGGATTCTCGACGCTGCACCTGTACTTGCCTTGGAGGCGCTGCAACAGAGCTTCACTAGATTGACTCCTGGGATGAGAGGGCTGTCTTATGATGAGAGATTGTGTCGAATGGGCCTATACTCTCTGGAGTTTAGAAGAATGAGAGGTGATCTCATTGAAACATACAAGATTCTGAAGGGGTTTGATAGGATAGATGCTGACAGGTTGTTTCCCCTGGCTGGAGTGTTTAGAACTAGGGGCCACAGTCTCAGGATAAGGGGTCGGCCATTTAAGACAGAGATGAGGAGGAATTTCTTCACTCAGAACGTTGTGTATCTTTGGAATTTGCTGCCCGAGAAGGTTGTGGATGCTGAGTCTCTGAATGTATTCAAAGCTGAGATAGATAGATTTTTGGAGTCTAGGGGAATCACGGGATATGGAGATTGGGCAGGAAAGTGGAGTTGAGGTCGATGATCAGCCATGATCTTATTGAATGGCAGAGCAAGCTCGAGGAGCTGTATGGCCTACTCCTGCCCCTATTTCTTACATTCTTGCCTTTGCAATAGATAAAATGGTTGCAAAATGGGTATCCTTTAACTGTTGTTGTTTTTTGAAAAACTACTATTATGTACAAGTTAAGATAGTCAATTACAGTGAACTTTTATAAAGTCAATGCAGAAACATTTGCAGCATGTGGCAAATATCACATGAACAAATGTCATAGGATCAAATTTCCAGGTTTTCATGCCATCAGAGTTGGCAACCGTTACTTCTGCTCTTCACAGCCTCACATAAATAAATATGAACTTAACTCCTGGTGAGAGTAGGATAAGGGAAAACAAATTCATGCTAGTAAAAAGTAATTTTAGAACTGATATAATAGTCTTTCCTCACACAAGGAGTGATTAACAAGGGGGACAAACACCCAATTAGAGCAGTGGAAGCTAAAATCCTGGAATCATTTAAGAAACAATAGGATTTTAGCTATGAGGAAAGATTGGATAGATTGGGGTTGTTTTCTTTGGAATGGAGGAGACTTGATTGAGGTGTATAAAAGAGTGGATAGGAAGGACTTATTTCTCCGAGCAGAGATGCACAGATTTAAAGTAATTGGTAGAAGGATTAGAGAGTTGAGGAGAACCTTTTTCATCCAGAGGGTGGAGGGTGTCTGGAACTCACTGCCTGAAAGGGTGGTAGAGGCAGAAACCCCCACATTTAGAAAGTACTTGGACATGCACTTGAAGTGCTGTAACCTGCAGGACTACAAACCTAGTGCTGGAAAGTGGGATTAGGCTGGATAGCTCTTTTTCCGCCAGCACAGACACAATGGACCGAATGGCCTCTTTCTGTGCTGTAAATTTCTATGGTAGTATGAGGATGCTGCACTGGGACGTTGACAAAGTCCATTGGATGGTTATCCATAATTATCTTCTGATCACATGGCATGAATCTGCCAATCCAAAATCCTCTTCGCACCCTTGCTGAGACTCAGCTGGTGGCTCATCGCTCAGAACTCCTTCACGGCAAGCGTGCCAAAGGCAAGCAGAGGAAATGTTACAAGGACACCCTCAAAGCCTCCCTGATAAAGTGCGACATCCCCACCGACAGCTGGGAGTCCCTGGCCAAAGACCGCCCTAAGTGGAGGAAATGCATCAGGGAGGGTGCTGAGCACCTCGCGGCTCGTCGCCGAGAGCATGCAGAAATCAAGCGCAGGCAGCGGAAAGAGCGTGCGGCAAACCAGTCCCACCCATCCTTACCCCACCTGTGACAGGGACTGTGGCTTGAGTATTGGACTGTTCAGCCACCTAAGGACTCATTTTCAGAGTGGAAGCAAGCCTTCCTCGATTCCCGAGGGACTGCCTATGATGGTGAGCGCCACCCGGCGGCGGGGAGGAGTCCCGGCCGGCGCCACCCGCGAGGGCCACGTGGTGCTCCACGCCGGGGACGCGCTGACGTCACGGCCGGAGAGGAGGGGAACGTTTTGCGCAGTCTCGGCTCTGCCAGCTTTCAGCATGTCGGCCGGATCGCCGCAATCTGCGGGGTAAGAGAGAAGAGAGAAGAGAGAGAGAGAGAGCGAGTGGGAACGGGAACGGGAACGGGAACGGGAACGGGCGGCGCTCCCGAACCAACTCACCCGTCCCTCCCTACCTCACCACCGGTCGCCTATGTGGAAAGAAGCGGTGTGAGGTCGGGTCTTGGGGGCCGCGCCGCCGCCGTGCGGCCGCTCGCGGGAGTTGGTATGTTTTTAAAAAAAACTGCTGCGTCGATGGCGCCATGCCGAGCTGGGCCTGAGGAGGGAGAGTAAACCGAGCGGGGTTTATAAAGTGCGGGGCCCGGGGGGAGAGCAGAGCCGCTCAGTCTGCGTGTGGGGGACAGGGAAAGATGTTGGTGTCACTTTACTGACCGTTTGCCGCCGTGTGGCAGCGGCAATCCGAGCGGCGCCTTTAAATCTTCGTCCCTCCATTTTATTTTTTGTAAATCGGCGTTACTGTTCACGTCTCTCTGCCTTATTCTGTTGTTGTTTGGTGAGGCCTCCCCCCCCCTCCCCCTCCAGACCAGCCGCGAGATTGGCTCCAACCCCCCGCTAACTTCCCGCAGGTTGGGAGCAGAGGGGGCAAACGGCGCCACCGAGCTTTCCCCCTCCTCTCACTGCGCGATCCCATTGGTCGGACCGTTTGTAAACTCTTCACTTTGTCAATGTTTTCCAGCCGCGGGCTAGTGGTGGGAGGAGGGGATAAGATGTATTCAAAACTGTTGGCAGGGGAACAACATTGTGCCCGGTTCACCGCGCAGTTGGTCCTTTCTCTCAAGTTTGTTTTAAGTTTCCGCGGTTTCTCATTTTGTAGGCTTGTTTAATGGATTGGTGTGTGAGGAATTTGTAAACGGGTGGCATTCGGCTGGGTCACTCTTTTTCAACCGACTCGACGGGCCGAATGGCCTCTTTCTGTGTGGCAATTTTCTAGGATCTTGTTGGCTCCAAACTATGAAGGGCGTCGTGTGGGAATACTTTTGTGTTAATTGTGAACCCCTTCACAGTGAGTTGATTGTCGTTACTGGACATCATGTTTGCTGATCTCTTCAAATGACATTGTTAGTATTTCCTGATCCTTTTTGTGGCACCTGCCATTTAAAAGTGGCAATGCTGAAAGTAAATTATCTTCCGAAGTATATTTAATTTTCTACGTTAACTTGAAGATGCTAGTATGTTTAAGGTAGTAATTCAATATTGGGTTTCTTGTAATCATGTACTCCTTGAATTTGCCTTTGAGTTATCTGTTGCTATCTCGCCGATAGTGGCAACAATTGTTCTAGATCGTTGCACATGCTAAGAAAAAGTGTTTATAGCAATACGTGAACTTTTTAGAAAATATTAATCCATAATGCAAAGCCATATCAAAATTTGATAGTGTTTCTACAACGTGCCTTAAACTCAAAGCAAAAGTGAAATTAAAAATAAATATGTGGAAATTATATTGGGTGGCTGATGTTGGATTAGAAAACACTAATCCATTCTAGCGAGATTCAGATTATTTCATAAATTTAGGTTTTATTAGTTAAATGCTGAAATTGGTTTGCTGTTATCCTAAAACACAGAACTAGTATATTTATGTGGAACTTTAAATAAAGTTTTGATTTCTACTTTTCTCCAACTACATCTTACTGCCTTCGTTGGCCTATTCACTAACACACTGATTTTTGATGATTGTGTGTGGTGAAGTTTTTTGTGTTTTTAAAAAAAAAAGTTCTTTTGGTTTTGTTTTCCATATTTACGAAAGGATATACTTTGGAGGCAGTTCAGAGAAGGTTCACTCGGTTGATTCTGGGGATGAGGGGTTAACTTATGAGGAAAGGTTGAGTAGGTTGGGCCTCTACTCATTGGAATTCAGAAGAATGAGAGGTAATCTTATCGAAACATATAAGATTGTGAGGGGCCTCGACAAGGTGGATGCAGAGAGGATGTTTCCAATTATGGGGGAGACTAGAACTAGAGGGCATAGTCTTAGAATAAGGGGCCGCCCATTTAAAACTGAGGTGAGAAATTTCTTCTGTGGAATTCGCTGCCTCAGAGAGCTGTGGAAGCTGGGACATTGAATAAATTTAAGACAGAAATAGACAGTTTCTTAAACAATAAGGGGTTATGGGAGCGCGGGGAAGTGGAGCTGAGTCCATGATCAGATCAGCCATGAACTTATTGAATGGCGGAGCAGGCTTGAGGGGCTGTATGGCATCCTCCTGTTCCTTGTTAATTTTTCTTTTGCAAAGTAGTGCAGTGAGTGATGTTGTCAGTGTGTTTGTGTAGTTACTACATGATTTCCCCTACTAAAAGATGCACAGTGTGATGTAATCTGTTTAGGGAGTGATAATTTGCTGTTGGTCAGACTAAGTGCAGGTTGAACCTCCCTTATCTGGAACCCTTGGGACCTGGCCTGTTCTAGATGAAGGATTTTTCCGGACAAGGGGTGGTCACGATAAATTGGATGGTACAGGTACTGAGATGGGGATATTGGGGCTGGCTGGCTTGGAGCTGGGAGTGCGGCAGAAAAATCATGGGTGGGGGGGGGGGGGGGGCGCGGTGCTGGATCGCGGGGTCAGGCCAGCGATTGCGTGTCGGCAGCTAGGAAGGACTTCTATTTGTTCATGTCTGACTTCTGCGCATGCGCCACCAGTGACTGGGAATGGTTCTCGACGAGGGGTGGTTCCGGATAAGTGTGTTCTGGATAAGGGAGGTTGAACCTGTATTTAAAAAGTTGGGGCTTTATTATAGGCTGTAATGTTTTTAGGGTTGTGATTAATCTAAACACTGTTCAAGTTTTGCTCTTTCAAAACTTACTGTGCTGGAGCTTTGTATCAAACGTTTTTTAAAAAAAAACTCCAGTGTTCAAAATGAGTAATTTTGTTAAAATGGCCCTCCTTTTAAACAGTTTCTGACATTATAAGCTGCAGTCTTAATAGTTTTGGAAGAAATAGGATAAGCTGCTATGTTCAGCTGAACTAAAAGCTGGCTTAAGCCTTTGTTAAAAATAGTTTGAAAAAATACCAGCCAGCATGACTGAAACTGATCCTGATGTTAGGAATGGCGCCTTGAATATTCTCCTGACTCCGTGACCAACTGATTGACAATGCTACCTTTATCGCTCATGTTGCTTACTTCCTGATTCTGCAGCAAGATTAGCAATAATTGCTATATATCTCATCTCAAAAAAGCTTTCCCCAATTTTATGTGCATTATAATATGTCATGAACAAATTTTCTTTTATATAAAAAAAAAACTATTATATGCATATGCTATACTACTTTCTCAATATCTGATGGTGTTACTGTTTCAATTAGTCAGCAAGCTGTATTTTAAATGAACAGCCATGTTAGCATCTCCAGTTACTGTTCCATTGGCTGACAACAATTTGGCTAGTGATCCCGTATAATGGTAGTGCACACGTGCGGATATTTGAAGCTAGGATTGAGTTCAACTGAGTCTAAGATCTTCCCCTACACCCAGTAGTTGAATTGACTTAAAGACTCACAAATAATGGATACTTGTGTTAAGGTACTGCAGAGCTTAAACACCCAAGGAGTAGTGGAGAAAATTGGCGAGATTTTAAAACAAGAAAGCCTCTACTAGCTATAATGGTTCTGCATGGAATGAATGGGGTGGGTGTTCAACTGAACCTGTGACAGCGTGGGTCCATAAATACAGAATTGCAAATAACTTACCATAAGATTGTCCAGTAAGTAATGAATGTGTGAGTGCATCAGTTTTTGAGTGAGTGCATCAAAAAACTTTCCAGTAGGAAAGTAAACCCAGTGTAAACTGACACATTTCATCAGCATTCTTTGTACATAATGCTTGGAAATATAGGGCTAGAAATTTGTCTTTTGGCATTTATCGCCAAAAATACCACTAATCACACCTTCATTTTTTAAAGGCCTACGTTTTGTTAAAAATTGCGCCCAGCGGTAAAAATCGGCGTTGCGCGAGGATTCACGACAGAAACCGCGATCCTCGTCAACTTTAGTTCGAGGCCAATTACTGCTGCGAGTTGGGCCTAGGGATGGGGGGAAAATGCAAAAAACAAAACATTAAAAAATCGCAAAACATTCACAAGACCCTTAAGTAATCACTGCAAAAAAATTTAAAAATAAAAACTTTAACTTATCTTTTTTACAGGCCTTCATATGTACTGCCGTTTTTGGGGTTGCAACACAGGTTTTTCTCGGGCGTTTTTTCCCGCCCAGAATCGCGCCAAACATCCAAACTACGGTGATAGCGGTATTTCCAGTCTTCACGCCGGCAGTCCGCTTTTCAGCGGTACAGTGTGTTTCAAAACTGCTGGCGCAAGACTTCGACGAAACTAGCGGATCACTGTTTTTCGCAAAAAAAATGTCGAAATATGACGGGGGTGTGGTTGGTGAATTTCCAGTCTATAATGTTTACAAAGGATTATATATTTCTGACGAAGGGTCATCGACCTGAAACGTTAACTCTGTTTCTCTCTCCACAGATGCTGCCTGACCTACTGAGTATTTCCAGCATTTTTGTTTATATTTCAGATTTCCAGTATTCACAGTATTTTGTGTATATATTTCTTAAAGTATTTTTTTTAAATGAATTTGGTATTTTCATTCTCTCTCTTGCCAATTATATTCCCTCCTTTTGTTTTGAAGACGTTGGCCCATACTTTGCAGTCAGTGGCGAAGCAAAGGAGTTTGCCCCTGGCCCCGATAGTAAGCTTCACACAAAGATCTCGCGATCTCTGTGGCGAGAAGTTCAGCTTTTCTGGTGTGCAATTGAAATCAACGCAAATTAATGGGGAATCCCTAACGCAAACTGCTGTGATGTCAACAAGCTGTTGAAGCAGTCAATCAAAATGTAGAATTCTCAGTCAGCAAACCAGGAATTCATTCTAACTTTTAAAAAATGTTAGAAAGAGCAAAACAAAGATTGGGGCTCTTATGGGGAAAAGGCAAACCTGAAATAAAGATGACCAAAAAGTTTCTTACATTTTAATTTTTATTAAAATGGATAAATTTGACACCGCACAAAATTAAGATTAGTTTTTCAGGGTCATAACCCTTGTTTAGCAGTCAATACGCTGTTGAAACTCCAATTACACTAATCTAAAAGGGTCTAACATTTAGTGGGGTATTTAACAGCGGTACTACCACAGAAAAGCCAAGTTTTCATCAGTTTCACTGATTGTCAGCTATGGCGGGGGCGGGGAGAAACAGGCACAGTGCAGCCAGTGTCGAAGCAGTGAGTGACTGACCGCAGCTTCAGGATTTCCGGGTTGGGATGTGCATGCGCTACGTCCTGAAGTTGCGGTCAGTTTCAAAGGGATAATAACAGCGAACGCTGTTCGTTCTCTGCTATTATCCAGCACAAATTCTGGGCAATTGACTTGTTTCTGTGTTACAGTACAGTACAATGGGTGCTGGTGAGCTCCAATATTCCTTGTCCATGTTGCCTTTATTCATGTGAATATTGACAATGAATGTTGGAAGACTATTTGATTGTAAGGTATAGCACAACTGATCTTGTCCTCATTGTCTTCCACGCATGCATTTTTAGCAGGTGTACAAGAAAGGAAGTCATTTGCAGGAACCTGGGAACGTTGAAGTTATTTGTAGCACCTGTCCACCCCTTGACTGAAATTAGTTAAGTCAGTGCAGACTAGTGATCTTCGTTATTCATTCAATTTCACATACAAACAAGTGTACCAATGTTCAGTGTCATGATGTGGTTGTATGCTGATCACCATGCGAATTTGGATTGAATGTTTTGCCAAGGGATGAGAAATATCATGAAATGTGTTGGAAGGTACAGTTGATTGACTAGATCAGCTCTTTTATAGCACTTCACAAACCATATTAATAAGCAATTTTTTGTTGTTACTCTAGGCGCCGTAGTAAATGGGATTGTTCAGAATCAATTCCTGTGTCGATGGCATTATCGATAGAGTCTCAGATGAATAGTTTTCCGGTCACAATGCCACAAGTTGCAGTTCATGGCGGAGGTCTCTCTGGCCCTCCACCAGTCAGCCAGTCTCCTCAATCTTCTTCAGAGGCATTGGATGCAGCTGCTGCTGCTGCTGCCAGGATTAATGCCATGTTGATGGCAAAAGGGAAACTGAAGTTACCACAGACTCCAAGTAACCGAGTAAGTGATGCTCAATAGTCAATGAAATCTTAAATAATGCAAGCTGCTCCACTTTACACTGTCGGTTTAATATAACACCATTTCAAAATATTACAAACTTTTAAGTATTCTGTTTACATATTTCCATAGCAAAATATATGCAAATATTTCTAATTTTTGTCTTATTTTTCTGTTTAATTTCTGTCAATGTTTATATCCATTTGTTTCAGTGCATCAGTAAATCATTAGTTAGGTTTTCTTCTTGACTTCTTGAGGAAGGCAAGTTGTTCTTGTGGATGATGAAACATCTTCACAAAAATTAGGACTAAATATATAAAGTTCGGTGTTTTTGCCCATTCTCTACCTGACTCAAATCACATAGAATGCAAAGCCTTAATGAGTCAGAAAGTTATGGGTTCAAGTCCAAATACAAACTTGAGCACATAATCTAGGCTGACATTTCAGTGCAGTACTGAACATTATCGAAGGTGTCGTCTTTCAGCTGAGACATTAAACCAAGGCCCCCACTTTCTGCTCACATGAACATATGATTCTGTGGCATTATATGAAGAGAAGCAAATTTTCCTGGACTTTTCTTGTCTTAAATAAACCCCAGAAACTCTTGTTTTAAGAGTTCTGAGAACTTGTTTGAGAATTTTCAGCCATGAACTCATTGAATGGCGGTGCAGGCTAGAAGGGCCGAATGGCCTACTCCTGCACCTATTTTCTATGTTTCTATGTAATCTTGGCCAGCAGATAACCTGTCTTAATGTACTCAGATCTCTAAATTATCCCCAGTTTTATCCCTTTGGGTCTCAGTTGAAATGCAGAGTAATTGTAGATCTTTTATTACACCAGCAATTTAGTGGTAGGTTCTCAGAATTTGATCAATTGACGTAATAATGCAAAATGTCACCATAATCTTCTAATTGTGGCCTGACGAACTGGAATTGAGGATAATGTAATAAAATATAAATAGTCACCCACATAAAAATTACATTTTTGTGTTATCTTTTGTCAAGAGGTCCAGAATCCCCAGGCTAGTCCTGGGGACTGTGGCTAAGGACATGAAAATGAATATGGGAGTAGGCCGTTCATCCCATCAAGCCTGCTTCGCTATTAGATCATGGCTGATCTATATATCAATTCCATTTACCTTTCATAGCTCCATATCCATTGATGCCCTTACCAAACAGAGAGGGGATGAGATTGTATGATCCTGGTCAACAACTATGTCCCACAACAGCTGTTGAAGCTGTTGTCATGGAAAGCATAAACAATTTTGACTTTTAAGTACAGCCAGGTTGACTTAAAGTAAATTATTTGATCAATTGACACAATAATGCAAAATGCAAAGATAGAAAGAAGAAAAATAAAAGTGGAGAGCAAAGTGGCAAAAATCAAAAAAAGCCACATTGCAGCAAAATTCTAAAAGGGCAAAGTGTGTTAAAAAGACAAGCCTGAAGGCTCTGCGCCTCAATGCGAGGAGTATTCGTAATAAGGTGGACAAATTAACTGGACAGGCAGCAATTAATGAATATGATATAATTGGCATCATGGAGACATGGCTCCATGGTGACCAAGGCTGGGAACTCAACATCCAGAGGTATTCAACATTCAGGAAGGATAGACAGAAAGGAAAAGGAGGTGGGGTAGCGTTGCTGGTTAAAGAGGAAATTAACGCAATAGTAAGGAAGGACATTAGCATGGATGATGTGGAATCTGTATGGGTGGAGCTGCGGAATACCAAAGGGCAGAAACCGCTAGTGGGAGTTGTGTACAGACCACCAAACAGTAGTAGTGAGGTTGGGTACAGCATCAACCAAGAAATTAAGGATGCGTGCAATAAAGGTCCAGCAGTTATCATGGGCGATTTTAATCTACATATAGATTGGGCTAACCAAACTGGTAGCAATACGGTGGAGGAGGATTTCCTGGAGTGTATTAGGGATGGTTGCCTGGACCAATATGTTGAGGAACCAACTAGAGGACTGGCCATCCTAGACTGGGTGATGTGTAATGCGAAAGGACTAATTAGTAATCTTGTTGTGCGAGGCCCCCTGGGGAAGAGTGACCATAATATGGTAGAATTCTTTATTAAGATGGAGAGTGACACAGTTAATTCAGAGGCTAGGGTCCTGAACTTAAGGAAAGGTAACTTCGATGGTATGAGACATGAATTGGCTAGAATAGAATGGCAAATGATACTTAAAGGGTTGAAGGTCGATAGGCAATGGCAAACATTTAAAGATCACCTGGATGAACTTCAATAATTATACATCCCTGTCTGGAGTAAAAATAAAATGGGGAAGGTGGCTCCAATCGTGGCTAACGAAGGAAATTAAGGATAGTGTTAAATCCAAAGAGGAGGCATATAAATTGGCCAGAAAAAGCAGCAAACCTGAGGACTGGGAGAAATTTAGAATTCAGCAGAGGAGGACAAAGGGTTTAATTAGGAGGGGGAAAATGGAGTATGAGAGGAAGCTTGCCGGGAACATAAAAACTGACTGCAAAAGCTTCTATAGATATGTGAAGAGAAAATGATTAGTGAAGACAAACGTAGGTCCCTTGCAGTCAGATTCAGATGAATTTATAATAGGGAACAAAGAAATGGCAGACCAGTTAAACAAATACTTTGATTCTGTCTTCACGAAGGAAGACACAAATAACTGTCTGGAAGTACTAGGGGAACGAGAGTCCAGTGAGAAGGAGGAACTGAAGGATGTCCTTATTAGGCGGGAAATTGATAGGATTGAAGGCCGATAAATCCACGAGGCCTGATAGTCTGCATCCCAGAGTACTTGGGGAAGTAGCCCTAGAAATAGTGGATGCATTGGTGATCATTTTCCAACAGTCGATCGACTCTGGATCAGTTCCTATGGACTGGAAGGTAGCTAATGTAACACCACTTTTTAAAAAAGGAGGGAGAGAGAAAACAGGTAATTATAGACTGGTTAGCCTGACATCAGTAGTGGGGAAAATGTTGGAATCAATTATTAAGGATGAAATAGCAGTGCATTTGGACAGCAGTGACAGGATCGGTCCAAGTCAACATGGATTTATGAAAGGGAAATCATGCTTGACAAATCTTCTGGAATTTTTTGAGGATGTAACTAATAGAGTGGACAAAGGAGAGCCAGTGGATGTGGTGCATTTGGACTTTCAAAAGGTTTTTGACAAGGACCCATACAAGAGATTGGTGTGCAAAATTAAAGCACATGGTATTGGGGGTAACGTACTGAATGGATAGAGAACTGGTTGGCAGGAAGTAGAGTCAGGATAAACGGGTCCTTTTCAGAATGACAGGCAGTGACTCAGGGCTCAGTGCTGGGATCCCAGCTATTTATAATATACATTAATGATTTGGATGAAGGAATTGAGTGTAATATTTCCAAGTTTGCAGATGACACTAAACTGGGTGGCGCTGTGAGGAGGATGCTAAGAAGCTGCAGGGTGACTTGGACAGGTTCGGTGAGTGGGCAAATGCATGTCAGATGCAGTACAATGTGGATAAATGTGAGGTTATCCACTTTGGGAGCATAAACATGAAGGCAGAATATAATCTGAATGGCGGCAGATTAGGAAAAGGGGAGGTGCAACGAGACCTGGGTGTCATGGTACATCAGTCATTGAAAGTTGACATGCAGGTACAGCAGGTGGTGAAGAAGGCAAATGGTATGTTGGCCTTCATAGCTAGGGGATTTGAGTATAGGAGCAGGGAGGTCTTACTGCAGTTGTACAGGGCGTTGATGAGGCCTCACCTGGAATATTGTATTCAGTTTTGGTCTCCTAATCTGAGGAAGGACGTTCTTGCTATTGAGGGGAATGCGGCGAAGGTTCACCAGACTGATTCCCGGGATTGCTCGACTGACAAATGAGGAGAGACTGGATCGACTGGGCCTTTATTCACTGGAGTTTAGAAGGATGAGAGGGGATCTCATAGAAACATATAAAATTCTGACAGGACTGTACAGGCTTGATGCAGGAAGAATGTTCCTGATGTTGGGGAAGTCCAGAACCAGGGGACACAGTCTAATGATAAGGGATAAGCCATTTAAGACTGAGATGAGGAGAAACTTCTTCACTTAGGGAGTTGTTAACCTGTGGAATTCCCTACTGCAGAGAGTTGTTGATGCCAGTTCATTGGATATATTCAAGAGGGAGTTAGATATGGCCCTTACGGCTAAAGGGATCAAGGGGTTTGGAGAGAAAGCAGGAAAGGGGTACAGAGGTGAATGATCAGCCATGATCTTATTGAATGGTGGTGCAGGCTCGAAGGGCCGAATGGCCTACTCCTGCACCTATTTTCTATGTTTCTATGCATGTTGAAAGTTTGACTTTCCCAAAATTGCTTTTATAACAAAATAAGGTGGAAATGAGTAAAAGACATTCAACTAACTCTACTTCAGGATATTTCCTGATGAATTAGGAATAATATTTTCTTGCTGAGTCAGTTACTACACTAGGCAGAAGACTGTTCTATAACTTGATGACCAAGCATAAAGATAGTAATTCTTTTTAGTTTATTAAAGAGGGTAATATTTGTCAAAAGTAAAAAGTGCAAAATAATCAATTTCATTCATTTGATGACTTCCAGTCAAAGTCTTCAAAATCGATGTCCCATCAGAAGAACAAAGATGATATGGTGGTTGCTGAAATTGAAATTAATGATGTTCCTATTGTCTGTAGAAATCTACTTACAAGAGGTCACACTCAAGATGAAGTGAGTAATTAATATGCATCTTAAAAAAATTAACCATTGGGCAGTTTATAGCTATGCTATTACAGGTTCTGAAATGGTTTGCAATGGGGCTCTTACAAGTGAGAAAAGTAAACTTTTTAATATAAATGTTTACAAGATGTGTATACAACTTACATTTATATAGCACCTTTTAATGTTGTAAAACTTTCCAAGGCGCTTCATAGGAGCGTTATCAAACAAAATGTGATACCGAACCACATGGGTCATGGAGGTAGACTTTTAAGGAGTGTCTTAAAGGAGGAAAGGGAGGGAATTCGAAAGCTTAGGGACTTGGCAGCTGAAGGTACGGCTGCCAATGGTGGAGTGATTAAAATCGGAGATGCTCAAGAGGCCAGAATTGGAGGAGCTTAGATATCTTAGAGGGCTGGTGGAGATTGCAGAGGCACATAGTTGGCGCAGGTGGGGTGGGGATGGAGGGATTGGAAAACAAGGATGAGAATTTTAAAATCGAAGCGTTACTTAACTGGGGGGCAATATAGGTCAGCAAGAACAGTGGTGCTGGGTGAACAGGAATTGGTGCGAGTTGGGACACGGCAGCAGAGTTTTGGATCACCTCATGTTTACGGAGGGTAGAATGTGAGAGGCCGGCCAGGAGTGCATTGGGATAGTCAAGTCTAGGGGTAACCTAGGCATGGATGAAGGTTTTAGCAGCAGGTGAGCTGAGACAAGGGTGGAGTCTTGTGTTTGACAGCTCAAATAACTAAACCTTGTGTGTGTTTTTGAATAGTTGTGTTCAATCAATTGCTGAGAGACAATTAGAATCATAGAATAGAATTATAAAGCACAGAGTCTATTCAGCCCCTTATGTCTGTGCCCACAACCCTGCTATTTTCTCTAACCTTGCACACTTTTCCTTTTCAAGTATACATCCAATTTAATTTTGAAATTTACTAATAAATCTGCTACCACCACGCTTTCAGGCAGTGCATTCCAGATCATAATAACTCCATGCATAAAATAATTTCTCCAAATCGTCCTTGCTTTTTTTGCCAATTATCTTAAATCTGTGTCCTGTGGTTATCGCACCTCCTGCCCGTAGAAACAGTTTCTCCTTCACTCTTGTCAAAACCCTTCATAACTTTGAACCCCTCTATTAAATCTCCCCGTAACCTTTCTGCTCTAAGGAGAACAATCCCAGCTTCTCTAGTTTCCCCACATTACTGAAATCCATCATCCCTAATATAATTCTAGTAAATCCCCTCTGCACTCTCCAAGGCCTTGACATCCTTTACAACTCTTAGAAAAATATTGTGCCAGAGCCACATTCTGTTTACTTGTGCTCAATTTGGTACCTTTTGTTATTTCATCAGTCAGTTGAAACATTTAAGTATTGAATAGCAATAAATAAAGTACTGGTAATGTTTACTACTATCTGATACATATACAAAGTGATTCGTTTTGTTCTTTTCAGATTAACAAAATCAGTGGTGCTGCTGTTTCCACCAGAGGGCGTTTCATGAATGCAGATGAGAAGCAAATGGCAGTACAAGGGTAAGGATCATTTTGCATGCTGCAATTTATTCGAGGCGTGTCATTCTTGCGCTCCAGGACACAATTTATTTTCCATGTTATGATGAGCACTGTGCATTAATTAAAAGCAATTAAACTTTAATGATTTAATGAACAGTTATTCTCGACTAAATATATGCTAAAATTAAAAAAATCTCCTGTGTTAAGGAAGCATCCATTTTACTTTTATTTGTGTGTCGCATTTTATGTCAAAGTTAGTGGCGAAATGTTATAGGAACTTTCACAGGAGAAAGGGCCCATCAAATTATACACATTATTTAGAAAATTACTCCTGTGCTAAGATCTTGGAAAGGCTGGAGTCCAGAGAAATTTTTGAAGAAGTTGGCCTTCATTGTTAAACAGTTTAAAATAATCCTAGAAAAATTACAGAAATGTTTTAGTAGATCATTCAGCACCTGAAATTGAAAGATTAATATTTGAGATGCAACCTTTCTCTCTTGGGTGCTGATCAATATTCTGTATAGTTTCTGTTTCTATTTTGTATTTATTTTAATTTCTACAATATGATGACATATTAATGGTGTTAGAAACAAACCTTGGAAGCAGAAAAAGTAGAATTGAAACACAGTTTGTCTTTGATTTTTGCACTAATTTGGCCTATAAAGTAGAATATTGTACTAATGTATATCTGGGAGCCCCCATTACACATGAAAACTTAGTCCAGTTTCTTGGCAGCTAGTCCCTCATTTTTATAATCCCCCTGTCGCTCAGAGGATTTAGTCAGAAAACTTCAGTTCTTTGAATTATGTTGTAGTAATCTTTAACATTTTCAACTTAGTATCTTGCTACCACGCAATCTTTGATCCCATTTAGCTCCCCCATCCCCCGAAACCTCAACATGGAAACTCAGAAACACCTGTGATTTTCAGGGGAATGGAAGAAGAGAAGAGCTACTAACTACAGCTCTAAGTAGTTGATGTTGAGTTAGAAACATAGGCCCCAAGTTTCCACACGCGGCAAAACAGGCGCTCTTCCGAGCTGGGCGCCCGTTTTTCGCACCGAAAACGGCGCCTGAAAAAAAACGCGCTATTCTCGAGCGCTTTGCAACTCGATGTCTGCTTGGCGCGGTGCCCAGGGGGCGGAGCCTACCACTCGCGCCGATTTTGTAAGTAGGAGGGGGCGGGTACCATTTAAATGAGTTTTTTCCGTGCCGGCAACCGTGCGCGTTGGAGCGTTCGCGTACGCGCAGCGTGAAGGAAACATTGGCACTCGGCCATTTTTGCAGTTCTTTGTAGCTGTTCAATTTTTAAAATGTTTTAATAAAACCACATTGCCCTTCCATGATCAGCACTGAGGCTTCTTGCAGCTTTCTCCCCCTGCTGTCGGTCGAGCCCGTCGGGAATGGCTGCCTCAACTTCTGAGGCTTCCTGCAGCCTTCTCCCTGCCTCCCCCACGCTGCCGTCGGTCGGGCCCTCACTGCCTCCCCCCCCCCCTGCCGTCGGGAACTGCTGCCTCAATTTGTGAGGCTTCCTGCAGCCTTCTCCCTGCCTGAAAGGCCTGCCTGAAGCACTTTCACACAGGTAGGAACATGGTTTATTTAATCTTTTCTTTACTTATAAATTTTTATTCAGGTTGGATTTATTTGTATAAGTATAACTAAGGATTTATTGTAGAATTTAATGACTTCCCTTCCCCCCCCGCACCTCGTTCCGGACGCCTAATTTGTAACCTGCGCCTGATTTTTTAATGTGTAGACAAGGTTTTTTCAAGCCTACAAAAATCTTCACTTGCTCCATTCTAAGTTAGTTTGGAGTACGTTTTCACTGTGGAAACTTTCAAATCAGGCGTCAGTGGCCGGACACGCCCCCTTTTGGGAAAAAAAATTCTGTTCACAAATGAAACTGTTCTACCTGACTCGAACTGCAGAAAACTTAAATGTGGAGAATTCCGATTTCTAAGATACTCCATTCTCCACCAGTTGCTCCTAAAAATCAGGAGCAAATCATGTGGAAACTTGGGGCCATAGAAACATAGAAAATAGGTGCAGGAATAGGCCATCCGGCCCTTCTAGCCTGCACCGCCATTCAATGAGTTCATGGCTTAGTTACTGCAACTTGCTTTGTAAACATAAGAATATACTAAATGACTGAAAATGATGAAGCTCACAAACATCTAGGTGAAATTAGTTTGGGCTGGCCCCGGTCCGAAATTAGTGGGCACCGCCCATTGCGATCTGCGCTAATTCTGCACTGATTGGGGCAATCTTACTCAGAGATCACTTGCCATCACTAACACCCTTCACTTTGCAAAGAAAAATAAAGGTTTTTTTTTTAAAAAGCTAAGTGTAATGAGTAAAGAAAATGAGCTGTCTTTATCCTTTAAAATATTAAATTAATCTAAAATTCAAGAATATACCTCCTTTTAAGAAAATATTAAAGCATGTTTTTTTTTAAAACCCATTATATCAAATTAAGAAAGAATTCTGTAATTTCTTAACATGAGACTAAAGATTGTCCACAAGATCACAAGGTAAGTTTGGATGAAAAAAAGCCCATCATTCAGCTCATTTGACCTCTTCCAGAAAACTACTGTACTATCTCCGCTTTACAGCATCTAATGTCTTGTCCTCAACCACCCTGGTGATTAATTAGGATTGTTGATCACTGTCTGTGGAAAGGCAGATTTTCCAAGGTCTGTCCTAAATTTGCCCCTAACAATCTTTGCCCTTCTATCCAGTGCATTTGCAGGTATTAACTTGATTTACTTTATCTGTTAAGTATCTTGTCTACTTCTGAAATAAATTTTCCTTTGTAGCATCACATCTGGTAGGATTGCTTCTTATTTGGACATCCGCTGCCTAATTGAGGAGTAATCTTTCTTGAAATTACATTCTATATTCCTATGTGCAATGTAAGGGAAAAATATAGAATGTATATTTGTAAAGGTGTAATTGTAAAAGGGACGTGTCATGATGGCTATTGGTGATATATTTAATAAAATACATATTAAACCAGAAGACCTTGTTTACTGGAATGTCTTACAAAATAGTGCTGTAATCCAAAATGTACATTTTCTGAGGTGCTATTTGTGTATGTGACGAAATAAATGTAATACCTTTTTACCTTACATAATTACAGTTGTGCTATTAAAGTGTCAGCCGTGGTTCACTGGCAGCACTCTCGCCACTGGTTGCGGGTTTGAGTTCCACTCCAGAGATTTGAGCACAAAATCTGGGTTGACACTCCAGTTTAGCACTGGGGGAGTGCTGCATTGTCGCAGAAAATGTCTTTCAGATGAGACATTGAACTGAGGCCCCATCTGCCTTCGCAGGTGGACGTAAAAGATCTCATGGCACTATTTCAAAGAGTCGGAGAGTTTTCCCTAGTGACCTGGCCTTAACCAAAATCACAAAAACAGATTACCTGGTTATTATCATGTTGTCGTTTGTGGGATCTTGCTGTGTGCTGTCGTGTTTCCTACATTACAACAGTGAATACACTTCAAAAGTACTTAATTGGCTGTAAAGTGCTTTGGGATGTTCTGAGGTTGTGAATGGTGCTATATAAATGCAAGTCATTCTTTTAAAAATATTTTTATTTGAATGCACATTGTGTGAAATTTGATAATTGTTGGCTCAACAAGGTTATTGTCCTGGCCAATATTTATCCCTCAACCCACACCACTAAGATAGATTATCTGGTCATTATCACATTGCTGTTTTTGGAACCTTGCAATGTGCAGATTGGCTGCAGCATTTCCTACATTACAACAGTGACAGTGCTTCAAAAGTACTTAATTGGCTGTAAAGCACTTTGTGATGTCCTGAGGTTGTGAAAGACGCTATATAAATGCAAGTCTTTTCTTTTATTTACTAATTTTATGAATATATTTAAGGTGGGGATAGATAGATAGATTTTTGAGCGATAAGGGAATAAATGGTTATGGGGAGCCGGCAGGGAAGTGGAGTTGAGGCCAAGATCAGATCAGTCATGATCTTATTGAATGGCGGAGTAGGCTCGTGGGACCAAATGGTCGCCTTTTTCTTATGTTTTCTTTGTCAACTCATTAGTTACTAGTGGATAATTGACTAATACAGGTAACTAGAGTACATTTTGTGAATCCTATTTTAAGGAATGAAGTCTGTTTTATATTTGGTACTGTTGTAATGCATTAGTAACACTGAAGTTAAGGCGCCTTAAGTCAATAATTTATCTTTCTTTAGGGATCGACCCCTCTACCTTTGCATACAGGCGCAGACGCAGAAGAGTGTGGACAGTAAGATTTGTTGAAATTGCTACGTGTCTAATTTTCACTCTGATTAAAATGTAGTCATTTTTGTATTACCTAGGTGATAGTTACAGTCTACGTACTCTGTCATAATTGTTAAAGCTACAGAGCATTGAATGCTGTGTAACAGAAATAATAGATTATCTTTTGTTTATAATAAACAGGTTTGTTTCTGTTGACCATCATAAATGTAGATTATAAGTTGATTTGTAACTGCTTTTTTCTCCTTTCTAATTTTTCTCTCTTGTGAAGGTGTCAAATCATTGTGGGGATATGGTTCCATGGGGCCGGTTACCACCCTGTACATTGCCCAAACGGTCATTATTTATAGATGAGCCAGACTGTGAGCGTCAGTGGGCTATTTCCATGAGGCCATCAAGGCTGAGCCTAATTCTGTGCATGTGCACTTCTGTACGCTCGAGAGCAGCATTTTTGGTTGATTTTTCACCTCACAATGCCAGGGGCTCCAAGGCCAGTTTTTGTGTCCACACCAGCCCCCTTCCTTCCCTTGAGCCCAGAATGAACTTGGTTAACTTAATATAGAAATGTAACAAATCTGTCTTTGATTCAGCTACTCACTAGTTAAAACTGTTGTTGAAGGACTGTAACTACCTTTAACATCTTGCATTAGTTCTATTTCATTTGAATTGAATGAAATCTTGGACTAATGTGTAACAAAAAACAAACTGGCATTTGAATAAGTGCTTTGTTGCAAAACTGAGTATTTATTTTTACTCAAAAGTTATGAGACAATAAACTTTGGGGAGGAAGCACAGTATAATTTTTTTTATTATGTGAACTTGTTTATGGGGAAATAACATTTGTTTTCCAGATGTTAAAGGATTTCACATACAATAGAAATACTTGTCTTGGTCAGGAAACGGCTATTTTTGAAGTTAATATATTAAATGTTCACATTGCAATTAAAGAAAAATACTTGCATTATAAATTTGTTGCAGGGATTGCACCTTCATGCAGGTTTTTAAACTTGTAAACCTGCTGATGCAATTTCTGTGCTGGTATAATCAGTTTAGCAGGTCATTTGTCTAGTTTAAGAGTCATTATTGTTTCACACGCTAGTGCTATTAATACAGATTGTAGATTGTTCAGGTATATTGGGAAGACATTTTGTAAGCATTATAGATCTTTTTACTTGCAGTTATTCTACTGTGTTTACCTTCCATTCCAAGAAAACAATGTGCATCAAGTACAGGTGTTTTTTTCATCTAGGGGCTGTAAACCGGATCAAGGAGATTATTGGTGAAGCATTAGCAAAAGAAGCCATCAAACAACCACTTCCACCTGTAGTGACATCGACTGCAAGGAGCAGTCCTATGACTGCACACAACTCTCCATACAACACTTTGCCCCAGTTACAGCCAGGGGTATGTATGGTTTTGGCTAAACAGGATATTAGTATTGGGGTGTGGACATGCTTTCTAAAATGGCACTTGCTATATTCGTTAATAGTACAGAAGTATTTGCAAATAAAGCCATGTATCGACAGACACAAAAACAAATACTTGATCGAAGCATAGAATTGCAATGTAATTTACTTTAAGTGGTTTTATTTTGATGGGTGCAGTAGTATAATAATTCTGCAATATTAGTTAATGTCAGATTTACCAAAAGACAAGATGTTTTAGAAGTCAGTTATTTTATTTACAATACATTTTAGCTAAGCAGTTTATACTTTTGTTCAAATTGCATTGTGGAACAAATGGTTAAGACTGCTTTGATAGAGATTTTAAAATTGGATAGTGTAGGATTCCAGGCAGACCAGTTTGCTTAGCTTGGCTCCTGATTGCCTGGAGCTCTAAGAATCCTGTCCAGGAGAGAACTTGTCACCTGTGTGTTTAAAAAAAAAAAAAAAATTATTGATGGGATGTGGGCGTCGTTGGCAAGGCCAGAATCTATTGCCCATCCCCAATTGCCTTAGAAGGTGGTGGTGAGCCGCCGCCTTGAATCACTGCAGTCCGCACTCCCACAGTACTGTTAGGTAGTGAGTTGCTAGGTTTTTGACCCAGCGACATGCATGCAAGCATAGAGCTCTATCCTTACAGTTAAAAATGTAAATATTTAGAAAGCATGGAGGGGAGAATCTCTGCTCTCTAAACATCTAAATTAAGTTCAGGTAAAAAGTGCGCAGGAGGTCCAATATACTTGCTGAGCATATCCAAGTTTGACACTACATTGAATTTACGCACTGTAGTTCCACATCTAAGGCTTCATCTCCAGAATCATGATCTGTTTTGCTGCATAGTCAGTTCAGGTCTTAACTCTGGAGATACATGACAAGTTTGGTATTTGTGTGAAATGGAAATTCTTTTATACTGACTAAGGGCAGATTTATAATGCTCATTTAATCAGAAGTTACATTAATATTTTTGATTTTTACAAAATATGCTAAAAGTGAAAGCCACCAGTGTTGGACAATGAAGTATCATCCACTTCGGATACAAGTGGCAGTAAACAATCTCGGATCAGGCTCAACACAGCCAGGTGCAGAGTAGAGCTTCCTCTGCCCTGCTGAAACACTGTGATTTAGCACCAATCTCCAAAGAGCACTTTATATTGTGTTAAATAAAAACATTTCCATTTCCCAATTTAGCCATCCAATGGTCTATCTGATAGGAGTTTGCCTGTTTTGTGTTGTGAGCCTACCCTTTAGGAACTTGATTGAGACTGCTCAGACTCATTTCATATTGGAGATATTCAGTCACTCTGGGCTGGAGCTGAATTTAGGTCCCAGAGGTAAAAGGGCAATTTACTTGAACTATTGAACAATCTGATCTCTAATTTGTCTGAAATTTACAGATCTCTTTATTCTAGTAAACATTGCCAAACTAGTTAAGTATTAATACACAAGCAAAATACTGCGGATGCTGTAAATCTGAAATAAAAACAGAAAATGCTGGAAATACTCAGCAGATCAGGCAGCATCTGTGAAAAATTAGAGATATACCAGGTTTTAAGCACTTGCAGAGGCAGGGAGATGGGAAGGAAAGAACATAAGGGAAGGCCTGATAGGGTGGAAGGCAGGAGAGATTACAAGACAATGGTGCGGGGGGGAAAGGGTGGGAAGGGCTAGTGAATTGAGATTCCCCAAAGCGCGAGTTCTGTTGTGCCACTCAAGCGGACATAGGAAATCAAAATAACGGCCAAAAGCTCACGTCCGACCTGTGCTATTGCTTCGTGGACCCCCCTAAAAAAATCTCCGTAGACCCCAGTGTGAGACCACAGATCTAAGAGAGCTGTAAATGGCAACAGCAGAACCATTCCTAGCACCTGTTGTCCTTTTTTAAAAAATAAAATGGGAGCAGTGGTTGTGATCTGAAGTTGTAAAGTGCCTAATCGAAACATGAGGTGCTGTTCCTCGAGCTTCCATTGAAACAGTGTAGGGGACTGAGGACAGAGGTTGGAGAATAAATTTCAATATCTAGTTTGAGCATTATGATTGTAGGTACTTAGTGTAGGTAGTCAAACCGAAGAACTAGGGCTTTCCAGACATGATGAAACAGAGCTCATGGGTCGGATATGGACTGGGCAATAGTTTGGGGACACTATATTTAAGACTTATTTGGTCACATGCTTGGAATGAGATGGCACCAGATCTGTTGATGCTTTTGTCCTGTTGGTGTTTATTGCTTTAACTTTTTCCTCTTAATGTATTGCTCTTGAAAGCTTGTGTAATTCCAATATAACCCAACTAGGAGAGTACGGTAAAATGAAGTGTGAACGTTTCCGTGACTGCTGTTAGCATTGCTGTATGATAGGCTAACAGGAGGGGTGATCTATGAGGTACCCTTCACCACCACCACCACATTCCTCTGGGTATCTCTCTATCACTTGACTGCTGCTTGGTTTTTTGGAGAATGGTTTTATCTGACGTGTTGTATTGCGTTGTTTTTACAGACCCTCATCAAACCATAAACTTGGAAGATTTTGCCAAAAAGAACATAAACGCTTTACCTGTAAAACATTAAGGCTGTTTTGATGATTTCAGCTTTGTAGTTTGTTCTTAACCAAAATCAAGTTAAATCTTGATGCTTTCTACACATATTAAAAAGTATGGCGGGAGCAAAGCCTATTTTGTGATCACTTTAATACTGTATGCTGAAATGCATATTTTTTCTCTTTACAGATGCATTTTGTTCAGGACAAAATCTTTGTGGGTCTAGAGCATGCTCCTCCAAATTTCAATGCAAAAGAAAAAGTGGAGGGTCCGGGAGGGTCTTTTCTGCACCATATTCAGAATGAAACAGGAGCTAAAGTTCATCTCCGGGGTAAAGGGTCAGGGTTCATTGAGCCAACGTCTGGAAGGGAGGCATTTGAACCAATGTATATTTATATCACGTAAGTCTAACTTTTACTTTAAAAAAAAAAAAAATTATGTAATAGAAAGTGGCTAATGGTAGCAAACGTCTGAGGAAGAGTACAATGCAATTTATCACTGCTATTATTCTACTGCGGCTTAATTTTACTGGTACTGTAGGATTTTAAAATAGAATGTAGAAGGAACATTATTTCCAGTAATACTTGCTTCACTGTGGAGAATATAGTTGGCTGTAAAGTTCTACGGACTTCTCGATGCCTCCCGCTGTAAAGCCGGTGGGAGAACAGCGGAATTAGTATGAATGGCTGAAAATGGCGTTTTATTCACACGCATTTACTGTCTTTTGGACGAGAGGTTAAATCGAGGCTCCATATTCCCGTTCAGGTGGATGTAAAAGATCCCACAGCATCTTTTCCAATAAAAGCGGGGAGGCCTCCTGGTGTCCTGGCCAACATTCATCCCTCATTCAATGCCACCAAAAAGATTACCTGGTCATTTATCTCATTGCTGTTTGTCGGATCATGTGCGTAAAATTGGCTACTGCATTCGCCTGCAAAACAGCACTGAATACACGTCAAAAGTAATTAATTAGCTTGTGAAGTGCTTGGTGGCATCACGAGGATGTGTCATACGTAAAGGTCAAAATATTTCTCTCCTTACTCACAGCCATTAGAGAACTTTGCTTACTATTTTAAACATGTTTAAAATGTCATTGCTTCTCCTTAATAATAGTGCTGTAGATGACTGTTACCACTATTCAAACTGTAAGAGCAAACTTGAGGAAAATTATTATTCAGTGTCCTTGATGTGTTTTTCTTTACATTGAAAGCCATAATTTTTTTGTCTTCTCAGTCATCCTAAGCCAGAAGGTTTGGCGTCAGCAAAAACACTGTGTGAAAACTTGCTTCAGACGGTGAGTAGAATCTTGTTAGATCCTACAGTCAGTCTTGTATATGGTTAAATGCATATACTGCAGGGCAGACTGGAATCCATAGTCAGGTTTACTGAGATATGCTGAAGATTAGTTTTATTGCAAGAAAAATAGTTGAGAACCTCTCCGGTAAGTTTGTTGGTGGTTGTATTTTATGCCATTGGTTGGTAATCACCGTGGTAAGTTAAAAGTATTTCAACACTTTCAAATGACAATATGTCTGTGTCATTTTTGTTTAAATGTCAGGGGTGAAGTAGTGTACCCCTAACAGTTATGTTATTGGGTTGGTAATCCAGAGGCCTAGACTAATAATCCAGAGAGTTCAAATCCCACAAGGGCAGTTTGAATTCAGTTTATATTAGATTAAAAAAGAAAATCTGGAATCAGTAAAGTGTGGTGGTCATGAAGCTGTCGACATTGCATCTTACAGATTGTGCACATGTCAGTAGGATAAGCCAAGTGGCCAAGGTGGCGAATCATGGAAGTGATGCTACTTGCATTTTTGAGTGTGGGTGTCGTCACTTAGAAGCTTTGGTTCAATGAAGCCCTATTCCACACAAGGATTTGGTTCTTGTAAGAATCAGCATTTCTTTCTTCCTTCATAATTGCAGCTCATATGTAAATTCCTGTCACATTTGAATTTTCTCAACTTATCTTTCAAAAGATTTTTTTTTTAAGAAATAAAATGTCTCCTGGTTTCAAGCACCTTTCTAAGTATTAGTGGCCCTTCTCTTTTAATATACCTCTATGTTTCCTCTGATTGAAGCATACGGTGGCAATGTGCAATGCTCTCTGCTACCTAACTCCTTGCACTCATTAAAAACTCCCTTGTGGGATGATAAACCTTACTGAAGTAACAAATTGCCACTTAGGATAAGCCAAGAATAAATATGCGTGCTTTACTAGTGCCTTGTGTTGGATCCAGACCTCAACGCCGTTCCTGAGATGCCAACATAGGTATCACTTTCTACTGGTTAGTGTATAAATGTACTTTCTAAAAGGGCACAGAGCCATTCAGAGCAGGTAGATTGCACATTCAGTCCTTAGTAAATATGACAGCCAATCTTAAGTGGCTAGCAGTAAGAATGTTGAGTTGGCCGCAACACAAATGGGCTAAGGAGGAGATAAATCAATTTGGCTTTTCACTTCTGATAGCAATCAATAAACTGTTATGCAGCTGAGTATTTAAGAGAGATGAGAACAAGTTTGGACATGGCTGTGAAGGCCCCACAATCAAGTAGCTCACTGTTGAAGCTCACAAATTAAGAATGACTACTTTGAGAGTTATCGGAAAACTACTACTATCTGTGGAGCTTATTCCCTTGTATGTCATTGCTTTCGGGGTAAAGTGAGAAAGAAGGTTGGAGAAAAAAATATTACACTCTGCAGTCAAATTGGCTCCGAGTACTTTACACAATCCAGTTTCAGGCCAGTTTGATGGTGCTGAGGAGAGATCTAGTAAGGAGTCTTGGAGCATTCATTATTCATCTATTTTGTTTTGATATCCAAGGTGTGGAACAAGCTAGCAATGCCAGACTCTTGCCATGGTAATGAACTGAGTCTAATCAGTTAAGGAGAGTTGGAGAAACTATAAAGAAGCTTGAAGCAATAATACTTGACTGAAACCAGCTAAATTAGTTTTAAATGGGATTTTATAAGTTATATTAAAGTTAATGGAAATAGTGCTACAAACGTTAAATTATTATAAGCTGGATTTGATCATAAACGGGATGCATTCTACAATCTTGCATGTATTCTACAATCTTGCATGTAGAATATGTAAAAAAAAGAAAGATTTAGCAATTATATATAACACCTTTCATGACCTCGGGGCGTCACAAAACACCTTGCAGCGAATGAAATACTTTTTGCTGTGTAGTTAATGGGACATCCATTGGCTACCGGTCCCCCAAAGTCTCAAATTTGAAATTCTCATCTTTGCATTTAAATTCTTTCATGGCCCCATCCATTCCGTTCTCTGACATTCTCCAGTGCTGCAAATCTCTTTCTCCCCTCCCCGAGCTCTGTCCTTCTGACTTATGATTTATTGTGCACCCCTTGCCCCCATCATTGGCAGTTTTGCTTTCGGTCACTTTGGTCTAATGCTCTGGAATTCCTCCTCTAAATTCTTCGTCTTTCTACTTCCCTCTCCTTTAAGATCCTCGTTAAAACCAACCTCTTTGATCAAGTTTGCACGTGCAGGAGGTTCATTCCAAAAATCTCGGCGAACAGGCAGTCACACCCGTCAACCCGGTATAGCGAGTAAGATCAGTCAGAGAGAGATCGGAGACCTCTTCTAATATTTCTGGGGTTTTTTTTGCTTGGCTTCTGTTTTTTTCACTTGCATCTCTGTAAAGTGCCATGGGATGATTTTCTGTGTTAAAGACACTACATAAATGCATGTTGTTGTTTAATATTAATTCATCTTTTCACTGAGTGAATATTGACTTTTAATGAAGGTGTAATTTTCATTTTGAATGTGGTTAACAATGAAATTTTAAATTATGTAAAAACAAGAGGATCCATCGGCAAAATTTCAGTTTGTGTCTCATCTGATATTCACTTTTAAATTACAGTTTACTATAATATTGATTGACTTTTATACTATTTAAATAAAACAGCATCGTATTAACACTTGACATTCCAATAAAATATGATTGTATGTTCAAACACTCCGTAAGCACACAAAAAACACCTGTATTATGACCTGGACCATAGGGTGCCTGGGTTGACTACTTAAGCTGGAAGAAGTTGATGAAGCCACTCTTAATAGATAGGGAATTTTAGAGATGTTGATATAATGCTGCGTTGTGAATGGGTTATACTCTAGCTGGAGGTGTTTGCAATTAACAGTGATGAATGCATGATGTCAGAGGATAAGATGTATGTTCTGATGTTAGAACCAGATATTAGTTTACAAACTGGAATAATTATATAATGCTCACGTTTATGAATATTGTCCTTTTTTTCCTGTTTTTTTTAAGGTATATGCAGAGTATTCTAGATACCAAAGCCAGATTACAACAGGAATGGGCCCACCATCAGGTATTCTTCTGGGGTGGTGTGAACTTTGACACATTAAAACAAAATGGACCTGAAATTGCAGTCGGAGGCTTCCATGTCTTCGGACTCCTGCAGTCTTGGGCCTGCAGGTGTATGCCTGCGCAATGGCCCACGTATCCCAGGGACACAAGAGATTCACAAGCGTCCCTGAGATCACATGGACCGGCCCAACCAATCATAAAGGGGGATTCTCATTTTGCTTATGGGGATTACATTTGCATTAAAAAAACACTCCATAGAACCGAAATAAAAATAAATCACCACATATTTAAAATGAATATCAATTCACTTTAATTAAACATTTAAAACAAAAATTCAATTTTTTGAAAAATACATTTAAAATGTAAACATTTTAGAGGAGCCAAAAATAACCTAAGCTAATTTTAATAATTTTTGAATGTTTAAATCATTTAAAAAAAAAAAAATTATTTAATATTTATTTTCACCCTTATGCTGATAAAAGAAGGCCCTATGCCTGCATAAGGATTTCGTGGGCAGTAGTTGGGCAAAGAGCCCAACTCTCTGCCAACGAATGTCCATTTCCTGCGCATGTGGATGATCTGTCAAGCTGAAACCAGACAGATTGCAAGTTCATAAGAACATAAGAAATAGGAGTAGGCCATTTGGCCTCTCGAGTCTGCTCTGCCATCTGATAAGATCATGGCTGATCTGATCATGGACTCAGCTCCACTTTCCTGTCCGCACCCCATAACCCTTTACTCCCTTATCGCTCAAAAATTTGTCTATCTCCGCCTTAAATATATTTAGTGACCCAGCCTCCACAGCTCTCTGGAGCAGAGAATTCCATAGATTTACAACCCTCAGAGAAGAAATTCCTCCTCATCTCAGTTTTAAATGGGCGGCCCCCTTATCCTGAGACTATGTCCCCTAGTTTTAGTTTCCCCTATGTGGAAATTTCCTCTCTGCATCCTCCTTCTCCAGTCCCCTCATTATCTTACATGTTTCAATAAGATTACCTCTCATTCTTCTGAACTTCAATGTGTATAGGTTCAACCTATCTTCATAAGTCAACCCCCTCATTTCCGGAATCAACCCAGTGAACCTTCTCTGAATGGTCTCCAATGCAAGTATATCCTTCCTTAAATATGGAGATCAAATCTGTACACAGTACTCTGTGTGTCCTCACCAGGACTTCTCTGCTTTTATACACTATCCCCTTTGCAATAAAGGCCAACATTCCATTTGCCTTCCTGATTACTTTCTATACCTGCACATTAACTTTTTGTGTTTCATGCACAAGGACCCCCCAGGTCCCTCTGTGCTGCAGCACTTTGCAATTTTTCTCCATTTAAATTATAATATGCTTTTCTATTTTTTTCTGGCAAAGTGGATAACCTCACATTTTCCCACATTATATGCCATCTGCCAAATTTTTGCCCACTCACTTAGCCTGTCTATATCCCTTTGCAGATTTTTTGTTCCCTCCTCACAATTTGCTTTCCCACCCATATTTGTTTCATCAGCAAACTTGGCTACAATACACTCGATCCCTTTTTCTAAATCATTAAAATAGATTGTAAATAGTTGAGGACCCAGCACCGATCCCCGTGGTACCCCACTGGTCACTGTTTGCCAACCGTTAAATGACCCATTTATCCCGACTCTCTGTTTTCTGTTAGTTAGCCAATCCTCTATCCATGCAAATATATTACCCCTAACCCTGTGAGCTTTTATCTTGTGCAGTAACCTCTTATGTGGCACCTCACCGAATGCCTTCTGGAAATCCAAATACACCACATCCACTGGTTCCCCCTTAACCACCCTGCTCGTTAGATCCTCAAAGAACTCCAGCAAATTTGTCAAATGTGATATCCCTTTCATAAAGCCATTTTCGCGTATGCGCAGCACATGAGGAAACCTGAAACTTGCAGGGCACTTGGGCCCTGTAAAATCTGGGCCTATGTTTTACATGTACTACCACTGTATACAAATTTAAAGGCACTTTGTCTAAATGCACGTAGCATTTGTAACAAAACAGTTGAGTTGATGGCACAAATTGAGACAAATGAGTATGATCTGATGACCATTAGAGAAACGTGGTTGCAAGGTGACCAGGACTGGGAATTAAATATTCAGGGGTATTTGACAATCCGGAAGAACAGACAGAAAGGAAAAGGAGGTGGGGTAGCTCTATTGATAAAGGATGGAATCACTGCAATAGTGAGAAACGATATTGGCTCAAATGATCAGGATGTTGAAACAGTTCGGGTGAAGATAAGGAATAATAAGGGGAAAAAGTCACTGGTGGGCGTAGTCTTATAGGCCCGCTAATAGTAGCAACTCTGTTGGTCGGAGCATAAACCAGGAAATAGTGGGGGCTTGTACAAAAGGGAACAGCAATAATTATGGGTGATTTTAACCTCCGTATTGATTGGACAAATCAAATTGGTCTGGGTAGCCTTGAGGAGGAGTTCATAGAGTGCATAAGGAACGGGTTCCTTGAGCAGTATGTAACGGAACCAACCAGGGAGCAGGCTATCTTGGATCAGGTCTTGTGTAATGAGACAGGATTAATAAACAATCTCCTAGTAAAGGATCCCCTTGGAGTGAGTGATCATAGCATGATTGAGTTTCAAATTAAGATGGAGGGTGAGAAAGTTGGATCGCTAACCAGCGTACTAAGCTTAAATAAAGGAGACTATGAAAGTGTGAGGGCAGAGTTGGGTAAAGTGGACTGGGTAAATAGATTAAAGTGTAAGACGGTTGATGAACAGTGGTGTACATTTTAAGGAGATATTTCACAACCCTCAAGAAAAATATATTCCAGTGTGAGGAGATAAGGGTGTAAGAGGAAAAGAGAGCCATTCATGGTTAACTAAAGAAATAAAGGATGGTATCCAATTAAAAACAAAGGGCATACAAAGTGCCCAAAACAAGTGGAAAGTCAGAAGACTGGGAAGCTTTTAAAAGCCAGCAAAGAATGACAAAAAAAGATTAAGAAAGAGAAGATAGACTATGAAAGTAAACTAGCACAAAATATCAAAACAGATAACAAGGGTTTCTAATAGGTATATAAAAAGGAAAAGAGCGGCTAAAGTAAATGTTGGTCCCTTAAAGAATGGGACCGGGAAATTAGTAATGGGGAACATGGAGATGGCAGAAACTCTGAACAAATATTTTGTATCAGTCTTTACGGTAGAGGACACTAACAATATTCCAACAGTGGATAGTCATGGGGGGGGGGGGGGGGTGGAGGAGGAACTTATCACAATCACTAAGGAGGTGGTACTCAGTAAGATAAAGGGACTAAAGGCAGATAAATCCCTTGGACCCGATGGCTTGCATCCTAGGGTCTTAAGAGAACTAGCGGCAGGGATTGTGGATGCATTGGTTGCAATTTACCAAAATTCCCTGGATGCTGGGGCGGTCCCAGCAGATTGGAAAACTGCAAATGTAACACCCCTATTTAAAAATGGAGGCAGACAAAAAGCAGGAAACTATAGACCAGTTAGCCTAACATCTGTGGTTGGGAAAATGTTGGAGTCCATTATTAAAGAAGCAGTAGCAGGACATTTGGAAAAGCAAAGTTCAGTCAGGCAGAGTCAGCATGGATTTATGAAGGGGAAGTCATGTTTAACAAATTTGTTGGAGCTATTTGAGGATGTAACGAACAGGGTGGATAAAGGGGAACCAGTGGATGTGTTGTATTTGGACTTCCAGAAGGCATTTGACAAGGTGCCACATAAAAGGTTACTGCACAAGATAAAAGTTCACGGGGTTAATATATTAACGTGGATAGAGGATTGGCTAACTAACAGAGAACAGAGAGTCAGTGTAAATGGTTTATTCTCTAGTTGGCAGCCAGTAACTAGTGGGGTGACGCAGGGATAGGTGCTGGAATCCCAACTATTTACAATCTATATTAACGACTTGGAAGAAGGGACTGAGTGTAACGTAGCCAAGTTTGCTGATGGGAGGAAAAGCAATATGTGAGGACACACAAATTCTGCAAAAGGACATAGGCTAAGTGAGTGGGCAAAAAATTGGCAGATGGAGTATAATGTTGGAAAGTGTGAGGTCATACACGTTCCAGAAAAAAATCAAAGAGCAAGTTATTATTTAAATGAAGAAAGATTGCAAAGTGCTGCAGTACAGTGGGACCTGGGGGTACTTGTGCATGAAACACAAAAGGATAGTATGCAGGTACAGCAAGGGATCAGGAAGGCCAATGGAATCTTGGCCTTTATTGCAAAGGAGATGGAGTAAAACCGCAGGGAAGTCTTGCTGCAGCTATACAGGGTATTGGTGAGGCCACACCTGGAATACTGCGTGCAGTTTTGGTTTCCATATTTATGAAAGGATATACTTGCTTTGGAGGCAGTTCAGAGAAGGTTCACTAGGTTGATTCTGGAGCTGAGGGGGTTGACTTATGAGGAAAGGTTGAGTAGGTTGAGCCTCTACTCATTGGAATTCAGAAGAATGAGAGGTGCTCTTATCGAAACGTATAAGATTATGAGGGGGCTTGACAAGGTGGATGCAGAGAGAATGTGTCCATGGTTGGGGGAGACTAGAACTAGAGGGCATGATCTTAGAATAAGAGGCCGCCCATTTAAAACTGAGATGGGGAGAAATTTCTTTTCAGAGGGTTTTAAATCTGTGGAATTCGCTGCCTCATCGAGCAGTGGAAGCTGGGACATTGAATAAATTTAAGACAGAAATGGACAGTTTCTGAAACGATAAGGGGTTATGGGGAGCGGGCAGGGAAGTGGAGCTGAGACAATGATCAGATCAACCATGATCTTATTGAATGGCGGAGCAGGCTCGAGGGACTGTTTAGCCTACTCCTATTCCTATTTCTTATGTTTTTATACAAAGTAAGCATTGGGGGAACATCTAGGTAATAGCGATCACAAAATAATAGGATTTGAGATAGAGAAAGTCATAAGTAAGACAAAGACCAAAGTAATTGTTAATTATGAAGAAAGAGTCTGACTGGATACTGTGAGCTCAAAATAAAGTGTGACCGTAGTCTTTTATTGCAGGTCTCGAGAGTGCCTCTCCAGCCGGTGAGGCCTCCTTAAGTACCTGTGCTCCCAAGGGATTATGGGATCCCTTGGGACTCCAGGGGATGAGCCCTCTGGTGGCTGTACAAGGTAAATACAAGTTTACATATATAACAGTAATAAATTGGGGAAAAAAGCTAATTGAAGGGGATGAGAATGGAACTAGGGAAAATAAACAGGAAACATTTACTGACAAACCAAGAAATAGAACAACAGTGGGAAATATTTAAAACAGTGGTCAGTAGAGTCCAGGAGAAATATATCCCACCAGAAAGCTAATATCCCACTAAAACTAGCCAGTAATAATATACCATGAATAAAGAAATAAGGTAAAAATTTAAACTAAAGAAAAAGGCATACAATAAGTACATAGGCAACAAGGTAGAGGATGACTAAAGGGAATATGAAACGGTTAAGAAAGAAGTAAATACACCAATTAGGAAGGCAAAGAGGAACTACATCATTAGATTATCAATGAATATAAAAAGAAATAGTGAAGTATTCTACAGACACATAATTAACACAAGAAAAATCAGGATAGGGATAGGGCCACTAAGGGATACACACAAACTCAGGTAATGACGGGGAAGTGGCAAGAATATTAAATCATTACTTTGCATCAGTATTTACGAAGGAAACTAGCAGACTTTTACGACACAGAAACAGGCCATTCAACCTAACAGGTATGTGCCGGTGTTTATGCTCCACACGAGCCTCCTCCCACCCACTTCATCTCGGCCTATTAGCATAACAAACTATTCCTTTCTCCCTCATGCGCAAATTGGCATAGGGACAAGCAGATCAGGGAGTTAAATGCATGGCTCATAAGGTGGTGTTGGAGGAAGAGGTTTTGATTCATGGGCCACTGGCACCAGTACTGGGGAAAAATTATGCTGTTCTGTTGGGATGGGCTTCACTGGCTGAGACCAGTGTCCTGGCGAATCAAATAACTAGGGCTGTAGATAGGCCTTTAAATTGTTTTTAAAAGTGGCGAGGGGTCAGGTCAGGGGAAATTTAGTAATCTGAAGAAAAGAGTTAAGCCAATGGAGCAATGTAGCAATTTGAGTAAAGATGAACAATGTAAACAGACGGTAATTGTGCATCAGTGAATAAGGTGAAAGCAGGGAATAATGGTAAACGGTTAAAATTAAAGGCTCTTTATCTGAATGCCTGAAGCATTCGTTACAAGTTAGATGAATTAGTGGCAGAAATAGAGGTAAATGGCTTTGATCTAATAACCATTTCAGAGACGTGGTTGCAAGGCGACCAAGGTAAGGAACTAAATATTCCAGGGTACTTGACGATTAGAAGACTTGTCAGAATAGAAATGGGAGGATGGTAACCCTGATAAAGAATGACATAAGGACAGTAGAAAGGATCTTGGCTCAGAGGATCAGGAAATAGAATCAGTATGGGTGGAGATAAGAAATAATGAGTAGCATAAAATATTGGTAGGAGTGGTTTATAGGCCTCCAAATAGTAGCTATACCATTGGAAAGCATATTAATCAACAAATAATAGGAGCTTGTAACAAAGGTAATACAACAATCATGGGGGACTTTAATAGACTGGGCAAATCAAATTGGCAACGGTAGTCTGGAGGACGAGTACATGGAATGCATTCGAGACAGTTTCCAAGAACAATATTTCAAGGAACCAACCAGGGAACAGGCTACTTTAGATCTTGTATTGTGTAATGAGATGGGCATAGAAACATAAAAAATAGGTGCCGGTGTAGGTGAACCTTCACTGAACTGCCTCCAAAGCAAGTATTTCCTTTCGTAAATATGGAAACCAAAACTGCACGCAGTATTCCAGGTGTGGCCTCACCAATATCTTGCATAATTGTAGAAAGACTTCCCTGCTTTTATACGCCAGCCCCTTTGCAATAAAGGCTAAGATTCCATTGGCCTTCCTGATCACTTGCTGTACCTGCATACTAACCTTTTGTGCTTCATGCACAAGTACCCCCAGGTCCCGCTGAACTGCAGCACTTTGCAATCTTTCTCCATTTAAATAATAACTTGCTCTGATTTTTTTCTGCCAAAGTGCATGAGCTCACACTTTCCTACATTATACTTCATCTGCCAAATTTTTGCCCACTCACTTAGCCTGTCTATGTCCTTTTGCAGATTTTGTGTGTCCTCCTCACACATTGCTTTTCCTCCCATTTTTGTATCGTCAGCAAACTTAGCTACATTACACTCGGTCCCTTCTTCCAAGTCGTTAATATAGATTATAAATAGTTGGGCTCCCAGCACTGATCCCTGCGGCACCCCACTAATTACTGATTGCCAACCTGAGAATGAACCATTTATCCTCACAATGTTTTCTGTTAGCTAGCCAATCATCTATCCCTGCTAATATACTACCCCCAACCCCGTGAACTTTTATCTTGTGCAGTAACCTTTTATGTGGCACCTTGTCACATGCCTTCTGGAAGTCCAAATACACCACATCCACTGGTTCCCCTTTATCTACCCTGTTCGTTATATCCAAGAATTCCAGCAAATTTGTCAAACATGACTTTTCCAAATATCCTGCTACTGCTTCTTTAATAATGGACTTCAACAATTTCCCAACCACAGATGTTAGGCTAACTAGTCTATAGTTTCCTGCTTTTTGTCTGCCTCTTTTTTTAAATAGGGGTGTTACATTTGCACTTTTCCAATCTGCTGGGACCTCCCCAGAATCCAGGGAATGTTGGTAAATTACAACCTATGCAACCACTATCCCTGCTGCTACTTCTAAGACCCTCGGATGCAAGTCATCAGGTCCAGGAGGTTTATCTGCCTTTAGTCCCGTTATCTTACTGAGTAGCACCTCCTTAGTGATTGTGTTAAGTTTCCCCCCCCCCCCCCCCCCCAATAGCCCCTTGACTATCCACTGTTGGGATATTGTTAGTGTCTTCTACCGTAAAGACTGATACAAAATATTTGTTCAGAGTTTTTGCCATCTCCACGTTCCCCATTACTAATTTCCCGGTCTCGTCCTCTAAGGGACTAACATTTACTTTAGCCACTCTTTTCCGTTTTATATACCTATAGAAACTTTTGCTATCTGTTTTTATATTTTGGCAGGTTGTAACTAGTGGAGTGCTATAATTTTATATTTTAGCAGAGAAAGAAGAAATTATAATGCGGAATAAGGAAATGGCAGAGACTTTAAACAAATATTTTGTATCTGTATTCACAGTGGAAGACACTAAAAGCATACTAAAAATAGTGAGGAAGCAAGGGTCTAACCAGAGTGAGGAACTTGAAGTAATTATTATTAGTAAAGAAAAACTAATGGAGAAATTAATGGTGCTAAAAGCCGACAAATCCCCTGGATGTGATGGCCTACATCCTAGAGCTTTAAAAGAGCTGTAACTAGCAGGATGGATAAGGAGTGGAACCAGTGTTCAAAAGACGTTTGATAAGGTGCCACACGAGGTTGTTATACAAGACTATGGTTCATGGGATTGGGGATATTATATTAACATGGATTGAGGATTGGTTAATGGACAGAAAATAGATAGTAGGAATAAACTCAACATATTCAGATTGGCAGATTGTAACTGGTAGAGTGCTGCAGATGCTGAGAGGCTATAAGAACATAGAACATAAGAATTAGGAACAGAAGTAGGCCATCTAGCCCCTCGAGCCTGCTCCACCATTCAAAAAGATCATGGCTGATCTGGCCGTGGACTCAGCTCCACTTACCCACCCGTTCCCCATAACCCTTAATTCCCTTATTGGTTAAAAATCTATCTATCTGTGATTTGAATACATTCAATGAGCTAGCCTCAACTGCTTCCTTGGGCAGAGAATTCCACAGATTCACAACCCTCTGGGAGAAGAAATACTTTCTCAACTCGGTTTTAAATTGGCTCCCCCCATATTTTGAGGCTGTGCCCCCTAGTTCTAGTCTCCCCGACCAGTGGAAACAACCTCTCTGCCTCGATCTTGACTATCCCTTTCATGATTTTAAATGTTTCTATAAGATCACCCCTCATCCTTCTGAACTCCAACGAGTAAAGACCCAGTCTACTCAATCTATCATCGTAAGGTAACCCCCACATCTCCGAAATCAGCCTAGTGAATCGTCTCTGTACCTCCTCCAAAGCTAGTATATCCTTCCTTAAGTAAGGTGACCAAAACTGCACGCAGTACTCCAGGTGCGGCCTCACCAATACCCTGTACAGTTGCAGCAGGACCTCCCTGCTTTTGTACTCCATCCCTCTCGCAATGAAGGCCAACATTCCATTCGCCTTCCTGATTACCTGCTGCACCTGCAAACTAACTTTTTGGGATTCATGCACAAGAATCCCCAGGTCCCTCTGCACCGCAGCATGTTGTAATTTCTCCCCATAATAATATTCCCTTTTACTGTTTTTTTTCCAAGGTTGATGACCTCACATTTTCCGACATTGTATTCCATCTGCCAAACCTTAGCCCATTCGCTGAACCTATCTAAATCTCTTTGCAGCCTCTCTGTGTCCTCTACACAACCCGCTTTCCCACTAATCTTTGTGTCATCTGCAAATTTTGTTACACTACACTCTGTCCCCTCTTCCAGGTCATCTATGTATATTGTAAACAGTTGTGGTCCCAGCACCGATCCCTGTAGCACACCACTAACCACCGATTTCCAACCTGAAAAGGACCCATTTATTCCGACTATGCTTTCTGTTAGCCAGCCAATTCTCGATCCATGCTAATACATTTCCTCTGACTCCGCGTACCTTTATCTTCTGCAGTAACCTTTTGTGTGGCATCTTATCGAATGCCTTTTGGAAATCTAAATACACCACATCCATCGGTACACCTATATCCACCATGCTCGTTATATCCTCAAAGAATTCCAGTATGTTAGTTAAACATGATTTCCCCTTCATGAATCCATGTTGCGTCTGCTTGATTGCACTATTCCTATCTAGATGTCCCGCTATTTCTTCCTTAATGATAGCTTCAAGCATTTTACCCACTACAGATGTTTAACTAACCGGCCTATAGTTACCTGCCTTTTGTCTGCCCCCTTTTTTAAACAGAGGTGTTACATTAGCTGCTTTCCAATCCGCTGGTACCTCTCCAGAGTCCAGAGTATTTTGGTAGATTATAACTAATGCATCTGCTATAACTTCCGCCATCTCTTTTAATACCCTGGGATGCATTTCATCAGGACCAGGGGACTTGTCTACCTTGAGTCCTATTAGCCTGTCCAGCACTACCTCCCTAGTGATTGTCTCAAGGTCCTCCCTTCCCACATTCCGTGACCAGCAATTTTTGGCATGGTTTTTGTGAAGACCGAAGCAAAATAATTGTTTAAGGTCTCGGCCATTTCCACATTTCCCATTACTAAATCCCCCATCTCATCTTCTAAAGGACCAACATTTACTTTAGTCACTCTTTTCCGTTTTATATATCGGTAAAAGCTTTTACTATCTGTTTTTATGTTTTGCGCAAGTTTACCTTTGTAATCTATCTTTCCTTTCTTTATTGCTTTCTTAGTCATTCTTTGCTGTCGTTTAAAATTTTCCCAATCTTCTAGTTTCTCACTAACCTTGGCCACCTTATACGCATTGTTTTTTAATTTGATACTTTCCTTTATTTCCTTGGTTATCCACGGCTGGTTATCTCTTCTCTTACCGCCCTTTTTCACTGGAATATATTTTTGTTGAGCACTATGAAAGAGCTCCTTAAAAGTCCTCCATTGTTCCTCAATTGTGCCACCGTTTAGTCTGTGTTTCCAGTCTACTTTAGCCAACTCTGCCCTCATCCCACTGTAGTCCCCTTTGTTTAAGCATAGTACGCTTGTTTGAGACACTTCTTCCTCACCCTCAATCCCTCGGCTGGAGAGTATAGAACTAGGGCACGTTGGGGGATAAATTGGCCTGTTTTGCACCTCTCGTTAGCGCCTGCGAGGGCGTTAAGAGGTTTCCGTCCTGGTGCGGCAAAATCACCAACACCTGCAAACTTCCCTGGCGGATTTGTGCTGGTGCTAACACTTACCGCCTCGCTCTGTTGCGCACTGTAGTTTGTGATGGCATCCGATGTGCTGTGCCCCATTGCTGCCCCGCGTGTAATATTCGCTTCCGCCCCCTGCAGCATCGCAGGGCGTCAACTACAGCAGCTGCAGGAGGCATTGTCACCTAGTCTGGCCGCTTGGGGAGCGATATTTAAAGACTGTGGTGGTCAGATGGGGCAAAATTTATTTATCTCTCATTTCTGGTGCCTCCTGATTTATTTTGACCCTATGATTGCTCAGCCCTGCACACTCTCAGACTTCTTAGTGCTGCTATTCATGTAGTTCAGGTGCCTGGCCCAACACAGACCGCATGAAGATTCATTCAGCCCATCATTGGCCCTTCCCTTTAAGTGAGGGAAGAAGCCTGTACAGACGGCAGCTCTGCACTGAACATTGCTCAGCGCTCTGCCGATAATGCCCCCTCACTCACTTTTGTGCACTAGGGGAAGTGGTGGCGCTTGATTTAGCGCTCCACTTCCCTCTTGGAGTGCTAAAGCAGAAGTTCCCGGCAGCAGCAAATCTTTTTTGCCTGCCAATACTTTTGTAGTCCCTGAAAAGTTATCGCCTGAAACCGGGCGCTACGCAATTTCTAGCCCATAGTCTCAGGATAAGGGATCAACCATTTAGGACTGAGATGACGTAGAGATGATGATTCCACTTGCAGGCGAGAACAGAACTAGCAGCCATAAATATAAAATAGTCACTATTAAACCCAGTAGGGAATTCAGGAGATACCTCTTTACCCAGACAGTGGTTAGAATGTGGAACTTGCTACCACAAGGAGTAGCTGAGGAGAATAGCATTGTTGCATTTAAGGAGAAGTTAGATAAACACATAAGGAAGAAAGGAATAGAAGGATATATTGATGGGTTCAGATGAGGGGTGTCTAGAGATCCGTGTGGAGCATAACACTGGCATGGACCTGCTCGGCTGAATGGTGTGTTTCTGTGTTAATACTACGAAAGATAGCTGGTGCGCCTCATACTAGAACAGGTAGAGTGCCCCTTACAATTCATGGGATTTCTTTCTTCTGGTGCCTTTCTTTAACATAACATTTGCTATTTAAAAAAAACGCACACATTTTTGGTTAGTAATTTGTGTGGTTTCCAAATCCTCCTTGTATTACAAACTTGGCATTTGATTGAACCACATTACTGGTGTTCCTATTGCTTGTAAGGAATTAAATATTGGAATATAACGGAAGAAAATTGTTTAGAAAAGCAGCCAGTATTCTCAAATTTAATTGTGCTTTATTTGGACTCTATATAGTGACTACAACTACTCTTTATGCTGCCTTACACACAGACTTTATTTATATATTCCATTTTAGTGTAAAATGAATTTTAATGCAGGTCTTTGAATGAAATTGGTAAACCTCTGCTGAACTGTTAATTCATTCATTTAACTGGCTTTGAATAAACAGCAAGTCTGCCATGTTGGCAGATATATAATCTCAACACGGTTAAGTCAACAAAAACAAGAATAATGTTTGATATTGTGTGGCAACATTTAACCGGAAGTTTTCTTTGAAATCCTCTATTTTTCAGTTTACTCCATGGTGACACCATCTCCAGCTATGGGTCCTGCGCAGAATCCTGTCTCTGTTTTACCTCCGGTGATGACATCACAACCATATCCCATTCAGCCTCAGACATCTGTCCCATACACATTTGCGAACACAAATGCACAGTATACCACACAGCAATTCAGGCAGCCTCTTCCAACACCTTACACTGCTGGATTGCCTACAGAGATCTCACAGAACCAAGTAGTGTCAGGGATCATGAATCCTGGATCTCAGAACAACTTTCAAATGCCACAACCAATGCCAGGACCTTGTTACACACCACAGCCTTTGCAACAAACTGGAACAAGTTTGCAGCAGGTAAGAGAATAAAATAAATGAACTGTGTAACATCACTGTCACTATTTCTAATTAAAACGTATTTATTTTAATTGAGTTGCTAAATATGAACATTTGTTAAACAAGATGGGGGTTCCTGCCTCTTGCATCTATTCCTCTTGCCTCTCTTTAAAAGTAATACAGCTGTATTACTTTTAAATCACTTAAGTGTATCAGGCATTTATTCAATTTATTCATTTAATAAAGGAATGCATTTGAAAAAAATAATATTCCACAAAATTCAAATTGCTATTCCACCATTTTGGTTTGCAGTAAAACTTCAGTTTAAGGAGTTTTGAATGGATTATGTTCGGCATGTGTTGAGACATTCCCATCATTGTAGGTGGTAGGTGATTTTGTGGCATCTTGCTTGCTGCCCTGCCTTTTTCATTAGAGGTTTTCAAGGGCCTCCCTGTGGATTGGGTCTAAAATGGTTGTTTCTGTTTGTAAAACCATGTAAAACCAAGATAAATGGATGTTTTTATGAACAAGAGAGAAAAACCTCAAACTCTGAGCTACTGACAGTGGCATAGACAGGAAAGAAGCTTTAGTTAAAACAATTCCGTGACAGATTCTGAAAATGTTTCTGTGAATGATACACAAATGAAGGATTTAAATCTGGGATCTCTTGATAGCTCAGTGTGTAAGGGTAGCGCATTATGTCATACTGAGCTATATGGGCCACAGAGGTCCTTGATTCAATCCCTGGACTATGCTCAGGTAGCAGCCATTAGTTTCAGAGTCCCTTGGGTGGAAAGGAGCTAAAATACATCAGGGTCCTGGACTTAATCAGCCAATGACCCTTGGTTGAAATTGTTTGACATATTGGGTGAGAAAATGGTTGAGCCTGACTCATGTCAGTTGAATTGCCTATAGGCACAACCTGCCTTGACCAATGCAAGAATAGCTATTGAAGGAACAAGAGAGCTGTCATCATTTGTGTATATATACTCTAATATTCTTTAGAAGTGCAAGAGGAAAAAAATTAAACATGTCTTCAAAGGGGTAAGCTTGCTTTATGATTTATTTTAATTTGTTGCTTGGTATGTGATGACACAGGCTATGCAGCATTTATTGCCTGTTCCTACTTAACCCAAGGGCATTACGACTCAACCATAAAGTTATGTTCATGCTTGATAATTTTAGTCTTGTTTATAGAAATATTTGGGTCATTTAGAGAACACTGTTTACACCCTAAGACAAAACCATTGTGATATAAATGATGGAAAAGAATAGTAATCTAATTATTTGCAGCTAATGTATAATATAGAGATGATCGTCCTCCTTGTATTCATGTGTTCTCGTGCAATAGCCTTTATTTAAAAGGCTGCAGGATTCTTCCATCTTTTATAATAAAAACAGAAAATGCTGAAAATAATTAGCATCTGTGGAGAGAGAAGCAGAGTTAAAGTTTCAGGTCGATGACCTTTTGTCAGAACTTCCATCTTTTAATGTCCTAATTAATACTATTTTTTTAGAAAAAAGGAAAACTGCATTTTTCTGCAGGAAGTAAAGGATTTTCATAGAGGTGTAAAATATCTACAGAAGCTAAAATATTCTGATTGGACAGTCTAAGTACTGTGACGGTTATGTAGTTTTATTACTGTACTGTACTTGTAACTTGTTCCATGTTAAAATATTGCAGTAATTCTGCTGAAACTTGTGAGGGATATGGAGATTAATACACAAAGCTTTTACTAATTGTATTCGAAGAGAAAGGGTCGTCAAGGGCAGCGTTCCCGTTAAGCTGTGCAATGGTCTGGAGGTCCCGCGCAGGGCGCTCACTGGCTTTTTTTACATGGGAAAAGCCACGAGTGCGCAAAAATATTAGAGGGAGCAATGGTCAAGGGCAATGTTCCCTTTAAGCTGTGGGCTCTGAAGGTTCCGTGCAGCTGGTGAGCTGGCTTTTAAATAGAAAAATCGCGCATGCACGGAATTTTGAATGGGCCGCACAGGCCAAAATAAATTTAAGTGAATATTGGTCAAGGGTAATGTGGGCCCTTTAAACACAGGTGGGAGTAATATTGCAAATGGAAATAAGGAAATGGCAGACATGTTAAACAATTACTTTGTGTCAGTCTTCACAGTAGAGGAAGAGGATAAATTACCTGACATTCCAGAGAAATTAATCAAGGATTGGAACTCATTAAAGTTAACAAAAGCAAAAAAACAATATTAGAAAAAAATGATTGCACTAAAGATTGATAAATCCCCAGTACCTGATGGTTTGCACCTCAGGGTTTTAAAGAAAGTTGGTGAAGAAATTGCAGATCTTCCAAAGTGCTCTCGCTTTAGATTGAAAAATTGCAAATGTAACTCCATTATGTAAGAAAGGTGAGTGAGAAAAGCCAGGAAGTTATAGACCTGTTAGTCTGACATCTGTTGAGGGGAAGTTATTAGAATCTGTAATTAAGGACAGAGTGACTGAAGAGCTGATTAGAGAGAGCCAACATAGATTTTTAAAAGGTAGGTCATGGCTAATGAACCTAATTGAATTTTTTGAGGAAGTAACTAAAGTAGTTGACAGGAGAATGTTGATGGATATAGTTTATATGGACTTCCAGATAAGGTTCCACATTAAATCTCATCGTATTGAAGGCAAATTATTGACCTGGTTAGGTGATTAGCAGATGGATTTCAACGCAGGTAAGTGTGAAGTCATTGATATTGGACCAAAAAAGGATAGATCGAGTATTATTTAACTGGTGAAAAGCTAGTAACAATGGAGGTCCAATATACACAGATCACTAAAATGTAGTACAAAAGCAAAATACTGTGGATGCTGGAATCTGAAATAAAAACAGAAAATGCTGGAAATCTCAGTGGGTCAGGCAGCATCTGGAGAGAGAAACCAAGTTAACGTTTCAGGTTGATGACCCTTCGTCAGGACTGGCAATAGTTTGAAATGTAACAGATTCTTGGGACGTGTTGAGGCCCAGAAAGGGGGAGGGTGGATGAAAAGAGCAAAAGGGAAGGTCTGTGATCTGTACAAACCGATGGGTTGCACCTCAGTAGCACCGGGACCAATATCCTTGCGGGGAGTTTTGCTAGTGCTGTTGGGGAGAGTTTAAACTAGCTTGGCAGGGGAGTGGGAACCCGAGAACAAATTCAATAGGGAAGTAAAGCTGAAATTGGAAAGCAAGACTGTAGAAAGTGAATCTGTAAGACAGTGGAAAAATGGGTTAGTAAGTAGTAATCAAGGAGGTCTTCCTGTGCTAAATAGTATATACTTCAATGCAAGGAGTAAAGTGAATAAGGTGGATGAGCTGAGAGTACAAGTAGACACTTGGGAGTATGACATGACATTAAAGCCATTACAGAGACATGGCTGAAAGAGGGGTAGGTTTGGTAGCTCAATATTCCTGGTTACAGGATTTTTAGACCGAACAGAGAGGGGGGTAAAAAGGGGTGGGGGGAGGGGGGGGTCGCGGTATTGATTAAATAAACTATTATAGCTGTGAGGTGGGATATGTTGGAAGGATCATCAAATGAGACCATATGGATCGAACTGCAAAATAAAAAAGGGGCGATCACCCTGTTGGGTGTGTATTATAGACCCCCAAACAGTGGGAGGGAGCTAGAAGAGCTAATATATAGGCAAATTTCTGAGTCCAAAAACCATAGGGCAGTAATAGGGGATTTCAACTATCCTAATATTGATTGGGACAAATATAAGGTGAAGGGTATAGAGGGTGTGGAATTCCTAAAATGCATTCAAAACTTTTTTTAGTCCGTATGTAACAAGCCCAACACGGGAGGGGGCGGTTCTGGATTTAGTTTTGGGGAATGAAGCTAGGGAAGGTGGAAGAGGTATCGGTGGGAGAGCACTTGGGTGCCAGTGACTATAATTCAGTCAGATTCAAGGTAGTTATGGAAAAGGACCAGGATAGACCAGAAATAAAAGTCCCAAATTGGGGAAAAGTTAACTTTGCTAAGTTGAGAAGTGATTTGGCCACAGTGGACTGGAAACAGGTACTCGAAGGTAAATCAGTGTCGGAACAGTGGGAGGCATTCAAGGAGGAGATCCAGAGGGCTCAGGCCAAACATGTGCCCTGAAAGAAAAAGGGCGGGAATAACAATTCTAGAGCCCCCTGGATGTCTAGGGACTTACAGGAGAGGATAAAGAAATAAAGGGAAGCTGATGTCATATGCCGAAGGCTAAACACTGTCAAATCTCTGGAGGAATATAGAAAGTTCAGAGGTGAAATTAAAAAGGATATTGGGAATGCTAAGAGAGAGCATGAAAAATTCTTGGCAAGTAAAATCAATAAATATGTTAAGAGCAAAAAGGTAACTAAAGAAAGGGTAGGGCCTATTAGAGACCATGAGGGTAATCTGTGTGTGGAGGCGGAAGATGTGGGTATGGTTCTTAATGAATACTTTTTTCACAAAGGAGAGGGGCGATGCAGATACTGCTATCGAGGAGGAAGGAGTGTGAAATTCTGGATGAAATAAACATAGTGAGAGGAGATATTAAGGGATTTAGCAGCTTTGAAAGTGGATAAGTCCCCAGGCTGTTGAGCAAAGCAAAAGAGGAAATAGCAGAGGCCTTGACCATCATTTTTCAGTCCTCTTTGAATTCAGGCATGGTGCCGGAGGACTGGAGGAATGCTAATGTGGTACCCTTGTTTAAAAAGGGAGAAAAAGATAGGCCGAGTAATTAAAGGCTTGTCAGCCAAACCTCAGTAGTGGGAAAATTATTGGAAAAAGTCCTAAAGGACAGGATAAATCTACATTTAGAAAGGCAAAGATTAATCAGGTACAGTCAGCACAGATTTGTTAAGGGAAGATCTTTTTTGACTAACCTGATTGAATTTTTCGAGGATGTAACCAGGAGGGTCGATGAGGGAAGTGCGTATTATGTAGTATATATGGACTTTAGTAAAGCTTTTGATAAGGTCCCACATGTCAGATTGGTCACGAAGTAAAAGCCCATGGGGTCCAGGGCAAAGTAGCAAGTTGGATCCAAAATTGGCTTAGCGGTAGGAAGCAAAGGGTAATGGTGGTTGGATGTTTTTGTGACTGGAAGGATGTTCCCAGTGGGGTTCCGCAGGGCTCAGTACTGGGTCTCTTGCTTTTTGTGATGTATATCAATGATCTAGATTTGAATATAGGGATATGATTAAGAAGTTTACAGATGACACTAAAATTGGCTGTGTAGTTGATAATGAAGAGGAAAATCATGGCGGATATCAATCTACTGGTCAGGTGGGCAGAACAATGGCAAATGGAATTTAATTCGGAGAAGTGTGAGGTAATGCACTTGGGGAGGGCTAATAAGGAAAATGTATACACATTAAATGGTAGGCCACTTAGAAGTGTAGATGAATAAAGGGACCTTGGAGTGCATGTCCACAGATCCCTGAAAGTAGCAGGCCAGGTGGTTAAGAAGGCATACGGAATGCTTGCCTTTATTGGCCGAGGCATAGAATATGTGTAGTGAGGTTATGCTTAAATTGTATAATACACTGGTTAGGCCACAGCTGGAATACTGCGTGCAGTTCTGGCCGCCGTATTATAGGAAGGACGTGATTGCACTGGAGAGGATGCAGAGGAGATTTACGAGGATGCTGATTGGAATGGAGAATCTTAGCTATGAAGACAGATTGGATAGACTGGGTTTGTTCTTGGAACAGAGGAAGCTGAGGGGAGACCTCATTGAGATATATAACATTTTGAGGGGCCTGGATATAGTGGATAGCAAGGGCCTATTTCCCTTGGCAGGGTCAACGACGAGGGGGCATAGGTTTAAGGTGGCTGGTGGAAGGTATTGAGGGGAAGCATCTTCACGCAGAGGGTTGTGGGGATCTGGAACTTACTGCCTGGAAAGGTGGTAGAGGCAGAATCCCTCACCACATTTATAAGGTGTTTGGATGGGCACTTGAAGTGCAGTAACCTGCAGGGTTACGGACCTAGAGCTGGTAAGTGGGATTAGACTGGATAACCTCTTGTTGGCTGCCGCAGGTACGATGTAAGTACTTCAGGGAATCTAATACGGCCAGCGTGGTCTCCTGGACTAGTTTCAATCACTTGGATGGGTTGGAAAGGAATTTTCCCAGATTTTTTTTTCCCCCAATTGGCCTGGGTTTTTAATATTTTTTTGCCTCTCCCAGGAGATCGCATGGATCCAGGTAGGGTGGAGTGTAAAATGTTGCGATACATGGGGTATTTCAGTTGTGTGGGGCAGACTGGTTGGGCTGGATGCTCTTTACCTGTCCGCCATTGTTCATAGGTTTATATGTAACCTTCAAGGTTGCTGACCGAGGGCCGTGTGGCTCTTTGTTGGCTGGCGCGGTCACGATGGGCCGAAATAGCCTCCTGCTCTGTAAATTTCGATGTTACTATATAGGTTTTTAATTTTTAAACTGCTGACCTGTTTGGCCTGAAGTTGTATCCCAGAATAGAACTTGATGTGCCACTGGTGCAGTCATGGAGACAGATAATAACGATTCGACAGAAGAATCTAGTTTGAGATTTTTTGTTCATTCAAAGTAAAATATTGAGTTTATACAGATTTTAAAATTTGTTCTTGGGATGTGGGCTGTTCTTAAGCTGGACTGCACTTATTGCATATTCATAGTTGCCCTCAGAAAGTAACTGGCAAGGACCTTTGAATTGTAAGCAATTTCTTTTCAACTGAGTGGCTTGCTAGGCCATTTTGGAGGACATTAAAAGTTAGCCATGTAGTTTGGTACTGGGGTAAGCCAGACCAGGTAAGATGGCAGGTTCCCTTTCCTGAACCATTTGGGATTTTACAGGACAACAACTTTTGTGTTAATTTTTTTCTGGTGCCAGTCCATAAATGACCAGACTTCAATGTCCTTGCTTGCCATGGTGGCATCAGAACTCATGGCTTCTCTCCTATGTCTGTAATGTACCTGGATTTATATGAATAGTTATATTCCATATTATTTTAGGGAGTAATTCATATGAAAGGAAGCACTGGCGTGTCAACCCTTATGGAATAGATTGCTTGACAAATCCTAATTTTAAAATATACTCCATTAGTTTATTATTGTATTATTAAGTATTCTGTTGGTTATTCATAGGTCCAACCTATAAACTCCAACCCCATGCCAGTGTCTATGTCCAGCTCAGAGTATCAGTTCCAGGCCACAGGTACTAGTAACCCAATGCCACCTCCTGTGCCACCTTCTCAGCCACAAAAGAGACGTTTCACAGAAGAAAGAGCAGCGAATACACCAGAAGGACTTCTTGGATACCGGGTAGGTATACTATAATGTGTGTGTTTGGAAAAAGCCACTGATCTATTACACCAAATAATTAATTGCATTTAGGATCTGGTAGGTGATGTTCAAAAAGGAGAGCATGATGGTCAATGCATGATACAACTGGACAATCCCCTTTTATTGGAGGTGGTAAGAACAGCCATCCATTTGTGTAATACTGATAGGCACACAGCAGAGAAAATCCTGATGTATGTAGTTGATGAAACTACTACACTAATAAGCTATCAAAAGAATACCAAAGGCTAATAAAACAGTTAACTGCATACTTTTAAAAGGAAAATGGTATAATGTTGAATTTTGGCAAACAAATAATGCTTACTGTGTTGTGCAACTTTAGTAATGATTGTCTGACTGCTAGAATAGATGGCATGGTGATTTTCAGTTGATAGAATAATGTACCAAATATATTTAAATCTGTTACTTCATTAAGGAATGAAACTAAAAGAATAGTCACATTTTGTGTCTTGTACCCGTTTGTTAGCTCTGGACTTGACTATTCCACCACACAACACCTTGATTTTAAAATTCTCATCCTTGTTTTCAAATACCTTGATGGCCTCACCCCTCCCTATCTCTAACCTCCTCCAGCCCCCCAACCCTCTTATCTGCACTCTTCCATTTCTGGCCTCTTGAGCATTCCCGATTTTAATCGCTCCACCATTGGCGGCTGTGCCTTCATCTGCCAAGGCTCGAAGCTCTGGAATTCCCTCTCTGCCTCGCTTTCCTCCTTCAAGACGCTCCTTAAAACCTACTTTGACCAAGCTTTTGGTCATCTGCCCACATATCTCCTCATGTGGCTCGGTGTCAAATTTTGTTTGCTAATGCTCCTGTGAAGCACCTTGGGACGTTTTACTATGTTAAAGGCACTATATAAATACAAATTGTTGGGTAATTATGGTTGGGAGCTGCCTTCTTAAGCTTTAAATTATTCTGTTTAAAAGAGAGAATTTCATATTTACTCTGCTATCAGCACAGTAGGACTCTTACTCCATCTGAGAAAGCATTTTTGTTGTTTTTATTGAGTTCAGTACCTACCCACCAGATATTGAGGTATTACAAAACCAATGAATATTAAAACTCTTAACTTCTCCCAAATCTTACTTTTAATTAAACAAACTCTTATTGAATAATTCGACCTATTTAAACATAGACACTTTCAGTTCTCATATAAGCAAGAACTATTTTTTGAGAACATATCTGCACATAAGCAGGAAGTTCTTATAACATGCTGGTTTTAGTTAGTGACTATTTTGGCAAAACAGATTTTTTTGTACATTATTTTAATGTACAGTTGAAATATCTGATTTATGTACATTTGTGAATGCATTGGAGGATTGAGAAGGTGAGGTAGCTTTATAACTGTGCTGCACTTACTGGTAAAGACCTCCCATATTAAAATAATGCAGATCTATTGAGCTGTAGCACATCATTGTTGCTGAAGCACTCTAGTTTTGCTGCAGACATGGACTGTTTTGTAAGAACATTAAGCAAGGATCAAAAAAGGTAATTCACCCCATCAAGCCCATTTTTAAAAAAAATCATGCACTAACACCTTTGGATTCCACTGAATCCATTTAATTTGAGGCAAAGTTCTGCAAATAGCTCTGTGCCTCACACATAAATTGAGTGAATATTGGAATATCTATTTCGACTTCATCCTTCATTATTCACTATTGCCGTCCTCAGCATGAAATTGTATGGTCTTAGCAATTTACAAGTCACTCTATTCCATAGGGCCTTCAGTCACTCCCCAGCAGTTCTTTATAATCCTTTATTATATTCCCAATTAAATAGATATGCAGCCCATTCATTTTAAAGTGAACTGATATAGTATTAGCTACTTTAGGTGAGAGTCTGTTCTATATATTCATTAATGTGGGAGAAACAAGCATCCTTCTTATTTTGTCCTGCTTTCTTATTTATACTCCTATTCTTCTGTGCTCCAAGTCCAAGTTGAATAACCAGCTTACATCAACCTTATCCATTCCTCTCGAGATCTTAAAAATTGGGATCATCTTCAAACTTGTCAAACCCCCTTTTGAAGTTAGGGGCTCAAAAATGGTCACCAAAAATTTAAAAAGTGACCTTACCACTGAGCTGTGAAAGGTTAGAATAATCTATTTCAACTTGCTTCAGAGATGATTGAACTTAAAACAGCAGTGCTGTAGTACACTAGTGCTCGTGATGAATTGGAAAGCAAAGTAACTAAGGAAAATATTTGATACAAATTGCTTTTCAGTCATTTCAGTTAAAGGATTAACGTGTTGCAATAGATTGATTTAAAATTCAGATAATAGGTTTAGGGTTGGATTGTTGTGAATCAACATTAACTTTAATAGCATTCCTTACATTCTATTCAATTGGAGTTCTGTATCAAGGTATTGCTTAGTTGACAGCAGGGAAGAAAATGCAGCTTTGCAACAGGTGAAATGAATACTCAGGACTTTTAACTTTTTAAATAAATGAAAAACTGGTTGTTACAATTTTTTAAGTATGCCATTAGCTGTTTTGCTTGCTAATTCACTTTCAGTGAACAATGACCATCTAAAGTCAGTAGTAGAGGTCCATGCTGATTCCCTTCTAAGATTCTGTTTGCATTAGAAAAACTAATTTAATATTGGTGTACGTTAGTCATAATCGAATTTGTTTTATGCTTTGTATGCAATCACGCCTGTTGATATCTGTGGCCTTTTTTCTACTCATAGCACGGACCATTTCACTTGACTAATCTAGGTACTAGGAGCAGTCAGGATATGGGATCTGGGTTGAAGATAGCTGCTGATTCCGTCCTATTTGGAAGGGGAAGAGAAAGGTAAATAGTTTTCTGTATCAATTCCAAGGTGGTGTGTGTTTGAGAGATCTTTAACATGACCTATTGGGGCCAATTTTCCTGGGCATAAAGTTCAGGAAAAGGGGCAGGACTCAGTGAATCAGATTGAACATCGCCCAGACACCTTCAGAGCTTTCCTGGGTGGGTGGAGCTGAGCCGGCATCTACAGTAAAATCAGGCCCATTGTTGCCGTGCAAATGAAATAATTAAGGTGTGTTCCTAGCCTCGCATCTCCTTGTTCCAAATGAACACTTGCTGGGTGCCTAGAGAAATAAGACACTGATCTTTCCCTGAACTCTTGCTAACCAGAGGGCCCACACTAAAACATAGTATGTGAGCTAAAACCTTAAAATTCAGCCAAGTTGAAACTACCGCTACCAACCAAAAGATATTTAGGCATAAGCGGGAACTGTTAGGTGCTGATCTCCCTATCAATTTGCAGGTGTAGACCAGAAATGGCCTTCAAATTCACTTTGCTGCCCCTGGCACTGGCATTAGATCATGCCAAAGGGTGGGGCTGTGCCAGGGTTATACATGGCTTGGGACCAGAAGTCCCCCTGAAAGTCTGACATGCAGTTTGGATGGGCTACTCCCAGGATAGGGAAATCTACCCTACATTCTTTGAAGCATATAAATTTGGCTGTCTCCACAGTAAACATGGAGACTTTGAAAATAGCAATTACATAATTCTTACATTGCAGTGACTAGTTTGACAGCAACTAGTCTTATTTTAAAAGCCATTCTTGTGCTGCCAGCAGAAATGGCAGTCTCTCTGGCTTGGCTGAATTTTAAGCTTTTAGCTCGTGTATTATGTTTCAGTATCATAGTATTACATGAATCACTAATATATTACAGTATATCAGAAGCTTTACTACTGGAATATTAAGCCAATATAACAAACAGTAAAAATAAATTTTAAATAAAACGTTAAAATACTTCTGCTTATTTTCTCCCATTCTCCTTTTTGTGTATTTTAACTTTAATTTGGCATTAAGTTCATAAAACTGTACTTAACCAGGTTTTATTTCAATTGTCTGCTACATCTTGGAAGTGCAAGCAATTTTGAAAAGTCTATGTTTTCTACCAGTTACGATGTAAATATTGGTTTGGAATTTGTGATCCATAGCAAAGCGACAAAGCGCTGACTGTGAAGAAAGCTGCCCGCAAAGATCTTGTGATCTCTTAAGCGTAAATTTAAGCTTTCTCAACGTTCAGTTCATTGTAGCGCTGTTTAAAAGCGTATCTCCGGCGTGATGCAGCAGTGACCTTATCCAGCTGTCTTAAGTAGCCAATCACATTGAAGACTTCTCAGACAGCAAACCAGGAAATATAAAGACAGCAAAATAAAGATTGGGACATACACAGGGAGTTATGGTAGAAACTGAAAATCAAACAAACTTTAAAAAAAAATACATATTATTTGAAAAATCTTGTAATTTTCTATTATAATGGACAAATTTGACATCCACAAATATACAATTTTTCAGGGTCAGAATGGTTGTTCAGCAGTCAATATGCTGTTAAAACTCCAGTTAATGGGGTGTTTAACAGCACAATTAGATCAAAAAAGTTTCAGTTTTCATCAGGTCAACTGATTTCACTGACTGCTATCTATGGGGAGTTCCACAGAGCAGCCTATGGCGGAGCAGTGAATGATCAAAACAAACATCATTGGTTTTCTCAGCCTCAGGCTGTTGTGTCTTTAGCTGAAAGTGCCACGCTGTTCTAAAAGTACTGTAGCCCCTTCCAATTTTGATTTTTCTTATCAGCAAGTCATATTTATCTGCTGCTCAAGTTATTTTGAAAGCCCATGCAACATTCTATAATTCAATTTCATTTATTTTTTAAATATTTTATACAGAATAATAAAGTAAACTGTTGCAATTTTTGTTCCATTTCTGCTATTTTACTTCCTTGTGTTGTCTGTACTATCTATCTTTGTCAGATGAAGTAATTCTAATATAAGAACTTCCTGCTAAATGTTGCCACTAATGTACTGTATTTTATATGCACAGAATAGATCTATAATTTTTTGTTTATATGATATTGTACAACTTGCTCTAGTTGTTTGATACGGAAATTAATATGGGATGCAACAATGAAAATGGTTGTATTCCAATTGACAATTCTAGACATATTTTTAAATCTTTAGGAAAGTTCTAAAGATTCTAATATTTTTTGGATAATGACTAGTTAATTTTCATGATATAATGGAACATAGGTTCACACACATTCTGTTTTTGTAAGGGTTTGCTTTTAGAATGTGAAATTAAGTTAACATACAATTATCTTATCTTTTTGCAACAATTGAACCTATTGTGATCAAAATATTTGTAAGCCAGATTATTCTTACTGTGTACCTTGCAGGCAGCTGATGCCCCTGCTGTCCAACCACGGGGATCATGAAATGCCAAAGACCTCGATGCATATGTTACATTCTTTAAACATGCAAGGTGAGGACCCTCCATACTTGAACTAAAAACACAAGTCCCTTGTTCTACTAAATCGGGGTCACACTTGATAATCTATGTCTTGACCTTTTCAGCATTATGCTAGATTAGTGTTCCAAATATATTGGGTATTCGAACAGAACTAGAATAATTTTTCCCTTCTAATTTTCTCCGTCCTTTTGTGAAGGAAGTAACTAAGGTACAGTACCTTGGGTATTCAACATGTGTGACCTCTACATGTGTAAGCTTAGATAGTAATTATTGGCAGGCTAATTGATCATGAAAGCTCGACCCGGTTGTCAAGGCATCCACATTCATTTACATTGATACGTTGTTACCGTGTGATAGTAAGTACAAAGCTTACTGCATTTTTGGCCAAACCTTCACCTCTACCCTGTCCTTCATCCAGCGATGCCGAGGCTACCTGTACATTGTCCTAGCTAAGATTAGGAATTTCAACACAGATCGGTAACTGGGATGTTACTTGCTGAGCTATGAATGGGTGCTATTAGTTTTTAACTTTGCATGATTAGAAATATTTAACTTAAAGGTAAGTTTAACTTGCTTGCTGTTCAGCCATAAGCAAGTGCATAAGCATTCAATACATGATATGACCTGATTCCTATAGCAAGAAGTGAGTACTGTCAAAATACAAAAGTAAAACTGGTATACTAGTTTTCCTATAGTATATCCCTGTATGTACAGCAGACTGTTAAAGGGTACTTTCTGTACAAAGTGCTCCCTTCATTGGTATATGTAGGAAATTATCATTTGTTCATCTAATTCCCATCTATGTGGATCTTAGTGAACCAGATGGGTTTTTATGTCAATCGGTTGTTTCATGGTTATCATTACTTTTTATTCCAGATTTTATTAAATTAACTGAATTAAAATTCCCCGGCTGCCGTGGTAGGATTTGAACTGATGTCTCGGATCATTAGTCCAGGACCCTGGATTACTAGTTCAGGGATTAGTAGCGAACCCATTATATGTTTATATGGGAGCAGGTGCTTCAGACTGGCTCATAGGACTAATGTTCAGAGATATTTTTTTTTAATTCATTCCTGGGATGTTGGTGTTACTGGCAAGGCCAGCACTTATTTCCTATCCCTAATTGCCCTTGCGAAGGTGATGGTGAATCGCTGCAGGTACTCCCATATTGCTGTTAGGGAAGGGGTTCCAGGATTTTGACCCAGTGATGATGAAGGAATGGCAATATTTCGAAGTCAGGATGGTGTGTGCCTGGGAGGCGATCTTGCAGGTGGTGGTGTTCCCATCCGCCTGCTGCCCTTCTTCTAGGAGGTAGAGGTCATGGGTTTGGGAGCTGCTGTCGAAGAAGTGTTGGTGAGTTGCTGCTGTGCATCTTGTAAATGGTACACACTTCAGCTGTTGGTGGATGAGGTGCCAGTCAAGCTGGCTGCTTTGTCCTAGATGGTGTTGGAACTTCTTGAGTTTTATTGGAGCTGCACTCATCCAGGCAAGTAGAGTATTCCATCACATTCCTGATGTGTCTTATAAATGGTGGAAAGGCTTTGGGGAGTCAGGAGGTGAGACACTCGCCACAGAATACCCAGCTCTGACCTGCTCTTGTAGACACGGTATTTATGTGGCTGGTCCAGTTAATTTTCTGGTCGGTGATGGGGGATTCGGCGATGGTAATGACATTGACTATCAAGGGGCGGTGGTTAGACTCTCTTGTTGGCGATAGTAATTGTCTGGCACTGGTGTGGCGTGAATGTCATCCAGGTCTTGCTGCATGTGGGCATGAACTGCTTCATTATCTGAGGAGTTGCGAATGGAACTGAACACTGCAGTCATCAGCGAACATCCCCACTTCTGACCTTGTGATGGAGGGAAGGTTATTGATGAAACAACTGAAGATGGTTGGGCCGAGGACATTGCCCTGAGGAACTCCTGCAGCGATGTGCTGATTGATCTCGAACAACCACGTTCCTTGTGCTAGGTATGACTCCAGCCAGTGGAGAGTTTTCCCCGATTCCCATTGACTTAATTTTACTAGAGTTCCTTGATGCCATACTCTGTCAAATACTGCCTTGATGTTGAGGGCAGTCACTCAACTCACCTGGGATTCAGCTCTTTTGTCCATGTAATGAGGTCTGGAGCAGACTAGTCCTGGCAGAACCCAAACTGAGCATCATTTTGCTGATGAGATAAGATTCAGTGGTTCAACTTCTAAATCTGTCCAGTGTACCAACTTCCGTATAAGCATTTGGAGTCAGTCATGAAGTCAATGAGTACCTTCCATTATCATTGGAATGCCTCCAATACAAAGCAGACATAAAATGGTAGATCCCATGGGAGAGAAAATATGTGACTGCATGTGGTGAAATTGTTTTTGTATGGCAAGTACTCCGCTAGCCTTTCTCTACTAATGAAGTCTCTAAGGCTGACTGGTTCATTTGGTTTTTTTTTTCCCCACTCGCAGTTGTCAGTGATGGAGTAAAGAGTTAATGGGAAAGCAAATGCATCACATTGTTTTCTCTTGAGGCCCAAACTTTGATGCAGCCTCAGCTGGAGGAGCAACTTTAAATACGTTCAGAATTGAACTGACTACACTTTCAGCCGAATATCCGAAGAGCCCTGTGTTTTATTTTTATACATTCTAAAGGAATATTTTCTTTAAAATGCCGTAGATATTTCAGGAAGCTAAAAAGTGATTGAAATTTAGTTACGAGGCAATTTGACGACTAACATGATGTGCTGTTTTTTGAAAATAAGTAGATTGTTTGATTTTTTTAAAAATAAAACACATTTGCAAATGTGATACTTTTACAAAAAGTAATAGATTTAGGAACAGTAGAATAGAGTATGAAAAACAAGTACATTGGCTTTTGGACCGTGCAGATTTAAGAGTCTGAAATGCAGTATTCCAACCCATAAAAGGATGAGGTAGGTTAAACTATGGTATGCAGATTTATTTATTGGACAGGAGGCTATTCGGCCCATTGCATTTGTGCCGGTCGAAAAGAGCTATTCAGCCTAATCCCACTTTCCAGCTCTTGGTCCATATCCTTGCAGGTTATGGCACTTCATCACATTTAAAAAGTGCATGGATATGCACTTGAGGATTTCTGCCTTTACTACCCTTTTCTGCCAATGCATTCCAGACACCCACTGCCCTTGGTGAAAAACGTTCTCCTTAACACCCCTTCAAATCTGTGCCCCCTGGTTATTGACCTCTAAGGGAAATAAGTCCTTCCTAGCCACTCTATGTAGGCCCCTCATAATGTTACACACATCAGTTAAGTCTCCCTCCAGTCTCCGGTTCCAAAGAAAATAACCCCAGCCTATCCATCTTTCTTCATAGCTAAAATTCCACATTTCTGGTAACATCCTCGTAAATCTCTAGCCTATCTAGTGCAATTGCATCTTTCCTGTAATATGGTGACCAGAACTGTACACCGTACTCTAGCTGTAGCCTAACTAGTGCTTTATACAGTTGAAGCATAACCTCCCTGCTCTTATGTTATATACCTCATCTGATAAAGGAAAATATCCCATATGCCGCCTTAACCACCTTTTTATGGGCCCAAATTTCCCCAGGAGTTGCTCCGGTTTTTTTTGGAGGAACTTAAAAATCGCAATTCTCCCCATTTAAGTTGCTCCAGTGTAAGTGAGTTAGTTAGGTTTATTATAATTTTTTTTCCAAAAGGGGGTGTTACTGGCCATTTAAGCAAGTTTAGCCAGCTAAAACTTCAATCTAAGTTAGGCCAGCGTAAATGGCCACTTTTTGTATGTTCTGAAAAACCCTGCGGTGAATTAAGAGATCAGCGCAGGTAGCCTCCAAATGACAGTGCTATGATAGGAATGCTAGTTTTTTTTAAAAATCCCAAGCAGTGAGACTGGACAGGGTGTAGGTACTATCAGCCTGATTAAACTGAGTATATTTTTACTAAAGATAGCTAGATACTAATAAGAACATAAGAATTAGGAACAGGAGTAGGCCATCGAGCCCCTCGAGCCTGCTCCTCCATTCGACAAGATCATGGCTGATCTGGCCGTGGACTCGGCTCCACTTACCCGCCCACTCCCCATAACCCTTAATTCCCTTATTGGTTAAAAATCTATCTATCCGTGATTTGAATACATTCAATGAGCTGGCAGAGAATTCCACAGATTCACAACCCTCTGGGAGAAGAAATTCTTTCTCAATTCGGTTTTAAATTGGCTCCCCCCGTATTTTGAGGCTGTGCCCCCTAGTTCTAGTCTCCCCGACCAGTGGAAACAACCTCTCTGCCTCTATCTTATCTATCCCTTTCATTATTTTAAATGTTTTGATAAGATCACCCCTCATCCTTCTGAACTCCAACGAGTAAAGACCCAGTCTACTCAATCTATCATCATAAGGTAACCCCCTCATCTCCGGAATCAGCCTAGTGAATCGTCTCTGTACCCCCTCCAAAGCTAGTATATCCTTCCTTAAGTAAGGTGACCAAAACTGCACGCAGTACTCCAGGTGCGGTCTCATCAATACCCTGTACAGTTGTAACAGGAGCTCCCTGCTTTTGTACTCCATCCCTCTCGCAATGAAGGCCAACATTCCATTCGCCTTCCTGATTACCTGCTGCACCTGCAAACTAACTTTTTGGGATTCATGCACAAGGTCCCTCTGCACCGCAGCATGTTGTAATTTCTCCCCATTCAAATAATATTTCCTTTTACTGTTTTTTTTTCCCCAAGGTGGATGACCTCACATTTTCCGACATTGTATTCCATCTGCTTAACCTATCTAACTATCTTTGCAGCCTCTCTGTGTCCTCTACACAACCCGCTTTCCCACTAATCTTTGTGTCATCTGCAAATTTTGTTACACTACACTCTGTCCCTCTTCCAGGTCATCTATGTATATTGTAAACAGTTGTGGTCCCAGCACCGATCCCTGTGACACACCACTAACCACCGATTTCCAAACTGAAAAGGACCCATTTATCCCGACTCTGCTTTCTGTTAGCCAGCCAATTCTCTATCCATGCTAATACATTTCCTCTGACTCCGCGTACCTTTTGTGTGGCAACTTATCGAATGCCTTTTGGAAATCTAAATACACCACATCCATTGGTACACCTCTATCCACCATGCTCGTTATATCCTCAAAGAATTCCAGTAAGTTAGTTAAACATGATTTCCCCTTCATGAATCCATGTTGTGTCTGCTTGATTGCACTATTCCTATCTAGATGTCCTGCTATTTCTTCCTTAATGATAGCTTCAAGCATTTTCCCCACTACAGATGTTAAACTAACCAGCCAATAGTTAGCTGCCTTTTGTCTGCCCCCTTTTTTAAACAGAGGCGTTACATTAGCTGGTTTCCAATCCACTGGTACCTCCCCAGAGAATTTTGGTAGATTATAACTTCCGCCATCTCTTTTAATACCCTGGGATGCATTTCATCAGGACCAAGGGACTTGTCTACCTCGAGTCCCATTAGCCTGTCCAGCACTACCTCCCTAGTGATTGTCTCAAGGTCCTCCCTTCCCACATTCCTGTGACCAGCAATTTTTGGCATGGTTTTTGTGTCTTCCACTGTGAAGACCGAAGCAAAATAATTGTTTAAGGTCTCAGCCATTTCCACATTTCCCATTACTAAATCCCCCTTCTCATCTTCTAAAGGACCAACATTTACTTTAGTCACCGTTTTATATATCGGTAAAAGCTTTTACTATCTGTTTTTATGTTTTGCGCAAGTTTACTTTCGAAATCTATCTTTCCTTTCTTTATTGCTTGCTTAGTCATTCTTTGCTGTCGTTTAAAATTTTCCCAATCTTCTAGTTTCCCACTAACCTTGGCCACCTTATACGCATTGGTTTTTAATTTGATACTCTCCTTTATTTCCTTGGTTATCCACGGCTGGTTATCCTTTCTCTTACCGCCCTTTTTCACGAATATATTTTTGTTGAGCACTATGAAAGAGCTCCTTAAAAGTCCTCCACTGTTCCTCAATTGTGCCACCGTTTAGTCTGTGTTTCCAGTCTACTTTAGCTAACTCTGCCCTCATCCCACTGTAGTCCCCTTTGTTTAAGCATAGTATGCTCATTTGAGACACTACTTCCTCACCCTCAATCTGTATTACAAATTCAACCATACTGTGATCACTCATTCAGAGAGGATCTTTTACTCAGAGATTGTTTATTATTCCTGTCTCATTACACAGGACCAGATCTAAGATAGCTTGCTCCCTTGTAGGTTCTGTAACATACTGTTCTAAAACAATCCCGTATGCATTCTATGAATTCCTCCTCTAGGCTATCCCGTGTGATTTGATTTGACCAATCGATATGTAGGTTAAAATCCCCAATGATTACTGCCATTCCTTTTTCACATACCTCCATTATTCCCTTGATTATTGTCTGCCCCACCGTGAAGTTATTATTTGGGGGCCTATAAACTACGCCCACCAGTGACTTATTCCCCTTACTATCTCTAATCTCCCCACAATGATTCAACATTTTGTTCATTAGAGCCAATATCATCTCTCACAACTGCCCTGATATCTTCCTTTATTCACAGAGCTACCCCACCTCCTTTCCCTTCTTGTCTATCCTTCCGAATTGTCAGATACCACTGTATGTTTAATTCCCAGTCTTGGCCACCCTGCAACCACGTTTCTGTAATGGCCACCAAATCATACCCATTTGTAATGATTAGTGCCGTCAACTCATTTATTTTATTTCGAATGCTGCGTGTGTTTAGGTAGAGTGTTTTACTACTAGTTTTTATACCATGATTTTTAGTTTTGACCCCTCCTGCAGCCCCTTTATATTCATACATATTGTCCCTTCCTATCACCTTGTGGTTTACACTTATCCCATTGCTACTCTGCTCTATTGCCTCCTGCCTTTTGCATTCTTTCTTGGGGTCCTGTTCATCTGCACTCTCACCCACTCTAACTAGCTCAGAGCCCTCTCCTGGGTTCCGAATACTCCTCGCATTGAGGCACTGAGCTACTGAGCTTTCAGGCTTGCCTTTTTATTACACTTTGACCCTTTAGAATTTTGCTGTACATTTGCCCTTTTTTGTTTTTTGCCTTGGGTTTCTCTGCCCTCCACTTTTACTCATCTTTCTTTCTCCCTGCATTGGTTCCCATCCCCCTGCCATATTAGTTTAATTCCTCCCCAACATCACTAGCAAACACTTCCCCTAGGACATTGGTTCCGGTCCTGCCCAGGTGCAGACCGTCCGGTTTGTACTGGTCCCACCTCCCCCAGAACCGGTTCCAATGCCCCAGGAATTTGAATCCCTCCCTGCTGCACCACTGCTCAAGCCATGTATTCATCTGCGCTATCCTGCGATTCCTAGCACGTGGCACTGGTAGCAATCCCAAATTACTTTTGAGGTCCTACTTTTTAATTTAGCTCCTAAAATTTGTCTCGCAGGACCTCATCCCTTTTTTTAACCTATATCGTTGGTACCAATGTGCACCAAGACCAACTGGCTGTTCTCCCTCCCTTTTTAGAATGTCCTGCACCCGCTCCAAGACATCCTTGACCCTTTCACCAGGGTGGCAACATACCATCCTGGAGTCTCTGTTGCGGCCGCAGAAACGCCTATCTATTCCCCTTACATTGAATCCCCTATCACAATCGCTCTCCCACTCTTTTTCCTGCCCTCCTGTGCAACAGAGCCAGCCACGGTGCCATGAACTTGGCTGCTGCTGCCCTCCCCTGATGAGTCATCTCCCTCAACAGTACTCAAAGCAGTGTATCTGTTTTGCAGGGGGCCCCTGTACTACCTTCCTTGCACTGCTCTTCCTGCTGGTCTTCCATTCCCTAGCTGGCTGCAGTAAGACCAAGTTGCTACACGTGCTAATCACGTCATTCTCAGTATCGTGGATGCTCCAGAGTAAATTCACTCAGCTCCAATTCCGCAACGCAGACCGTCAGGAGCTGGAAGCGGATACACTTCCCACACAAAGTCGTCGGACACCAGAAGTGTCCGAGTTCCCACATGGTACAGGAGGAGCATATCACATGACCTAGCTCTCCTGCCATGACTTAACCCTTAGATACACTTAATTTGGCGACAACAATGTTAACAGGTTACTTACTGATATAAAAATGAAAAAGAAAAGCTACTCACCAATCACCAGCCAATCACTTACGCCTTTGGCTGTGACGTCACCTTTTGATTCCTTTCTACTTTTTTGCTTTTTCTCCCGGCTGGAGCTGCACAAGCTGGGCCTTTATAGGCCTTATCCCGCCTCCGATCTTCCGCCGCCTCTCGCAGTCGCTGGGCCTTTAGACCTCACCTCGCACCTTGAGCTCTCGCCTCCGATCTCCGAAAGTACTGGAAAATATTTAGATTCTTCACCCCCCCCACCACCAACCTGTCTCTTGCAGCCCTCAGCGCGGGAAGGCAGCAAGCGGCCGGCTTGAGTTCCATTTGCCACTTTTCTGTCCCTTTGGGCAGGGATAGGGTCGCCCAGAGACAGGACGCGCTGGGAGGGCTAGGAGTTGCTGCGTACGCGCGCAGCTGCTGTAGCTCCGCCACAGGCCACAGGCCTGGAACCAACGGGGAGAATACGGAGGTAAGAAATCGCTATCCTTTCTGTGCTACAAGGTCCGCGCAACTCATGGAGGTGCGCCGTTCTAGCAGAGGGTGCAAACGGGCCCTATCTACCTGTCCTGCTACCTGCTACCTTTAGGGATCTATGGGAGTGCATTCCAAGGTCCCTCTGTTCCTCTACACTTTAGTATCCTACCATTTATTGTGCATTCCCTTGCCTGTTAGCCATCCTCAAATACATTACCTCAGACTTTGGATTGAGTTCCATTTGCCACTTTTCTGCCCACCTGCCCAGTCCATTGATATCTTCCTCACTATTAACACGGTCAATTTTTGTATCACCTGCAAACTTCTTGATTATGCCCCCTACGTTGAAGTCTAAATCAGACATATATTCCACAAAAAGCAAGGTACCTAATACCGAGCCCTGCGGAACCCCACTGGAAGCAGCCTTCCAGCCACAAAAACACCCGTCGACCATTACTGTTTGCTTCCTGCCACTAAACCAATTTTGGATCAAACTTGCCATTTTCCCTTTGATCCCAGGGGCTTTTACTTTTCTGACCAACCTGCCATGAGGGGCCTTGTTAAAATCTATGTAGACATCAAATGCACTGCTCTCATTGACCCTCAAAAAAAATTCAATTAAGGTAGTCAGACACAGCCTTCTCTTGCCTGCAAGCCACTCAGTTGGACCAAACCACTACAAAGAATAGCAGTTCAATAAGGTGGCTCACCACCACCTTCAGATGGGCAATAAATTCTGACCTTGCCAGCCAGCGACATCCCAAATCCGTCCTGACTAATCGATGTCTTTCTAAATGATTAATAGTCCCTCAATTTTTAATTTTCCCACCACCGGGGTTAGGCTGACTGGCCTGTAATTATTTGGTGTATCCCTTTCTCCCTCTTTAAACAACAGTACAACATTATCGCCAGAGAGGATTGAAAAATGAGGGAGAGTGCCTCTTCTATTTGCTCTCTCGCTTCTCAACAGCCTGGGATACATTTCATTCGGGCCTGGTGATTTATCTACTTTCAAAGATGTTAAACCCCTTAATACTGCCTCTCTATCCCATCTAATATTTCACACTCTTCCTTTACTATGTCTGCATCGTCCCTCTCTTTTGTGAAGACAGATGCAAATTATTAATTAAGAACCATACCCACATCCTCTGCCTCCACACACTGGTTACTTTTTTGCTCTGAGTTAATATAATTTATTGAATTAAAACATAGCTTAGAGAATCATAATTTCTATCAGTTCTGGCTTCCTATCTTGGTGCTTAACTTCACATTCTAGTTTAAATGAAACGAGTAGTAATTTGAGTGAATCTGACCTATGTTCAGTTAGTATATTGGACAACATTTTCCATTTCAGCATGGAGAAAGGCTGCCTTTATAAGCATGTCTTTTGAGTAACTATTACAGAGCAACACCAATGCTCATAGTCTGGAACGGTTTCGCTGTCACTTTTCTCTGGTTGAAGGAGGAATGTATATACACTTAGTTCCATGTTTGTTTATATATATTATATCCACTAAGTGGTGTAGGAGAGGCATATGCCTTGTCTTTACTTCCTACAAACTCTCAAACCACTGGCAATATTTTCAGCTGAATATCTGAAGCCCTTATTTTGAAAAGTTTCTGTAAAATACTGTAAAACATTTCAAAGCTTTTTCATGTGTTTTGCATACAAAAAAACACTACTTCAGCAGAGAGGTAAACACCTAAACCTATCTCTTCAAATGTACACCACTAGCTGCTAAACTTCAAATTATTACTATTCTATCAGTGAGGTCAGGCAGTCAGTTTGTAAATATCTACCAGTGTTATGCTGAACTACCAGGAGTTTCCCTACATGTTTACAGATAGTCTCTTGCCTCTTCCTCAACCTCCCTCCTCCTGAGGAGCTGAAATATGCATTGAAAGGAATTCAAGCATGCACTGTTGCCTTTGGTGAAAGAATAACTTACAATAAACCCCCTTCAAGTAAGAAAGTATCTGATGCCTTATGTTGACGTCTAACATTCAAGAGATTGATTGCTGTTTTATTTAAACTTAATAAAAATTGCAAGTATCTACACTCGAGCTGATTTATAAATGACATCCCATTTCTTTAAAGATTCCTAGAAATGAGTGTGATTATGCTAGCTGCTACTTTAGAGCCTTTGGTGTAGGTACCTACAATATTTATGCAAATTGCTAGTAAACCATAAAATTACCATAATGAGAAAAAGTATAATGTAGGTCTAATTTGCGAATCTCTGCATTCATTCTGGTGATGAATGACTTATTACAGAATGTGGATAAGCAAAAAAAAGTTAACATCCACTTGCTGGCAATTTTATATCAATATTGTTTATGGCATTTGTGAAGTGTTACCTGTATACACGGCAGTCAGTCTGAAGGGCATTGTTTACTAATAGGAGTATTTTAATATAACTAGGCATAGATATAAGCTAGTGTAAAGTTTTTGTAATTGTGTGGCAATAAACTAGTAATTGAGTGTGCTACAATTTGTGTATATATAGCAATTGATCTGAATTAATTTAATTTTCCCTTTTATGTCTTGTGTTCTCTTACATGTTTCTGATGGGACATCATCACCTGCTGCTGTCAACTTGACATGGTTTTATCTGACATCTTCATTTCTGTACTGTACTAATTTATTTTAATGTTGTCTGTAAACATTTTAAACATTAACAATGTGTTCTCTTTCCCACAAACTAAATAATCTTTTTTTTTTATATTGAATGTTTCTTGGGTGTGTTCGGGGATTCTTTTCTTTTAAATTGTAGGTCATATCTCCTCTCCAAGCCATAAGCGACACAAGACTAGTGATAGCCTAGGTGCCCTGGCCCAGTATGGGGAGGATTCTTCAGATGAGGAAGACGACCGGCATAAGCGAGGCGGGAGATACCGAACTTCTGGAAATGCATCACGCAATATGTATCATCCCTACTTTCAGCATTCTATCCAGCATCATCATCCTCACCACCATCACCACCAGCAGCAGCAACAACATGGTTTATCAAGGTCCCAAAATTCCATGCCCTTCTGGATGGCACCCAATTAATATATTGCTATGTTGTAAATGTATTTTTGTCAATGTTCTCTTCACCATGTGCAGCAAAACTACAATTGTTCAAATGAGCCTGTGTGTGCGCTAGGTGCAGTACTATTACCCACTATGCCAGGACTCCTGGAAGAAACTTTAATGGACCATCATAATCAAATGGCTGACTGCAACAATGGAAGATGGATTTTTACACAGGGTGCAGAAACATGTGAAGAACCATATTATTGACATTTTTACAGAAAACATCAGCTGTAGTAATGAAGAGTAAAGTCACAGATCACCTTCAATTTACAAATTCCAGAAGTGAGGACATAGTGAAAACCCCAGCTTTTCCCACTGGTATTTTGCAGAAGCATGATTCATGCACCAATCTTTTATGTTGTAATAGGCAAGAATTTAGTGTATTAAGTACAGCTGTAAAATAAAAGTGTGTGAAAGAAAGAGGTGTATAGTATATTAAACTTGGAATTATTTTGTAAAGTGTTGAAAACCAGCAACTTTTTTAAAAAATTTGACTTTCAAACATTGTACTAGAAAACAAAATGGAGAATTAATCCATTCCATTACTGATGCCGGGTTATCCCAACCTTTTTTTAATGATTGATTGGTCTAGCAATTCATACTGGGGTAGATTACAACTGTTCCATTCAGATGATACTTTTGTCAGCTACTGGCCAAAGTTAAAATTAACCCTTAAATTACCAGTCGGTCTCCTCTCAGGCAATAGCTTCATTAACAGTTTGGGGCTTCTCCCACTCCACTGCTATAATGTGCATGTAAATAGGATATCTGCTGACATGGGAGATAGCTCAAGGAAATCCACCTCTTAATTCACTTAAACAATGGGAAACCAGGAGCTAAATTAAGATTTTATGTTGGAACTGGGCTTATATTTTAATTAAATGATTTGCACGATGGATCGAGATTGTTATTTGGACAAACATGACAGGGTCTGTTGATTCACTCAGATGGATAGCACATCTATTCAACACACACAATTTTGCTGTCTAGTTAAGAAAGCTATTCTTCACATGATTTCTTCCTCATTATGGAAAGCGTGAATATCTTTCAGCAGCTATACAATACCACCTTGGACATCCTTCCACAGTAGTCCAGTGATTGTAAAAGTTAATGCCAGCTTAAAAACAATGCATATTTGCATTTTATTTTACAATACAAAAAGATTTTATTTTAATCCTTCAGATTATCAATACATACAGAAAAATGAAATATTCAATGGAAGATATCTTTACAAAAGTCAGGTTGTGGAAGAGTCTTCAGTCTGCCCCCTTACACAGTCACCTTTGATCCATGATGTTTTCACCTCTACTGCCTTTTGACTTGTGGTTTGCTGAAGAGTTTCAGAAAATCTCTCTCTAGCTTTGGCCCAATTCTTTTGTTTTTTGGAACTAAACATCTGTACATCTTCAATGGAAAGTGGTGCAGTGGCCCCTAAGCCAGCTTGTGACTGATGAAGTTGAACTTGAATCTGAAAAATAGATACAGGAAAAGTGCAGTGTTTGGGATTTAACAAAGAAATGGCATGTAATGGGTGCAATATTAAGATACATTTTTCTGATTTCCCTTGGAACGGTGCAAAATCAAGCTAAATGTGTTTTGAAATTGTCATTTTAAGGAAAAATGTTTATTGAAGAACAAACAGTTATGTGGTGACTGTTCCCTCAAAAAAAATCTTATTGTAGATTACAATCCTGAAGCGGTTTAACAAGTCTTTTAGAAATATTCATATTTTAGAACTCCTGTAGATTTTGCTTTCTCCCTTTTCAGTTGTGAAGTTGCTGGCAGCCCTCTGGTACCTATAGCCAAGTGGCCATTTTCATTAAGCCTAGTCAGTGGATGTTGCTGGGGTGGAGCACCAAAGTCAAGCCCAATTCTGTCCTCACCTGATGTTCACATTGTTTCTGGTACATCAGTAGAAAACCCAAGACTCTCCTCAGAACTCTAGTGCCACCCACACTGCCACACTGAAATCTGCTAACTCAGTACAGAACATGGAATCTTCCTGATTTATATAACTGCGTATTGCACCAAAAGGTACAATTATCTGCTAAAACATCAGCGAGAGCTTAAAAGATCTTTTTGGTTTGGTAAATGGACGGTTACACTCCCGGTGCTTAAATCATGTTAGCAGGTGGTGTTTAAAAACACATGTACAGTATTTGGGTAACATTACAACTATGATGCAAGTTGATTTTAAAGCATATTAGCCTAGCTAAAAAAAAACCCAGTTATTTCCAATTAAGTTCTCCATTAAAGTGTGAGGAACAATTCATCTGTTTGTTTTTAAGTATCAGTTTGTTTCCTCCCTATTTCTAACAGTTTTCTATGCAGTAAGGCAAGGACAACTTACCGGCTCTTTAATTCCACAGCTCTCTTTGCCAAGTCCTTCTCCTTTCTTCCAGCCCATCTTTTCCAACATCTTTCGCCCTTTGTTGCTGTCACAGATTTCCCTAAGATCAACAAATCTTAATATATTAAAACATTTACTGGTTTAATGATTCCCATTTTGTCATTAGACAGTAATTTTAGTACAAACCTGAAAATGTCAAAAATATATAGCTTCACGAATTATGCACATAATATGTGTAGACATAGATGCATAGAACTGCTAGCAATATTCAGCTGCACAACTTCCTAAGATCCGAATGACAGATGTAGCTACTCTTGACGTCAGAAAATCATTTGTATAGCATCAGAGCCCTAACAAGACCTCTAGTCCGTAGTCATTGAAGGGCCCTGAACTTAAAGAAAGGTAACTTCGATGGTATGAGACGTGAATTGGCTAGGATAGACTGGCGAATGATACTTAAAGGATTGACGGTAGATAGGCAATGGCAGACATTTAAAGATCACATGGATGAACTACAACAATTGTATATCCCTGTCTGGCGTAAAAATAAAACAGGGAAGGTGGCTCAACCGTGGCTAACAAGGGAAATTAGGGATAGTGTTAAATCCAAGGAAGAGGCATATAAATTGGCCAGAAAAAGCAGCAAACCTGATGACTGGGAGAAATTTCAAATTCAGCAGAGGAGGGGGAAACTCGAGTATGAGAGTAAGCTTGCAGGGAACATAAAAACTGACTGCAAAAGCTTCTATATATATGTGAAGAGAAAAAGATTAGTGAAGACAAACGTAGGTCCCTTGCAGTCAGAATCAGGTGAATTCATAATGGGGAACAAAGAAATGGCAGACCAATTGAACAAAAATACTTCGGTTCTGTCTTCACTAAGGAAGACATAAATAACCTGAAAATACTAGGGGACATAGAAAATAGGTGCAGGAGTAGGCCATTCGGCCCTTCTAGCCTGCACCGCCATTCAATGAGTTCATGGCTGAACATGCAACTTCAGTACCCCATTCCTGCTTTCTCACAATACCCCTTGATTCCCCTAGTAGTAAGGACTTCATCTAACTCCTTTTTGAATATATTTAGTGAATTGGCCTCAACAACTTTCTGTGGTAGAGAATTCCACAGGTTCACCACTCTCTGGGTGAAGAAATTCCTCCTCATCTCGGTCCTAAATGGCTTACCCCTTATCCTTAGACTGTGTCCCCTGGTTCTGGACTTCCCCAACATTGGGAACATTCTTCCTGCATCTAACCTATCTAAACCCGTCAGAATTTTAAATGTTTCTATGAGGTCCCCTCTCATTCTTCTGAACTCCAGTGAATACAAGCCCAGTTGATCCAGTCTTTCTTGATAGGTCAGTCCCGCCATCCCGGGAATCAGTCTGGTGAACCTTCGCTGCACTCCCTCAATAGCAAGAATGTCCTTCCTCAGGTTAGGAGACCAAAACTGTACACAATACTCCAGGTGTGGCCTCACCAAGACCCTGTACAATTGTAGCAACACCTCCCTGCCCCTGTACTCAAATCCCCTCGCTATGAAGGCCAACATGCCATTTGCTTTCTTAACCGCCTGCTGTACCTGCATGCCAACCTTCAATGACTGATGTACCATGACATCCAGGTCTCTTTGCACCTCCCCTTTTCCTAATCTGTCACCATTTAGATAATAGCCTGTCTCTCTGTTTTTACCACCAAAGTGGATAACCTCACATTTATCCACATTATACTTCATCTGTCATGCATTTGCCCACTCACCTAACCTATCCAAGTCGCTCTGCAGCCTCATAGCATCCTCCTCGCAGCTCACGCTGCCACCCAACTTAGTGTCATCCGCAAATTTGGAGATACTACATTTAATCCCCTCGTCTAAATCATTAATGTACAGTGTAAACAGCTGGGGCCCCAGCACAGAACCTTGCGGTACCCCACTAGTCACTGCCTGCCATTCTGAAAAGTACCCATTTACTCCTACTCTTTGCTTCCTGTCTGACAACTAGTTCTCAATCCATGTCAGCACACTACCCCCAATCCCATGTGCTTTAACTTTGCACATTAATCTCTTGTGTGGTACCTTGTCGAAAGCCTTCTGAAAGTCCAAATATACCACATCAACTGGTTCTCCCTTGTCCACTCTACTGGAAACATCCTCAAAAAATTCCAGAAGATTTGTCAAGCATGATTTCCCTTTCACAAATCCATGCTGACTTGGACCTATCATGTCACCTCTTTCCAAATGCACTGCTATGACATCCTTAATAATTGATTCCATCATTTTACCCACTACCGATGTCAGGCTGACCGGTCTATAATTCCCTGTTTTCTCTCCCTCCTTTTTTAAAAAGTGGGGTTACATTGGCTACCCTCCACTCCATAGGAACTGATCCAGAGTCAATGGAATGTTGGAAAATGACTGTCAATGCATCCACTATTTCCAAGGCCACCTCCTTAAGTACTCTGGGATGCAGTCCATCAGGCCCTGGGGATTTATCGGCCTTCAATCCCATCAATTTCCCCAACACAATTTCCCGACTAATAAGGATTTCCCTCAGTTCCTCCTCCTTACTAGACCCTCCGACCCCTTTTATATCCGGAAGGTTGTTTGTGTCCTCCTTAGTGAATACCGAACCAAAGTACTTGTTCAATTGGTCCGCCATTTCTTTGTTCCCCGTTATGACTTCCCCTGATTTTGACTGCAGGGGACCTACGTTTGTCTTTACTAACCTTTTTCTCTTTACATATCTATAGAAACTTTTGCAATCCGTCTTAATGTTCCCTGCAAGCTTCTTCTCGTACTCCATTTTCCCTGCCCTAATCAAACCCTTTGTCCTCCTCTGCTGAGTTCTAAATTTCTCCCAGTCCCCGAGAAGGAGGAACTGAGGGAAATCCTTATTGGTCAGGAAATGGCATTGGGGAAATTGATGGGATTGAAGGCCGATAAATCCCCAGGGCCTGATAGTCTGCATCCCAGAGTATTTAAGGAAGTGGCCCTAGAAATAGTAGATGCATTGGTGGTCATTTTCCAACATTCCATGGACTCTGGATCAGTTCCTATGGATTGGAGGGTAGCTAATGTAAACCCCACTTTTTAAAAAGAGAGAGAAAACAGAATTATAGACCAGTTAGCCTGACATCGGCAGTGGGGAAAATGCTGGAATCAATTATTAAAGATGTAATAGCAGCGCATTTGGAAAGCAGTGACAGGATTGGTCCAAGTCAGCATGGATTTATGAAAGGGAAATCATGCTTGACAAATCTAGAATTTTTTGAGGATGTAACTAGTAGAGTGGATAAGGGAGAACCAGTGGATGTGTTTTTGGACTTTCAAAAGGCTTTTGACAAGGTCCCACACAAGAAATTAGCGTGTAAAATTAAGGCACATGGGATTGGGGGTAATGTATTGACGTGGATAAAGAACTGGTTGGCAGACAGGAAGCAAAAAGAGTGGGAATAAACAGGTCCTTTTCAGAATGGCAGGCAGTGACTAGTGGGGTAGCGCAAGGTTCAATGCTGGGACCCCAGCTATTTACAATATACATTAATGATTTAGACGAAGGAATTGAATGTAATATCCCCAAGTTTGCAGATGACACTAAGCTGGGTGGCAGTGTGAGCTGCGAGGAGGGTGCCAAGAGGCTGCAGGGTGACTTGGACAGATTAGGTCAGTGGGCAAATGCATGGCAGATGCAGTATAATGTATAAGTGTGAGGTTATCCACTTTGGTGGCAAAAACAGGAAGGCAGAATATTATCTGAATGGTGACAGATTAGTAAAAGGGGAGATGCAACGAGACCTGGGTGTCATAGTACATCAGTCATTGAAAGCAAGCATGCAAGTACAGCAGGCGGTGAAGAAGGCAAATGGCATATTGGCCTTCATAGCGAGAGGATTTGAGTATAGGAGCAGGGAGGTCTTACTGCAGTTGCACAGGGCCTTGGTGAGACCACACCTCGAGTATTGTATGCAGTTTTGGTCTCCTAATCTGAGGAAGGACATTCTTGCTATTGAGGGAGTGCAGCGAAGGTTCACCAGACTGATTCCCGGGATGGCAGGATTGACATATGAAGACTGGGTCTACTAGGCTCAAGTTCACTGGAATTCAGAAGAATGAGAGGGGATCTCATAGAAGCATAAAATTCTGACGGGATTGGGCAGGTTAGATGCAGGAAGAATGTTCCCAATGTTGGGGTAGTCCAGAACCAGGGGTCACAGTCTAAGGATAAGAGGTAAGCCATATCGGACCGAGATGAGGAGAAACTTTTTCACCCAGAGAATTGTGAACCTGCGGAATTCTCTACCACAGAAAGTTATTGAGTCCAGTTCGTTGGATATATTCAAAAGGGAGTTAGATGTGGCCCTTATGGCTAAAGGGATCAGGGAATATGGGGAGAAGACAGGAATCGGGTACTGAAGTTGCATGATCAGCCATGATCATATTGAATGGTGATGCAGGCACGAAGGGCTGAATGGCCTGCTCCTGCACCTATTTTCTATGTTTCTATATCTGACATGTAGGAAGATACTAAAATTATTGAGGCCAATCATACAGACCCAGGATATTAACACAGGAGATCCTCAGCCCAATCATCTTAAGCGGCTTCATCAGTGACCTTTCCTCTATCTTGTTCACCAACAATTCCATGGTGTTTGACTCCATTCATGGCTCCTGATAATAAAGGGCATACAGTAGCAATTGGGGCAACATCAAAGTTTGGGCTGATATAGGGTAGATAATAACCAATTCCTGTGACCCTGAACAGCACTAGCATGGCTGGTTACCCCACCATTAACATATTAGCTGGACCTGCCATATCAACACCGTGGCTACAAGAGCAGGGCAGAGGCTGGGTACTCATGATAAATGGCTCACCTGATCCACCATCTGCAAGACTCAAATCAGAAGTGTGATAGAATACTCACCCCTTGCCTCAATGGTTACAGCCAAAACAACAAAGCTCAACATTATCCAGGACAAAGAAGTCTGATCAGTGCCCTGCCACCACTGGGGTACTGGCTGCAATATGTGCAATCTACAGGATGCACTCCAGCAACTCTCAAAGTACCTCCTGCCTCTGTGATTTCTTAATGCCAAGAAGGAAAATAGCAGCGGGTGGAAGTAAAAAAAAAAAATCCCATGGCACTATTTGAAGACAATGAGGGCGATTTCCAGTCTCCTGGCCAACAGTTATCTTTCAACCAACATCATTGAAACAGATTATCTGGTCATTATCTCATTGCTGTTTATGGGACCTTGCTGTGTGCGCATTGGCTGCCATATTTCTCTACATTACAACAATGACTACACTTTAAAACGACTTAATTTGCTGTAAAACACTTTGTGACATCCTAAGATCGTGAAAGGCACTATATAAATGCAAGTTTTTTCTTACTATGAGACGATGGTGTGTGTTTCTATAGAAAGGATAAACTAGATGGGTTAAATCTCATTCAATCTTACATTTGTGACCACTGTCAACAAATGAAGAGATCTGCCTTTGGTAGTCCTCATTCTCTGAAAGAAATCCACATATAAAGTTGCCTTCCAGCCAACAACTCATTTCTGTTTCAGGCACTGCATGGCGCAAAAGTTGCCCAATTATTTATTGTAGATGATTCTGTACTCTTGTAATTTTTTGGGTTCTCAATGCTGATACCTCCAAACAAAAAACTAAAAGGATAATCCAGAATTATAATAAATGACACAATTGTGAAAGGCCATCTGACTAAATAGGGTGTGAATTTCTTAAAGGGATATTACCCTTAGTGACCTTTTTCCAATGGGATGATGACAATATTCTATTTGAAGCTTGATCTTTCTATGAAAGGTCAAAGATCATTCTTGATGGACAATTTTATATTCTGTACTACAACTGAGTAAGTATTCACTATGTAATTTCTAAAGTTTCCAACTATTTTCAGTAGATTCAAAACGGTGTTCATTTTTGTACTTACACGTTGACTGAAGCTGGCGCATCATCTCTTCTGTAGATGCCATCGCTGCCAACCACTTGTCTGCGTTTCGCAGCTCGATCCTTATACATTGAGTTCTTTAATGCTTCATCTCCTTCATATGCACTATTCTAAATAAAAGATGGCAAATAGTTTTGCTAACTGCTTGAAAAGTTAAGACAAATATAACAGATTCTATATTGCGTTTGCAGTTAAGTGTAAACACCCAGAATATTTTAAACTAAACTGACAGAACTAAATCTGTATCTTTAACAGTATTTTCAATTGTGAACTGGTCGGCCAGTTTTGACTTACTTCATAGGGTTTATTTTAAACCAGTTGGTCTCCCAGGAAGTTCAAAGCAAGGTAACTATTCAGGCTAAGCAAGATTAGTGGGCAAGGAGATAACTGAGCCAATGGAGAGGTCAAAGGAGATAATGGGAGAGGAGGAGAGGGAAGGGCAAGAGGAGATGGGAGACACAGGATGGTAGAGGGTGAGGGCAGAGAGTAGGGGTTTAAAGGATAGAGGGAGAAAGGAGGACAAGGAAGAAGATAGGGTGAGGGGAAGAGCTTTGTGGGAGGGGGAGGCACAGTAAATGGGAGCTGGAAGTTACAAAAGGGATATAGACAGATTAAGTGAGTGGACAAAACTGGCAGCTGGACCTCAATATGGGGAAGTGTGAGGTCATCTACTTCAGATCCAAGAAAGACAAATCAGAAGATTTTCGTAATGGAGAGAGACTAGGAATTGTGGAGGAGCAAAATGTACACAAATCATTAAAAGCTAGTGCATAGGTGCAAAAGGTCATCAAAAAGGAAATTGAAATGTTGGCTTTATCTCAGGAGGGCTGGAAAACAAAGGGGAGGAAGTTATGCTTCAGTTGTTCCGAGCCTTGTTCAGATCCCATCTGGAGTACTGTGGTCAGTTTTGGGGACCGACACCTCGGGTAGGATTAAATGACCTTGGAGGGTGTACAGCTCAGACGAGAGAGGAGAAAGTGCAGAATGCGCTGGCTCAATGAAGGTGGCGAACAGCTGCACATGGGTGAGAAAGGCTGGACAGGACAGTAATACTAAGTAAAAAAAATCAAGTAGGCTCACAAACTTTGTAATCTCTAACTTCACAGGTGGTGGTTTCCAGAGTCAATACTGTGGGGCTGTCCATTGAACTCAATTAGTCACATAACATTGGGCCCAAGTTTCCACACGATTTGCACCTGATTTTTAGGAGCAACTGGAGGAGAACGGACTATCTTAGAAATCGCAATTCTCCACATTTTTTTTTCTGCAGTTCACGGCAGGTAGAACAGTTCCACTTTGGAACAGAATTTTTTCTTCAAAAGGGGGCGTGTCCGGCCACTGACGCCTGATTTCAAAGTTTCCACAGTGAAACCGTACTCCAAACTAACTTAGAATGAAGTGAAGATTTTTGTAGAACTGAAAAAACCTGTTCTACACATTAAAAAAATCAGGCGCAGGTTACAAATTAGGCGTCCAGAATGAGGTGGGGGGGAAGGTAAATCATTAAATTCTATAATAAATCCTTATTTATACTTCTACAAATAAATCCAATCTGAATAAACATTTATAAGCAAAGAAAAGATTAAATAAACCATGTTCCTACCTGTGTGAAAGGCAGCGGTTTGCCGTTGGGACCGAAGGCTGAACGGGCCGGCCCGAGACTTCGGGCAGGGCCCGTCCCCAGCACCAGATTTACAGGTAGGTGGCGTTGGGTCGGGTCGGCGGAGGGAGGGAGGGGGGAGAGGTCGGGTCGGGGAGGGGGGGAAGAGGTCGGGGAGGGGGAGAGGTCGGGTCGGGGAGGGGGAGGTCGGGTCGGATCCAGTCCGGGAGCGGCAGTCGGGTCGGGTCGGGTCCAGTCCGGGGGGGGGGGGAAGAGTGGGAGCGGCAAACGGGTCGGGTCCAGTCGGGGGAAGCGGGAGTGGCAGTCGGGTCGGGTCGGGTCCAGTCGGGGAGAAGCGGGAGCGGCAGTCGGGTCGGGGGGGGGGGGGGGGGGAGAAGCGGGAGCGGGGGTCGGGTCAGGTCCAGTCCGGGGGGGGGGGGGGGAAGCGGGAGCGGCAATCGGGTCGGGTCGGGTCCAGTCGGGGGGGGTGGGGGAGGAGAGCGGGAGCGGGAGCGGCGGGTCCAGTCGGGGAGCGGCGGTCAGGTCGGGTCCAGTCGGGGGGGGGGGGGGGAAAGCGGGAGCGGGAGCGGCGGGTCCAGTCGGGGGGAAGCGGGAGCGGCGATCGGGTCGGGTCCAGTCGGGCGGGTGGGGGGGAGTGGGAGCAGGAGCGGCGGTCGGGTCGGGTCCAGTCGGGCGGGAAGCGGGAGTGGGGGGGTCGGGTCAGGTCCAGTCAGGGGGGGAGCGGGAGCGGCGGTCGGGTCGGGTCCAGTCGGGGGGGGAGCGGGAGCGGCGGTCGGGTCGGGTCCAGTCGGGGGGGGAGCGGGAGCGGCGGTCAGGTCGGGTGCAGTCGGGGGGGGGGGGGGGGAGAGCGGGAGCGGCGGGTCCAGTCGGGGAGCAGCGGTCAGGTCGGGTCCAGTCGGGGGGGGGGGGGTGGGAGCAGGAGCGGGAGCGGCGGGTCCAGTCGGGGGGAAGCGGGAGTGGGGGGGTCGGGTCGGGTCCAGTCGGGGGGGGAGCGGGAGCGGCGGTCGGGTCGAGTCCAGTCGGGGGGAAGCGGGAGCGGCAGTCAGGTCGGGTCGGGTCCAGTCGGGGGGAAGCGGGAGCGGCAGTCAGGTCGGGTCGGGTCCAGTCGGGGGGGAGCGGGAGCGGCGGTCGGGTTGGGTCGGGTCGGGTCCAGTCGGGGGGGAAGCGTGAGTCGGGTCGGGTCGGGTCCAGTCGGGGGGGGAGCGGGAGCGGCAGTCAGGTTGGGTCGGGTCCAGTCGGGGGGGAAGCGTGAGTCGGGTCGGGTCGGGTCCAGTCGGGGGGGGAGCGGGAGCGGCGGTCGGGTCGGGTCGGGTCCAGTCGGGGGGGGAGCGGGAGCGGCGGTCGGGTCGGGTCCAGTCGAGGGGAAGTGTGAGTCGGGTCGGGTCCAGTCGGGGGGAAGCGGGAGCGGCGGTCGGGTCGGGTCGGGTCCAGTCGGGGGGGAAGCGTGAGTCGGGTCGGGTCCAGTCGGGGGGAAGCGTGAGTCGGGTCGGGTCCAGTCGGGGGGAAGCGGGAGCGGCGGTCGGGTCGGGTCCAGTCGGGGGGAAGCGGGAGCGGCGGTCGGGTCGGGTCCAGTCGGGGGGAAGCGGGAGCGGGGGTCGGGTCGGGTCCAGTCGGGGGGAAGCGGGAGCGGCGGCCGGGTCGGGTCCAGTCGGGGGGAAGCGGGAGCGGCGGTCGGGTCGGGTCCAGTCGGGGGGAAGCGGGAGCGGCGGTCGGGTCGGGTCCAGTCGGGGGGAAGCGGGAGCGGCAGTCAGGTCGGGTCGGGTCCAGTCGGGGGGAGCGTGAGTCGGGTAGGGTCCAGTCGGGGGGGAGCGGGAGCGGCAGTCGGGTCGGGTCCAGTCGAGGGGAAGTGTGAGTCGGGTCGGGTCCAGTCGGGGGGGGAGCGGGAGCGGCAGTCGGGTCGGGTCCAGTCGAGGGGAAGTGTGAGTCGGGTCGGGTCCTGTCGGGGGGGGAGCGGGAGCGGCAGTCAGGTCGGGTCGGGTCCAGTCGAGGGGAAGTGTGAGTCGGGTCGGGTCCAGTCGGGGGGAAGTGTGAGTCGGGTCGGGTCCAGTCGGGGGGAAGTGTGAGTCGGGTAGGGTCCTGTCGGGGGGGGAGCGGGAGCGGCAGTCAGGTCGGGTCGGGTCCAGTCGAGGGGAAGTGTGAGTCGGGTCGGGTCCAGTCGGGGGGAAGTGTGAGTCGGGTCGGGTCCAGTCGGGGGGAAGTGTGAGTCGGGTAGGGTCCAGTCGGGGGGGAGCGGGAGCGGCAGTCGGGTCCGGTCCGGGGGGGTGGGGGGAGCGGGTGTCGGGTCTGGTCCGGGGGGGGGGGGGGGGGGTGGGAAGCGGGAGTCGAGTCGGGTCGGGAGGAAGCAGAAGCTGGGCGTGGGAGGAGCCTTATTCACGCAGCCCCAGTGAGGCCATTCGGCCAGGGCTAGGGGCTGTGTGCTTCGGGCCCCTCCCACACAGTTCTGCGCCTGGAGCCAGTGCACTTGCGTGCCCACTGTAGCGCGCATGTGCAGAGGTCCCGGCACTGTTTTCAGCGCAGGGACCTGGCTCCGCCCCCTACAGCTCCTGCTGCCCTGCGCTGAGGGCCAGAGGACCTGCAGGGAGGTGGAGAATACGGAGGTTTTTTTTAGGCGCACTTTGTGGCGCGAAAAATGGGCGTCCAGGTCGGGACTGCGCCGTTCTAGCCGCGTGTGGAAACTTGGGCCCATTATATTTAAAGCACAACCTCTGGACGCAGTACCTTTGGAATCTTGAGACCACTCACTATTTTTAAATAGGTATAATTTTACACTATACATTTATAAAAAATGACCAATACATTAATATCTAGTTCTTTTCAATGTTTGGAAGACTTACTATGTGACTGCAGTATTGGCACATTTTTACAACTGAGCTGATGGAAACAATTTAGCAAGAACGCACCTGCAACCCGTACTTGACCTGAATCTGTTTCAACTCTTGACGGCGTAACTTATCTTTCTCCTGCTTGCTCAGCACTGGAATAGCTAAATAAAACCAAAAAATTGAACCAAATTTAAAAAGAAATAAGGATTTGGACACTACAAGCCTGCAAGTAAGAATAATTAGTTTCTGGACCAAGACTGCTGCAATCTGTCAGAATTAAACTATCGTGCATTACAATGCTTATCATAAGTAATTTAAGCTTGTGCTGATTATTTTAACACCAAGGTTGCGAACAGCCTGGTTCAGCCTCAGACAGAAGTTGGATAGAGGGATGGAGTCAGTGGCAAGGGAACGGATTTTGTGGCGTGGGCTCAAAACAATGGCTTTGGTCTTCCCAATATTTAATTGGAGAAAATTTCTGCTCATCCAGAACTGGATGTCTGACAAGTTAGAGACCGTGGAGGGATCGAGAGAAGTGGTAGTGAGGTACAGCTGGGTGTCATCAGCATACAAGTGGAAACTGACTCTGTGTTTTCGGATGATGTCGCCAAGGGGCAACATGTAGATGAGAAATAGGAGGGGGCCAAGGGTAGATCCTTGGGGGACACCAGAGGCAACAATGCGGGGTGGGAAGAGAAGCCTTTGAAGGTGATTCTTTGGCTACGATTAGATAGATAAGAAAGGAACCAGGCGAGTGCAGTCCCACCCAGCTGAATGACGGCGAAGAGGCGTTGGAGAAGGATAGAGTGGTCAACCATGTCGAAGGCTGCAGACAAGTCAAGGAGGACGAGAAGGGATAGTTTGCCTTTGTCAGTCACAAAGGATGTCACTTGTGACTTTGAGGAGAGCCGTTTCGGTACTGTGGCATGGGCAGAAACCGTATAGGAGAGATTGCGGAAAAATAAGCCTACAAATATATTTTGACCTGTACCTTGATCTTCCACCATTAGTCATTTTAACTTGTACGAATAATAAAGTTTACTCCACTAGTAATTTTAATCTGTATCAATAATTTAAACCTCCACCATCAATAATTTAACTTTGTAAATTTGTACCATCAGTAATTTAAGCCTACACTAGTAGTAATTTTGACTAGTACCATCACTAGTTTAAGCCTGCACTACGTGTAATTTTAACCTGTACTATCAACCATTCATCATCAGTAATACATAAAGAAGCATAGAAGTTACAACATGGAAATAGGCCATTTGTAAATTGTAATAGGTCAGTTTAGTAAATGCCGGAGGATAAACACCGACACAGACAAGTAGTCGTCGAGGTGAGAAGCATAGATGCATTTAAGGGGAAGCTAGGAAAACATTGAGGGATAAAGGAATAGAAGAATATGTTGATGGGGTTAGATGAAGAAAGATGGGAGGAAGTAAGGAGCATAAATGGCAGTTTCTGTGCTGTAAATACTTTTGTCACTTGAATGCTGACAGTTTTTAAGCTCAACCATTAATCCTGAAAATGAATACTACAGCCTCACAACTGTGTAAAAGCTTCTCCTGCACTTTGCTCTAAATCTCTTACATATAGTCTTGCATCTATCCCCCCTCGATCTTGACCATTCAACAGGAAAGTCATTTTAACCTGTCCCATAAATAATTTTGGTTTCCACCATCAGTAATTTTAACCTAGAGCATCAATATTTTTTATCTGCACCATTAGTAACTTCATCTTGTACCAGTTTGGAGTGGAGTAGCAAAATCCAGGCAAAATTGCACTGGGCCTTCCTCCCTCCAATTGTTTTGACTAAGAATCTTATAATGACTTCCAAGGTAAGACATCTCTTAACTAAATTATGTCCAAATACACAACAGATAATCATGCATAACATCACAGGTAGCATTATGCAATAATTGTAACTGGGGAAGCCCATTAACCATGACCTGATCCATAGATAGAGAACCCTTATTCTATGAAGTTATCTTCCATATACCAAGAAATACCGTAAGTAACACAAAGGTTGCAATCCACTTTTTCATTTCCCTTCAAATGCTGCAGATAATTTTCCCAAAGTAGTATGACTCAAGGAAAGAGGAACTATTTGTGTATGTGTCAAAATCAAAGGCCAGAACAACTCTGTCCAAACAGTGATATTTTGAGGCAGTATGACAAATTTTCCATTGGGAGGGGAGTCTGCAGTTTAGCAGCAAAGTATTGTTCTGTGGTTGTGTTCAAAGAATGCAGGATGTATCGATTCACAACCAGGGAGATGGTCATGAGGAGACACTGCAGGAGCTATAAAGCACAGCCAAGGAAACAGTTTGTGACCATTAAAGTCACTTAACTGTCCACCCTGAATATTTACTGCTTCTACCTTCCAACAGAGGCAAGGTAGGTTCAGAAATTCTTCAGTGAGGATGCAGAGGATATTTGAGGTATGGGCCCGGTGTGGAAGCCCGAAAGAGAAAGGCAGCAGAGTGGAGGCTCGCTGTCGGAACAGTGACATTTGGGCAGGCAGCAGGTTACATTATCATGCTGCAGTGAGGAAAGAAGTTTTAATATAAACAATGAAACTTTCAATTAGCTTACTCTAAAGAATATTTATAATTCACCTTTCATACTTTGAGACTCTGTGCTAAAGGTAAACATGTTCCTGAACTGCCACCCACTGGCTTTGTTATGCAACTGCATGCTTACATGCATGCCAACTCTCAGGGCCAAAATACAGTACCAGAGGGGTCTGCAGCTAATGTTGCTTGCAATGTTCCCTGTAACCTGCGCTTTGTTCTGAGTGGCCTGTTTCTTTTAGTGCATGGACCCTTTAAATTTCTGCACATGATCGGTATTTACAATGGAGAATCCGGTGAGCAGCTTGCGCAGGACCTTTCCCCCATTACAGGTACTGCACGGCAGTGGTTAGAGGGAAAATTGGTTATGTGATAGGTCTCTTAACAATACTAATTCCAATTGCAGTACCACTTACAGGTACAAGAGTTACTACAGGTAAATACTGACACTTTTGTAATGGATTTTGGAAAACAGGCAATAACACATCAGGGAGAGATGTGTGGAGATGACATCATAAACCATTAGTCTGAGCAGTCCGTCAATCTCACTTCAACCCTGTTGATGTGTCACTACCTTTGAACCCATTTCACAACGTGTGATTCTTTATAATGTATGCAACAGGAGGATTTCTTACATTTTTGGCAGTGGGGTGTAATCATGGTAGACTGATGTTACATCCCTGTGATTGTATTGTGTGGTATGACAAAATAGCGTGGGGGCCCCGAACTGCGTGAGAACACCAGTGGCAGGTCGGAGCCATAAAAGGAGCTGCATGGAGACCTCGGGAGCAGCGTGGAGGCATACTACTTCAGAGAGCAGCGCGAGCTGGTGCAGGAGGGTGACGGCAGCGAAGAGTGACGTCATCAGGGTCCAGGTTGGTGATTGGAGCGTGAGCAGATACAGCAGGGAGCGGTGAGATCGGGAATTTAGAGGGATGTGATCAGGGCCCAGGAGAGGCGTGAGTTCGGGGCCAGGGGGCAGCACGGGCCAGCCCACACTGCAATGTGCGCGCTAGGTCCGTGCAGCAGAGCTGGTCTCCAGTCGTCTTGGATAATCTTTGCCACTGGACCAAGACCCAGCTCTGTCAAGCCAGTGTGGTGGCTGGTGTGCAACAGTCACCACACGTTAAAAAATCCACGCACAGGCATCTTCCACCCTTCAGGATGTAGTTCGGGATCTGGAATATCAGTGAAACACCTGTGAACTTATCCTTTTTTGGCGTGGAAGCAAGTCACCCTCGTTTCGAGGGACTGCCTATGATGATGACGACAAAACGACACCATTTAATGTGAAAATCAGTTTTACTGGGAAATTTCATACCTTCAATATAATAAAAGCTTTTCCTAGGCATGTTTACTCCGAGCAGATTTTGAATCACAATTTGATTTTACATATATGGGAAACTATCACTATTCCCTACACCTTTCAGCAATATACCTCCTGGTCTCCCTAAGCTACACACAAACAGTGACTGACTAATCTGGTTTTAAGGTATTTGTTAATACAGGTGCAGCGCCCTGAATCCGGAACCCTTGGGACCGAGGACGATCCGGATTTTGCGTTTTGCCGGATTTTGGAATGTCTTTCTGACGCCACGAATCCAGAAACACCCGAGCCCAGGTTCGGGTATTTCCGGATTTCAGAATGTCAGCAGGGGGGTGGTTACCGGGCGATGAGGTAGTCGGGGGTGGTGTTCGCTGGGAAATGAGGTAGTCAGCCGGAGCACCGCCGCCGGGGAAGAGTTTGGGCAGGGCCCCGCCGCCGGGGAAGAGTTTGGGCAGGGCCCCGCCGCCGGGGAAGAGTTTGGGCAGGGCCCCGCCGCCGGGGAAGAGTTTGGGCAGGGCCCCGCCGCCGGGGAAGAGTTTGGGTGGAGCCCGCCGAAGAACTGGTCGGGCGGCCCCATCACGGAGGTGGTATCCGGGCGGGCTGGTGAGGAGGTCTCGAGGTTGGGCAGCGGCGAGGCGAGGCCCGAGGTAAGGGCAGCGGCGGCGAGGCGAGGCCCGAGGTTGGGCGGCGGCAGGACCTCGAGGTCGGTGGGTCCGAATTCCGGATCACCCGGAATCCGGAACTCCGGATTTTGGACACTCAACCTGTACTACTGTAAACCAGCCTATGGACAAGGGCCTGCCAACTTTAATTAACCCCTCTCACCTCACTGCAACACTGCTGAGATTGGGAACTCAGCGATAGGGAGGAATGACATCTCTGTCTCACCACTGGTCAGCGGAATACATTGCAAACTTGATTATTCCCTGATGGATAATTTAATAAAAGGTAACGAGAGTCCTCACATTTAATTTCTCCTCTTATAGTAAATGCTGGTAAACCCGACTCCCTTTGATCTCATCACCTGTCCAACCCTGTTGTAGGGAATTAAGAAGAAGCTTCTTTATCCAAAGAGTGTTGAGAATGTGTAACTCGCTACCACAGGGAGTGGTTGAAGTGAATAGTATAGATGCATTTAAGGGGAAGCTAGACAAGCAGAGGAGGGCGAAGGGAATAGAGAGTTATGCTGATCGATTTAGATGAGGAAAAAGATGGGAGGATGCTCAAATGGAGCACAAATGCCGGCATAGACTGGTTGGGCCGAATGGCCTGTCAGAAATCTTATGTAAAGCCAGTGCAGTAAAAGAAAAAAGCCCACAAATACTTTCAGCCTGAAGAAACAATTATTTTGTCAAAAGTTTAATATACCATTCTAACGACAATTACTGTGACAGAAACAGAAGCAGATTCTAAACGATTTATGCTCCACTGACAATGGCAGAACCTGCTGTATTATTTGCTGTAGGTGAGCGATTCTGCGCAACACCATACTGCTACAGCTGATCGCAGCATATGAGTAGAGGACAAGAACAGCTGTTGAGTTTGTTCTGTCACTGTCCAAATTAAAGTTTTAATCTTGTAAGTATGCAGCAGTAGGCAGCTTAAGATAAATCTGACTCAAAGGGCTGACCCAACCCAAAACTCTCATTCCTATTGGTTTCCCAATTCTGAATTTACAATTCCTGCCAGTTCAGTTGACAAGATAATCGCAAATGTGGATAACACAGCAGAATCAGGACTTAATCGCATACAGGTATTACTATTTTTACACATTAGTTTCAGCACAAGAGTGGATCCATACAAAGGAGTAACCACTGCATAATAAATTTACCGTATTCAAATACCTGAGGTTTCTTCTTTTTTGTTGAGGCGCAGGTGTGCTCTAACCTGGCCTGGCTCACAGCCATTGCATGTGTCAGTTCCTGGATGGATATGGAAAGACAAAACCGTCTCCCCAAACTTCACTTCATCACCATGCTCCAACCTATGGGGATCACATTTATTTTGTGGCTGAAAAAATTACAAACATTAAATTGATGGCTAACAAGCAGATATTAATTATATTTTGTATCTTTTTTTGCAAGTAAAAAATACAGAATACTGGAGCTTCAGTGTACAATTATTTTTACAATTTAACAATTAAAAATATGGCTAATTAAATGAATACTGAACAGAATTTTTTGAAAAAGGTCCACAACTCAAATAAACCAAATGATGATAGTTTCATTCTTGTATTATCAAACAAGTAACTTATTACTGAACCAGACTTCTGTAAATCATAGTATTAATTTCCAGGCTAAAATCAAGAAATACTTCCAAAATCGGAATTTTATAAATGAATGGTTTTGTGCTGCACTGCCCCAGTGTAAGACCTGAGCCAACAACACCTCCGAGTCCACTGCATCACATTTTCATCATCTGCATTATTCTGTTGCTTATTTTTACCCACTAATGCCATTCTGAATATTCTGGTTCACAAACAATGGAATGGTGGATAGGTTTAACTTCTGTCTTTAACTTGATACAGTTTGCACTAGCTTCCCCAAGGCTCGGAGAACCATAACACAATACAGATGATAGTACATTGGAGTCTGTGTCTGTGCAGTATCAAGGAAGCTGGAATCCCCAGAAGTCAGAACTTGTTCTTCTGCTCATTTCTTAAAATCATTGAATCATTTGCCTCTTATTATTGTTGAGTTAGAATTTTAGGGGTCAAGTTTCGGGCCTCGCCTAGAACGGCGCAGCCCCGCGAGCCACGCCTGATTTCCGCACTCAAAACCGCGCCTAAAACTTACCTCAGTATTTTCCCTGCTGCTGGAACATTCCAGGCCGTTGGCGCAGGGCAGCACAAGCTGTGTGGGGGGGCGGAGCAAGGTCCCGGCGCTGAAAACAGTGCCGGGACCTCTTCACATGCATGCTAAAGTGTGCGCGCATGTGCAGTAGCTCCAGGCCCCCGAGGCTGCGTGGGAGGGGCCCGAAGTACGCTGCCCCTAGCCGTGGCCAAATGGGCTCACCGGGGCGGCAAAGATCGGATTCAGGCCTCCCTCCTCTCAAGCTTCAGCTCCCGCTCTGGCTCCCCCCACCGCCCCCGCTCCCTCCACGTCCTCGGCGGGGCCCGCCCGCCCAGCATCTTGCTGGGGGCAGGCCCCGCCCGAAGTTTTCAGCCCGGTTTCCTCTCATCGGCCGGGCCCATTCAGCTTCCTCCCCTCCCTCGCCCACCTCTCCTCTCCTCTCCCGCCCACCTCTCCTCTCCTTCCACCCCCACCCTCCCTCTCTCCCTCCCCCCCCCCCCCCACCCTCCTCTCCTCCCCCCCCCACCCTCCTCCTCCCCCCCCCCTCCCCTCTCCCCCCCCCACCCCCCTCCTCTCCTTCCCCCCCCCACCCTCCTCTCCTTCCCCCCCCCACCCTCCTCTCCTTCCCCCCCCCACCCTCCTCTCCTTCCCCCCCCACCCTCCTCTCCTCCCCCCCCCCCCCCCCCCACCTCCTCTCCTTCCCCCCCCCACCCTCCTCTCCTTCCCCCCCCCCACCCTCCTCCCCTTCCCCCCCCCCCACCCTCCTCTCCTTCCCCCCCCCACCCTCCTCTCCTTCCCCCCCCCCCACCCTCCTCTCCTTCCCCCCCCCCACCCTCCTCTCCTTCCCCCC